>NC_041395.2:70884634-71200134 GCF_900747795.2 Erpetoichthys calabaricus
ATAACATAGAAATCAATATAAATATTAACATCATTATCATATGAGAATATGAAGTAATATATAAGAAGCACATTTCATATAAATATAAATTATTAAACAGTAAAATCTTCTTCTGTAATTTGCTACCGTGGCAATTTGTGTGTCTGTCCAGGATTTTAAATCACCTGTAGCTCGCAAACCGTTTCACCTATTGACTTGAAATCTGGTACACATATAGTACGTCACGTCTACTATCCGCTTTATGGGTGATGATTGTATTACTCTTTTAATCTTTATTTTATTTTATTGTAGAATCAACTCCTATCTGCGCACACCAGGGCGGCCGTGGGCAGATGCGTATGGTGTATTCACTCCATGTTATCGTGCATTGCGCTGTCACTGGTATTTTGAACAACATATAAGAAGCGTATAAATTATTAAACAGTAAAACATTAACATTTAAGAAGTAAAGTTACATTAAGTACTACTGCAGTGCCTTCGGGTATACCTCATTTTTTGTTTGCCCATTACATGCTTAAATGTATACATTTTTTGGTGTACCTACCCGAGAACACGCGACATATAACCGAGCGTGGGAGAAGCATGGATTTTAAACACACATTGAGTTCATCTGCTGGTCTCCCTCGTGGAATAACTGGTAATGTTTGACTAAAATCTACAGCGAGTAAAACGACATTACCTCCTATTTTTTTTTTTTTACGATCTCTGAGATCTTGCTTTTTTCGGTTCAAGGCTTCATAAGCTCTTTTATGTTGTATGGTGAACTTATCCCAAACCATCATCTTTGAATGTTGCAAGACTTTCGCCTTGTATGTAGATCGGGGTAATTACATTCATTGCATTCCTAGTCTGAATCACAATCTGATTGTATGGGTGGTTACCTGGCACTGTAGGGTTGACACCCGTCCTTTAAAATACGGAATCGTGCCGCATTTGAGAATGAAATTGCGCGTCCCGTTTTGAATCAATATGGGACGGGATTTGTCCCGTATTTTTTTAATCATTTTTTTTAAAGCAGCGTCTCATGCAAATCATCCCACACGCATTTTATGAAGATGCCTCCTTTCCTACTTTTGATTGGGTAATACTTGATGTCATCGTTAGTTTGATTGGTCTTTTTAACTGTCCAGTGAGGAGGGCGGGTCTTTTAAGTACCAGTCTGCAAACTGTTGGCACTGAGATGTGGCACCCGCTGCAGTATGCGTCCCTTATTTTTTTTGTATTAAAAGTGGTAACCCTACATGGCAGGTAACACTTAAGTTTGGTCATGAAGTCGTCTAAAATCCGCCACGTGCCCTCTTTTAATTGCGAGAAGCAGATATATATAGCCAAATTCTCGCGGTTCGTTGCGGCGAAGTACGGCTTTTAATTTTTTAATAAGAAAAGAAAACCTTTTTAAACGGATCGAAAATATACCAATAACAATTTGTTAAGGATCTGTTTTTTTCTGAACCTCGCTTTTCACAGCTGTCGCGCTACAGCGTGTGTTTAGTTTATTTGACAGTATGTAGATCGTGGTAATTACATTCATGGCATTCGTTTTCTGAATCACAATCTGACTGTATGGGTGGTTACCTGCCAGGTAACGCTTTTGGTTGGTCAGGAAGTCGCCTTACATCCGCCACGTGCCCTCTTTCTGTTTCCAGAAGCTGATCATAGAATGGTTTTAATAGTTTACTTTCAAATAATGCAAAGAGTATGCGACATGTGTTTCTCCCTAATTCTGGGCTCATCAGGCATACACACTCACTGCATCACCTCTCGTGAATCGAATCTCTATCGTCAGCGCCAGAGTTGAAGCCCCTAATGTTGCGGTCAGCAAGTTGGTTAACATCCGCCATGTGCCGTCTTTCAGTTGCGAGAAGCAAATCATAGAATGGTTGAAACTGTTGCCCCTAACGTTGCGCCACGGCGTGTGGTTCGTTTATACCTCGTGTCTTCTCATTAAACTTTTATCTCGCGAATATGTTATTGCAATCCGCAGCGGGAGCGTTTCTATAAACTTAATTTAAACTTACGTTTTACACCGTGCTTTGTTTCCCTTATGAACATGCTTGTATGCTTCACTCGCTCCCTTCTCAATTGTTTAATGAATTTTTTGCTCTTCGCTGTTTGCGGCTCTTCCGTCATTTCCCCCTACTTCGTTCTTTTATCTCGCGAATATGTTATTGCAATCCTTAACGGGAGCGTTTCAATAAACTGATTGAAAATAGTTTTGCATTTACCTTTTTAGTAAAAGGCGAGCTTTTAAGCCTGAGAAATCACCCCGTAAATGCACACGTTTAATTGCACATGTGTTAATATGTATGGTTACACAGTATTAAAAGACAGTGAACAACCTCAGTTACCTTTGTTCTCGCGTTTGATAAAAGGCGAGCTTTTAAGCCTGAGAAATCACCCTGTAAATGCACACGTTTAATTGCACATGTGTTAATATGTATGCTTACACAGTATTAAAAGACAGTCAAAAATTAACGTCATTTACCTTCGTTCCCGCGTTTGACTCGTGCTGTAAATCTCTTGCTTGTTTTTAGTTCACGTGATTACGTAGGAGGCGTGATGACGCGATACGTGACTCCGCCTCCTCCATTACAGTATATGGACAAAAAATGTGTTCCAGTTATGACCATTACGCATAGAATTTCGAAATGAAACCTGCCTAACTTTTGTAAGTAAGCTGTAAGGAATGAGCCTGCCAAATTTCAGCCTTCCACCTACACGGGAAGTTCGAGAATTAGTGATGAGTGAGTCAGTCAGTCAGTCAGTCAGTCAGTCAGTCAATCAGTCAGTCAGTCAGTCAGTCAGTGAGTCAGTGAGGGCTTTGCCTTTTATTAATATGTATAGATATATATAGTATATATAAATATATATATATCTATATAGTATATATATATATATATATATATATATATATCTATAACTATCTATCTATCTATCTATATATATATATATATATATATATATATATATATATATATATAGTACTAGCTGATTACCCAGTGGCTTTGCTCACTGAGTGCAAGGGAAAAAAATAAAATGTAGTATTTATAAAATAAGTTTGTTAATTGCCAATTTTATATTTCAACAAATAAAGAGCACTTACAATCACATATAAATCAATATAAACAACATTATTAACATCATTATCATATGAGAATTTGAAGTAATATATAAGAAGCACATTGCATATAAATATAAATTATTAAACAGTAAAATCTTACTGTTCGTGGCTGTTCATTTGTCTGTCCAGGATTTTAAATCACCTGTAGCTCGCAAACCGTTTCACCTATTGACTTGAAGTTTGGTACACATATACTACGTGACGTCTACTATCCGCTTTTGGGGTGATGATTTTATTACTCTTTTTATCTTTATTTTATATTATTGTAGAATCAACACTCGGTAGCGCGCAGCAGGGCGGCCATGCGAAGGATGCGTACAGGCACCGTTCTCATTCCCTACCACTTTCGCTAATCATTCTTGAGGCAGATTGAAGACTTAAGTGCCAGATTAAGTGAAAGGTTAAAGAAAGCATACTAAGTAATTGCAACACAAAAACTAACTTAATCAGTTTTAACGCAAAAAGATGCCGATGAAAGAGAAGCAGCGGGCCGCTAGGGTGGAGTAAAGAAGAACTGCTCAGGAAGCAGCAAGCACATCAACCTCTGAGCAAACGAATGCTAAACGTACAGAGAAAGAGGATGAATACTATGAATGCTCAAGTGTATTCAGTGAACGTTATCATGCAGTGTGCCGTTACTGGTATTTTGATAAAAGAATTTGAACAACATATAAGAAGCGTATAAATTATTAAACAGTAAAACATTAACATTTAAGAAGTGAAGATACATTGAGTACTACTGCAGTGCTTTCGGGTATACTACATTTTTTGTTTGCCCATTACGTGCATAAATGTACACATTTTTTGGTGTACCTACCCGAGAACACGCGACATATAATTTACCGTGAGAGAAGCATGGATTTTAAACATGCGTTGAGTTCATCTGCTGGTGTCCCTCGTGGAATAACTGGTAATGTTTGACGAAAATCTCCTGCGAGTAAAACGACAGTACCTCCCATGATTTTGGTAGGATCTTGGAGATCCTGCATTGTTCGGTTCAAGGCTTCATAAACTCTTTTATGTGCCATGGTGCACTCATCCCAAACTATTATCTTTGAATGTTGCAAGACTTTTGCCTTTCCAGAGCCCTTGCGTATGTTGCAAATTGGATTTTCGTCGTGAGCGAGGTTTAGTGGTAATTGCAATGCCGAATGTGCTGTATAGCCGACATCTAATAATGTAGAAGCGATTCCCCATGATGCTACAGCCAGAGCTATGTCACCATTCGCTCTCTCAGCAAGAATCAGGTTTATTAAGAATGTTTTTCCTGTTCCTCTGTGGTCATACGCAATTTCCGTTTCAAACACTCATGCGTAATTTCCATTTCAAACGCAAAAAGAATTTTATACATATTATATTATTATTATTATAATATATATATATATATACTAGCAAAATACCCGCGCTTCGCAGCGGAGAAGTAGTGTGTTAAAGAGGTTATGAAAAAAAAAGGAAACATTTTAAAAATAACGTAACATGATTGTCAATGTAATTGTGTTGTCATTGTTATGAGTGTTGCTGTGTTTTATATATATAAAATACACACACACACATATAAACATATATATACATATACATATACACATATATATACATATCTACATATATATATATATATATATATATATATATATATATATATACATATACACATCCACATATCAACATATATATATACACATATATACACACACACACGCTTTATGGGTGATGATTGTTTTACTCTTTTTATCTTTATTTTATTTTATTGTAGAATCAACTCCTATCTGCGCACAGCAGGGCAGCCGTGGGCGGATGCGTATGGTGTATTCACTCCATGTTATCGTGCATTGCGCTGTCAGTGGTATTTTGATAAAAGAATTTGAACAACATATAAGAAGCGTATAAATTATTAAACAGTAAAACATTAAAATTTAAGAAGTAAAGTTACATTAAGTACTACTGCAGTGCCTTCGGGTATACCTCATTTTTTGTTTGCCCATTACATGCTTAAATGTATACATTTTTTGGTGCAACTACCCGAGAACACGCGACATATAACCGAGCGTGGGAGAAGCATGGATTTTAAGCACGCGTTGAGTTCATCTGCTGGTCTCCCTCGTGGAATAACTGGTAATGTTTGACTAAAATGTACAGCGAGTAAAACGACATTACCTCCTATTTTTTTTTTTTACGATCTCTGAGATCTTGCTTTTTTCGGTTCAAGGCTTCATAAGCTCTTTTATGTTGTATGGTGTACTTATCCCAAACCATCATCTTTGAATGTCGCAAGACTTTCGCCTTGTATGTAGATCGGGGTAATTACATTCATTGCATTCCTAGTCTGAATCACAATCTGATTGTATGGGTGGTTACCTGGCACTGTAGGGTTGCCACCCATCCTTTAAAATACGGAATCGTGCCGCGTTTGAGAATGAAATTGCGCGTCCCGTTTTGAATCAATACTGCACGGGATGTATCCCGTATTTTTTTTATCATTTTTTTTTTAAAGCAGCGTCTCATGCAAATCATCCCACACGCATTTTATGAAGATGCCTCCTTTCCTACTTTTGATTGGGTAATACTTGATGTCATCGTTAGTTTGATTGTTGTTTTTAACTGTCCAGTGAGGAGGGCGTGTCTTTTAAGTACAGTCTGCAAAGTGTTGTCACTGAGATGTGGCATCAGCGCCATAGTTGAAGCCCCTAACGTTGCGGTCAGCAAGTCGGCTAACATCCGCCATGTGCCGTCTTTCAGTTGCGAGAAGCAGATCATAGAATGGTTGAAACTGTTGCCCCTAACGTTGCGCCACGGCGTGTGGTTCGTTTATACCTCGTGTCTTCTCATTAAACTTTTATCTCGCGAATATGTTATTGCAATCCGCAGCGGGAGCGTTTCTATAAACTTAATTTAAACTTACGTTTTACACCGTGCTTTGTTTCCCTTATGAACATGCTTGTATGCTTAACTCGCTCCGTTCTCAATTGTTTAATTAATTTTTTGCTCTTCGCTGTTTGCGGCTGTTCCTCCATTTCCCCCTACTTCGTTCTTTTATCTCGCGAATATGTTATTGCAATCCTTAACGGGAGCGTTTCAATAAACTGATTGAAAATAGTTTTGCATTTACCTTTTTAGTAAAAGGCGAGCTTTTAAGCCTGAGAAATCACCCTGTAAATGCACACGTTTAATTGGACATGTGTTAATATGTATGGTTACACAGTATTAAAAGACAGTGAACAACGTCAGTTACCTTTCTTCCCGCGTTTGATAAAAGGTGAGCTTTTAAGCCTGAGAAATCACCCCGTAAATGCACACGTTTAATTGCACATGTGTTAATATGTATGCTTACACAGTATTAAAAGACAGTCAAAAATTAACGTCATTTACCTTCGTTCACGCGTGTGACTCGTGCTGTAAATGTCTTCCTTGTTTTTAGTTCACGTGATTACGTAGGAGGCGTGATGACGCGATACGTGACTCAGCCTCCTCCATTACAGTGTATGGACAAAAAATATGTTCCAGTTATGACCATTACGCTTTGAATTTCGAAATGAAACCTGCCTAACTTTTGTAAGTAAGCTGTAAGGAATGAGCCTGCCAAATTTCAGCCTTCTACCTACACGGGAAGTTGGAGAATTAGTGATGAGTGAGTCAGTGAGTGAGTGAGTCAGTCAGTCAGTGAGGGCTTTGCCTTTTATTAGTATAGATATATATATATATATCTATATATATATATATATATATATATATATATATATATATATATAAAATTCTTTTCATGTTAGAAACGGAAATTACGTATGACCACGTGATATGGAAATTACGTATGAAACGGAAATTACGTATGACCACAGAACATATTATAATACAGGAACTAGACACTTCGTTTGTGGACGCCATTTCTATTTCGTCTTTACAAATTGTTATTATTTGTGTGAGAGTTACTTTACTGATATTGAAAAGAAGTAAACACAATTATGCCGATCTATCCCATAGAAGTGCACCCCGTGTCGCCATCTCCCAGCCCTCATCTCTGGACTACAGCGCTGAGCCGTCCGCCGCCAGGCGCGTTCTGACAGAGAAGTTTTATTTGTTCGTCCACGTAACTGTCGCGGAAACTGCCACATCGTAACTTTTTTTTAGTTGGCAGTACTTGATAGAAGAGATGAGGAAAACAGCTTTGCATCTTTCTATTTTTTAACTGCGCCGAGCTGTAAACGATGTGATGACAAGACCGCCTTCAGTGGCGAGGGGTCGTGAGAACAAAGTGGACGCTGGAAGGCGCGGAATGTCGGGCTGCTCCGCCAGGTCGAGAACTTCACAGTTTCGGACAGTATCCTCTCTTCTCGCACTGTTTGTGACACTTCAAGTGCCCCGTCGGCTCCTGCGAGAGTGATAATCTTTGTGAATGCGTGTAATCGACGCCATCAAAGCAGGATTCTGTTTGTAAATTGCCGTACACAACTACTTACTGTCCCTTAAGGTGAGTTTAGGTCACTAAAACCCCGCAACATTCAAGGTTGCTTTTGTGATGAATTATTTTAAGAAGTAAATCACAGGCACGTAGTGCAAGGTTGTCAGGCAGAAATTTGGACGATCACATAGAAAATGTAATTTCTATACCACAGCCCCTTTCACAAGGGATCTACTACCGAGAGATGATCCAAATACATTTTAGCTACTGTTAGTACTACTTACTTGTTGTGTTATATCCATCCATCTATCCATCCTCTTCCACTTATCCGAGGTCAGGTCGCGGGGGCAGCAGCTTGAGCAGAGATGCCCAGACTTCCCTCTCCCCGGCCACTTCTTCTAGCTCTTCCGGGAGAATCCCAAGGCGTTCCCAGGCCAGCCGAGAGACATAGTCCCTTCAGCGTGTCCTGGGTCTTCCCCAGGGCCTCCTCCCGGTTAGACGTGCCTGGAACACCTCACCAGGGAGGCATCCAGGAGGCATCCTGATCAGATGCCCGAGCCACCTCATCTGACTCCTCTCGATGCGAAGGAGCAGCAGCTCTACTCTGAGCCCCTCCCGGATGACTGAGCTTCTCACCCTATCTTTAAGGGAAAGCTCAGACACCCTGCAGAGGAAACTCATTTCAGCTGCTTGTATTCGCGATCTCGTTCTTTCGGTCACTACCCATAGCTCATGACCATAGGTGAGGGTAGGAACATAGATCGACTGGTAAATTGAGAGCTTTGCCTTACGGCTCAGCTCCTTTTTCACCACAACAGACCGATGCAGAGCCCGCATTACTGCGGACGCCGCACCGATCCACCTGTCGATCTCACGCTCCATTCTTCCCTCACTCATGAACAAGATCCCGAGATACTTGAACTCCTCCACTTGGGGCAGGATCTCGCTACCAACCCTGAGAGGGCACTCCACCCTTTTCCGGCTGAGGACCATGGTCTCAGATTTGGAGGTGCTGATTCCCATCCCAGCTGCTTCACACTCAGCTGCGAACCAATCCAGAGAGAGCTGAAGATCACGGCCTGATGAAGCAAACAGGACAACATCATCTGCAAAAAGCAGTGACCCAATCCTGAGTCCACCAAAATGGACCCCCTCAACGCCCTGCCAGCGCCTAGAAATTCTGTCCATAAAAGTTATGAACAGAATTGGTGACAAAGGGCAGCCCTGGTGGAGTCCAACTCTCACTGGAAATGGGTTCGACTTACTGCCGGCAATGCGGACCAAGCTCTGGCACCGATTGTACAGGGACCCCATACTCTCGGAGTACCCCCCACAGGATTCCCCGAGGGACACGGTCGAATGCCTTTTCCAAGTCCACAAAACACATGTAGACTGGTTGGGCGAACTCCCATGCACCCTACAGGACCCTGCTAAGGGTGTAGAGCTGGTCCACTGTTCTGCAACCAGGATGAAAACCACACTGTTCCTCCTGAATCCGAGGCTCGACTATCCGACGGACCCTCCTCTCCAGGACCCCCAATAGCCTTTTCCAGGTAGGCTGAGGAGTGTGATCCCTCTGTAGTTGGAACACACCTTCCGGTCCCCTTTCTTAAAGAGGGGGACCACCACCCCGGTCTGCCAATCCAGAGGCACTGTCCCTGATGTCCATGCGATGTTGCAGAGGCGTGTCAACCAAGGCAGTCCTACAACATCCAGAGCCTTGAGGAACTCCGGGCGTATCTCATCTACCCCCGGGGCCCTGCCACCAAGGAGTTTTTTGACCACCTCGGTGACCTCAGTCGCAGAGATGGGGGAGCCCACCTCTGAGTCCCCAGGCTCTGCTTCCTCATTGGAAGGCATGTTAATGGGATTGAGGAGGTCTTCGAAGTACTCCCCCCACCGACCCACAACATCCCGAGTCAAGGTCAGCAGCGCACCATCCTCACCATATACAATGTTGACACTGTACTGCTTCCCCATCCTGAGATGCCGGATGGTGGACCAGAATCTCCTCGAAGCCATCCGAAAGTCGTTCTCCATGGCCTCCCCAAACTCCTCCCACGCCCAAGTTTTTGCCTCAGCAACCACCAAAGCCGCATTCCGCTTGGCCTGCCGGTACCTATCAGCTGCCTCCAGAGTCAAACAGGACAAAAGGGTCCTGTAGGACTCCTTCTTCAGCTTGACAGCATCCCTCACCGCCTTTGTCCACCAACGGGTTCGGGGATTGCCGCCATGACAGGCACCGACCACCTTAAGGCCAGAGCTCTGGTCAGCTACCTCAACAATAGAGGCATGGAACATGGCCCATTCGGACTCAATGTCCCCCACCTCTCTCGGGATGTGGTCGAAGTTCTGCCGGAGGTGGGAGTTGAAGCTACTTCTGACAGGGGGCTCTGCCAGACGTTCCCAGCAGACCCTCACAACACGTTTGGGCCTACCAGGCCTGACCGGCATCCTCCCCCACCATCGAAGCCAACTCACCATCAGGTGGTGATCAGTTGACAGCTCCGCCCCTCTCTTCACCCGAATGTCCAAGACATGTGGCCGCAAGTCTGACGACACGACCACAAAGTCGATTATCGAACTGAGGCCTAGGGTGTCCTGGTGCCAAGTGCACATATGAACACCCCTATGCTTGAACATGGTGTTCGTTATGGACAATCCGTGATGAGCACAGAAGTCCAATAACAAAACACCACTCGGGTTCAGATCAGGGGAGCCATTCCTCCCAATCACGCTCTTCTAGGTCTCACTGTCATTGCCCACCAGAGCATTGAAGTCTCCCAGCAGATCGAGGGAGTCCCCAGAAGGTATGCCCTCTAGCACCCCCTCCAGGGACTCCAAAAAGGGTGGGTATTCCAAACTGCTGTTCGGCGCATATGCGCAAACAACATTTTGGACCCATCCCCCCACCTGAAGGCGGAGGGAGGCTACCCTCTCGTCCACCGGGGTAAAGCCCAATGTACAGGCTCCAAGTCGGGGGGCAATAAGTATACCCACACCTGCTCAGTGCCTCTCACCGGGGGCAACCCCAGAGTGGTAGAGAGTTCAGCCCCTCTCAAGGAGATTGGTTCCAGAGTCCAAGCTGTGCGTCGAGGTGAGTCCGACTATATCTAGCCAGAACCTCTCGACCTCGCGCACTAGCTCAGGCTCCTTCCCCTTCAGAGAGGTGACATTCCACGTCCCAAGAGCCAGCTTCTGTAGCTGAGGATCGGACCACCAAGGTCCCCGCCTTCGGCCACCACCCAACTCACACTGCACCCGACCTCCTTGGCCCCTCCCCTAGGTGTTGAGCCCATGGGAAGGGGGACCCACGTTGCCTCTTCGGGCTGTGCCCGGCCGAGCCCCATGGGTGCAGGCCCGGCCACCAGGCGCTCGCCATCGAGCCCCACCTCCAGGCCTGGCTCCAGAGGGGGGCCTTGGTGACCTGCGACCAGGAAAGGGAAAACGCTGTCCAAAGTTTTCATTCATCATAGAAGGTTTGTTTAACCACTCTTTGTCTCATCCCTCACCTAGGACCAGTTTGCCTCGGGTGGCTCTACCAGGGGCATAAAGCCCCGGACAACTGAGCTCCTAGGATCATTGGGACACGCAAACCCCTTCACCATGATAAGGTGGCGGTTAAAGGAGGGGTGTTGTGTTATAGTGCCTTTAAAATGTAGTTTACCCGAAACCACTCCAGTAGTGCTCAATGTATCTTTACTTCTTAAATGTTAATGTTTTACTGTTTAATAACTTATAGACTACAATTTATTTTTTTCCCTTGCACTCAGTGAGCAATATATATAAGAATGTCATTGATTTGCTTTTTATTGCATGCCTTGTATGTAGTAATGTGCTCTTGTATTTTGATAACAAGAGCAAAGCACATATCCACTTGTGGAGAATAAAGGTAAACTAACTATATAAAGATTGGCTGTACATTGAAATGTCCCTTCTTTGTTCTCTTTGTGCTCATTATTATACAGATGGCCCAAACAGAACTATGTCTGCTGACTGTTAGTTAAAATGGACTTTCCTGCATCACTAACCTACCAAAGCTGGGTTTAACACTGAGGGCATTGTACTGTAGTACATACTGACACCACAAAACATCAAAATTATTGATGATTGATTATGACATATTGTTTTGATGCATAATTAAGCAGCTGTGTAAGGTATCTGAAGGGAAATATTTTATTATATCCTCTAATTTTTCATTTTCAAAATTTCATTAGGGCATAATGCCTAATGAAGTATGCAGTTATTTGTGTAAATTACTGAAAAGTCACCTTTAAACTATTACCAATTACATTCAGTATATGATTTAGGAATTCTTAATTTTTTAAAAAGTAGTAGTTTTAAACCTACATACTTGGTAATGACATTTCCATGACGTACAGTTAATTCTTGCCTTGAATATAAATATGGCCAGAATTTTTAATGAATAGTAATTGCTAATTTAAAACTAAAAGATGTATTATATGTTGTGCCAAAATATTTTGAAAGATAATACTGCAAAACTCTTCTCAGGTGTGATAATTTCATTAAAGGTTACAGAATTTATAAAAGGCAAGAAAGCTATTATAATTATGTGTTGTGACAAGTGAAGCAAAGTACTCTGAAGAAATTCATAGAGTCACAGGAAGTATTCACAACACTTAAATCAAGCAAAGTGGAGTTTTACCTTGTGCTCTGAAAAGTAAACAACAGCATTAGCTTTTCTGATACTAGTTATTTAATCTATATTATAATGCAAAATGTTCTTTGGAGTTACACTATAATCATATGCTTCATCAAAAAGTTTACAATTACCTCTTGAAAAATTAGGCCCAGTCAATTTCAGACCTGAAGCTTGTTTCGGGCCTTTCAAGGCAAGATATGGGCCAGCAGATGTCAAGGCAATGGCAACAACAATAACCATGGTAGCGTAATGGAGGTAGCAGTGTTTAAAGACATTAAAAGAACAGAAGCACAGTGGGGAGCACTTAATAGAATAGGGGTTTCCCAGCCCAGTTGATAGGTTCACTAGTATATACATGATACTCCTCTGTAGCTACTAGCTTTATCTACAGGCCACTGTAACATTTCCCTGACCCTTTAAGGATGGAGTGGGATTTAGCATTGGATTCACACCTAGGAGGATAGCTCCATTCTTTAAGGAGGCATTCATGATCCCAGATGGAATAACCAGATGGAGCTCAAATGTTCCTTCCAGTCAAGTATTAGTTGAGCTGAGAGTCAGGAGAACAAGTGGTGGTAAAGGCCCAGCTGACAGGATATAGAGAGGTCAAAGGTGGTAAAAAGATATAAGACAAAGGCAGATAAATATTGGTTGCTTTATTGCATTGAGTAAGCATGTTAGGCATTTCACCTTAGAGAATGAAACTGTGTAAGTTGTGGTGAACCACTTTTATTTAATTTGAGTGAGAGAGATTTAATGGTCTTTCAGAATGGTGAAAAGACCTTGCTGGAAAGTGCTAGACTCTCTATTATGCATCTCCAGGATTCATTTCCACTAAGATGAGTCTTCTAGTATACCTCATGGCAGTGGTTCTCAAACTCAGTCCTGGAGACCTCATATAGCTACAGGTTTTTCTTGTAACCAACTTTTGTTTTTAACTGGACTCCTGGCCTAATTAAAGAAGCTGTTATTTCCCAGGTGCTATGTTTTGGGGTTAATGTAGAAATTATTAAATACGTTTTGTTAATTTTTATTAAATTGAACCAAGTAATTAATTAATTAATTAGTTAATTTATTCATTTATTTATTAACTTGGTTTTCATTATCATCATTGTTTTTATTCTGCTTTTCCCGGTGTTCTGGTTATTTAATCTGTTATTTACTAATGAGAATGTTAGCAGGACTGACACTGAAGCAGTTGCAGTCCTTCAGCATTCAATGTTGTTTGTCTGGTTGTCTGCTCTGCTTGTTGTTAATTGTCATTATAATTAAGGGAAAAAACTACAAAGAGAAAATGCAAATTAGCAGGAAAACAACAAAACAGAGTTAGGAAATTTCAAGCAATAGCAAAAATGCATGCATTTCTGAATGACTTATAAATGTCAAAGTCACACTGATGTGCTTTTCCAAATACAGAATGAGAAAAGAACAAAAATACCAACTAATTCAACGAGATCAGTTAGTTGTAAAATGACTTCCTGATTGTAAATTGATTGTAAATTCATTGCATCCGGCGCCGCCGTGAGTGGCAGCCTTTTCAGCAGCTCCGTGTATGACTGTATATGTATGTGTACTTTTCTACTTTTACTTTTCTATTTTTATTTATTGATCACTCCTACCACTTTATTTTATGTGGATTCCTTCCCTGGACACACTTACTTTTACAACGTGGGCATGGATTTTAACACGCCGAGACTCGCCTATTCAAGTACTCAACTTCGGGCGCTGAGAACAAATGCCAGTGCCGGTGTGGTTCCATATTTACCCGACGAGGTAAGAAGGCGATATCGTGGCAGCAGAGCCGGCACTAAGCTAAAAAAGAAGCGGCTTGCGAGAAAGTGGCGTTTCAAGCCTTCGGTGCCTTCTGTGATTCTGGGGAATGTAAACTCAATCTCAAATAAGATCGACGAACTGGCTGCGCTGGTGAAAAATGTAAGGACCTACAGAGAATGCAGTTTGTTGTGTTTCTGCGAAACGTGGCTAAATAACACCATCCCAGATGCCAACGTGGAGCTACCCGGGTTTAGCACAGTTAGAGCGGACAGAGATGCAAGTACCTGTGGTAAGCACAAAGGAGGAGGACTCGCTCTCTATGTTAATACACGGTGGTGTCACTCTGGACATGTTAACGTCAAAATCTCCACTTGCTGCAGGGATATCGAACTGTTGGCCGTAAGTTTACGTCCCTACTATTTGCCCAGAGAGTTTGGACATGTCATTGTTGTTATTGTATACATTCCTCCTCGGGCAGACGTGGAGTCAGCGAGTGACATCATCCATTCCGCTGTTGCTAAGTTACAAACGCAGCACCCTGAGGCGCTTGTGCTAATCGCTGGAGACTTTAACCATGTGACGCTGGACAAAACATTGCCTGCATTCTCCCAGTATGTGGACTGTAACACCCGGGGAAATAAGACTATTGATTTACTGTATGCAAACGTTAACGACGCATACAGCGCCACCCCGCTGCCTGCGCTTGGGAAAGGAGATCATAACCTGGTTCAGCTTCAGCCTCACTATAAACCAAAAGTTAGAGTCCTACCTACAACCACACGATCATTCAGGAAGTGGACCCTGGAGGCTGAGAATACTCTGAGAGAACTTTTTGGAACTACAGACTGGGATATCCTGCAGGGATCTCATAATGAGAACATTGAGGAAGTTGTTGACTGCACTACTGACTACATCAACTTCTGTATGGACATTGTAGTTCCAGTAAGAACAGTACGCTGCTATGCTAACAACAAGCCATGGATTACAAGTGACATCAAGGGCCTTTTGAACCAGAAGAAAAGGGCTTTTAAAGACGGTGATCAGCATGAGCTCAAGCGCGTGCAGAAGGAACTCCGAGTCCAACTCAGGGCGGCGAAGGAGCAGTACAGGAGAAAGCTGGAGCAGAAGTTGCAGAATAACAGCATGAAGGAAGTGTGGGATGGGATGAAGATCATCACTGGCTGCAGCTCGAAGCGGGGTACCACCATTGAGAGAGACGTGAAGAGAGCAAACCAAATGAACAACTTTTTTAACAGGTTTGACCACCCTAACCCACTCTCACTCTCACCTTGGAGTACTGCACCCTCCACACATCCTTCTGCTGATACCAGCATAGGAAAAACATCCCCACCCATAATAACAACAGCGCAAGTGAGCAGAGAGCTGAGGAGACTTCGTGCCAGCAAAGCAGCGGGTCCAGATGGAGTATCGCCACGACTGCTGAAGGTCTGTGCATCGGAGCTGGGGGGTCCTCTACAGCGCATCTTCAACCTGAGCCTGGAACAGGGGAGAGTCCC
The DNA here is from genome assembly GCF_900747795.2 of Erpetoichthys calabaricus. Classification (NCBI taxonomy): domain Eukaryota; kingdom Metazoa; phylum Chordata; class Cladistia; order Polypteriformes; family Polypteridae; genus Erpetoichthys; species Erpetoichthys calabaricus. Next base: position 70,900,102 of record NC_041395.2, read on the forward strand.
GAGGCTTTGGAAAACATCTTGTATCACCCCAGTCCCAAAGGTATCACGTCCTAGTGAGCTGAATGACTTTCGGCCTGTTGCTCTGACATCACATGTGATGAAGACCATGGAGAGGCTGCTGCTTCACCACCTTAGGCCACAGGTTCAACACGCCCTTGACCCTCTGCAGTTTGCATATCAGGAGAAGGTGGGAGCGGAAGATGCCATCATCTATATGCTACACCGATCCCTCTCTCACTTGGACAGAGGCAGTGGTGCTGTAAGAATTATGTTTCTAGACTTCTCTAGCGCCTTCAACACAATCCAACCTCTGCTCCTTAGGGACAAGCTGACAGAGATGGGATTAGATTCATACCTAGTGGCATGGATCGTGGACTATCTTAAAGACAGACCTCAGTATGTGCGTCTTGGGAACTGCACGTCTGACATTGTGGTCAGCAACACAGGAGCGCCACAAGGGACTGTACTTTCTCCGGTCCTGTTCAGCCTATATACATCGGACTTCCAATACAACTCGGAGTCCTGCCATGTGCAAAAGTTCGCTGATGACACTGCTATCGTGGGCTGTATCAGGAATGGGCTGGAGGAGGAGTATAGGGACCTAATCAATGACTTTGTTAAATGGTCCGACTCAAACCACCTACACCTGAACACCAGCAAAACCAAGGAGCTGGTGGTGGATTTTAGGAGGCCCAGACCCCTCATAGACCCAGTGATCATCAAAGGTGACTGTGTGCAGATGGTGCAGACCTATAAATATCTGGGAGTGCAGCTGGATGATAAATTAGACTGGACTGCCAATACTGATGCTCTGTGCAAGAAAGGACAAAGCCGGTTATACTTCCTTAGAAGGCTGGCTTCCTTCAACATCTGCAATAAGATGCTGCAGATGTTCTATCAAACAGTTGTGGCGAGCGCCCTCTTCTACGCAGTGGTGTGCTGGGGAGGCAGCATTAAGAGGAAAGACGCCTCACGCCTGGACAAACTGGTGAGGAAGGCAGGCTCTATTGTTGGCATGGAGCTGGACAGTTTAACATCTGTGGCAGAGCGAAGGGCGCTCAGCAGGCTCCTATCAATTATGGAGAATCCACTGCATCCATTAAATAATGTCATCTCCAGACAGAAGAGCAGCTTCAGCGACAGACTGCTGTCACTGTCCTGCTCCACAGACAGATTGAGGAGATCGTTCCTCCCCCAAACTATGCGACTCTTTAATTCCACCAGGGGGGGTAAACGTTAATATTTAACATTATACATAGTTATTGTCTGTTTTTTTCACCTGTATTATTATCATTCTTTAATTTAATATTATTTATTGTATCAGTATGCTGCTGCTGAAGAATGTGAATTTCCCATTGGGATTAATAAAGTATCTATCTATCTATCTATCTATCTATCTATCTATCTATCTAAAACAAAATCCTAGTTCCCAGGACTGAGTTTGGGAACAATTGCCACAGCCTATGCTTCTTTTTCAAAGTTCTTCAATCTTTTCTGGCCACAAATTGTTCTTATTTGTTAAGACCAGCATCTGTCTCATTTTAGTGCTAACCTAATGGTGTTCTCAAATAAAAAACTCAGTCAACCTGGATCTGCTGTATTTCTGCTATTTATAGCTCCCAGATTAATGATTTTGCCGGAAAGTGCAAGTGACAGAAGTAGAGACTGACAAAAGGAATTACTACAGTGGATAAGGTAAATACATTCTCTAGAGACAGACAAGAGATCAAAATACAGTTACATGCAGCTCCATTTGGGAATGACCATTTGGTTGTATGTCAAATTGGTCGTATGTCGGTCAAAAAGTGTACAGGTCATTGCAATTGAGGCTCTGTGGGTCTGGAGTGGGTCACTGATATGCATACTTTAATTGCCAGTACAGAGCAGCACAAACTGATCTTCAAGTATTGGCATCTAAACGGCAGGTTTGTGTAATGCCGTGTTTCTCAACAACTGGGTCACGCCACCGAGTAGGTCATCTAAGCCAGTTATTCATAACCACGGGGTTATGATCAGGGATTTCCACTAGTGGGGCATGGATTGTCATCATTGGTTCACAAGTCGGTCACAGCTCGTCATTAGTGGGTTTCGTGATGTTTCCCCATTTCTAAGTAAGCATGTTTCACCAGGGGGATCCCCAAACATGTTAGTTTCGCCAAGGGGAAGGTTTCAAATTCCTGCTAGTGGGTCATCAATAAATTAAAAAATGGAGAAATTGGGTCGGGGGACGTAAAGGTTGAGAAATACTGATGTAAGGAAAGCAGTGTGGGCTGAATGCACAAGAATTAGCCATGTGGAGCAGCCCTCTTAGAGTCAAAAAACATATGAGATCCAGTGAAATAACCATAATACTAATGAAACATTCATATTGACATAAGCAACAAAAGTAGAAAAAATATGGTTTTTGCAACGAAACACTTCGATGTATGACAAAATGAGGTCAGTCACAGCCAAGGACAAAACATAATTAGACAAAAGATTGATACCAGATATTTGTTAATAAGAAGAGTAAATTATTTCCTTTATATCATTACTGGATATTTTCCAAATATTCTCGAAAAAATATGTTTTTGCAACGAAACACTTCGATGTATGACAAAATGAGGTCAGTCACAGCCAAGGACAAAACATAATTAGACAAAAGATTGATACCAGATATTTGTTGATAAGAAGAGTAAATTATTTCCTTTATATCATTACTGGATATTTTCAAAATATTCTACCAGCACATTAAATAGTACAGTATTGTTCATGGCACTGTATGAATCAGCTTCAATGCTGATAATGATACTGCATTAATGAAATAATAATAGTATATAAACACAATGTATCACCTCTGTAGTATGAAAAAGAAAGCACCTTTACATTTTCCTCACTTACTGATGCATACTTAGAGGTAATAATCCTTTGATATGATGTATTTTATTTCCTTGCATTCTTACTAGTCTTTTGTGTATTATAATAATTCACTTATTCACTTCATCACTGTTCACATCATTTTTCTAAAGCAGTCTGCTTTGTGAAGTCAGATTGTTCTCTTTCTTCAACTTTATGGCGACGTAAATGTAATGTATTTTAAACCAGCATTCTCTCTGTTATTTTAAAGTTCACAAGACCAATGATCAGAAAGAAAACTTATACATCCCAAAGGCATTGTGTCAATAGAGAAGAGATAAATAGTACATGGACGTGATATGAATCAAAAAAAAAAACAAGAATTCAGAGACCATTGTTGTTATATTAAATGCATTTTAAGAACCCCCAAGAAAGCTAGCTTCCCAGTCACTTCTTGGGCAGTCTAACAATAAAAATACACCCTTTCCAAATTAACACCGAGAATTTATAAACTTTATTTATAATATAGTGTAGGAATCTTTTAAAAAAGGAGGCATAGGAAAACAAGAAGGTGGTTGGAAAAAAGTTTATTCATTTACCAATAATAAACCAATAACAAGGTAGAGAGAACAAGATAGTATCTGTGTTAACAAATCTGTGAACAATATAAAACCCCAAATTTTGTACTTGGTGTCAGGCCCCAGTACAGGCCTCTTCTGTCCCTAACCTTCTCCCTTCCGCTGTTGTTATGGTTTCCATTAAGGGCAGCATTGACCTCACTGCTTTATATGCCATTTTCCAAGTGTCACTCAGTGTACTGTCTCTGATTGCTGTTGTTTTTTTCATGCTAAATGCTATTATCCCAAGCTCTTAGGTTGTCTCTTAGCTCAAACCACCTTGCCACGCTTCCCTCACTTTTAACTCTACCACAACAAACTAGTCCCTGTTTTTCCTTTTTTGTCACCTTTAATCTATGTGCCATTCTTCCTCTTTGTTCTTAGCAAGTTTTGTGCACCACAAACCCAATTCACACTGATTATTGAGTCTTCTGGCAGCTTTCATTTCAATAACCAGCAGGCATCTGCATGACTTCTTCTCCTTGGGTCTCAAGACCTGTATTGCTACAGCTAAGCCAAGACACTACAGTATCTTGCGAAGAAAGGCTTGGTTTAACAACAGCATACAGTGCCAAGATACACTCCAGGTCAATCACTCTACACTCCAGGTCAATGCCTTCCACTGTCTACCACCATTGCAACCACTCCTGTAATACTGACTGGACAGAAAGTCTCTTTGATGTCGCGAAAGTCAATAACCAGGTCTTTGATTTTGCTGATGTTAAGTTGCAGATAATTCTTTCTGCACTGTGGACCACCAGGGGTGCACCAGCCACCCTACTTGACCAGAACGGACACAAGTGCAGGTGCAACACACCTTTATTTTTTGGTGTGAGAACAGCTTCCCACCCTTACAGCTCAGGTCTTCAATAAAGAACCCCAGGTTCTTTTCTTCCTTTGCCTTTACACGCCACCACTCCTTCTCCCACAAGCTTTGTCCTCTTCCACCCAACTCTAGCCTCTGGAGTAGTGGCTGCTGACTCCTTTTATAAGGCACCTGGAAGTGCTCCAGGTGCTTGTTGACCAGTTCCCAGAAGCATTTCCGGGTGTGGCAGAAGTGCTGCAACACAGGACTCCAGCAAAGTCCAAGCGTCCTCTGGCAGTGGTCATGGGCCCCAGCATGGTGGAGCTTCAAGGCTCCAAACCCATGGCTGTACAGCAAGCCAGGGAAGCTGCCCTCTATTGTCACAAACTGCAGTCTGTCAGACAGATAGGCTCCTTCTCCTGCATATCCTAGAGTTTACCCTTTAACAGGGATTGCTGGGTGGTATTAAGGGCATGGGAGAAATCACAAATATAATGCTCACAGTACTACCAGCTTTGTCCAGGTGAGAATAAGCCTTGTGGAATAGGTAATAATTGCATCCTCCATTCAAAACTTTGTCTGATAGACAAAGTGCAATGGTACATGTGGTCTACCACAAGAGGACTCATATAATCCAGGACCACCCTTTCAAAGGTCTTCATCATGTAAGATGTAAGACATAATGGATATTCTATTACACTTTATGCAGACTTTTATAGAAGACCTGCATTCTCAAACAGCAAAGACCCGAAAACACACAGCTGTAATCTGTCTGGACTTAACATAAGATGTTTACCCAAGAGTAGGATGGGTAGCTGTGGTGGTTTTATGTGATGCTAGCAGCTCCTATTTTAAATTAATCACTCTTTTACTTCAGTTTTAGAATTATTTCTTGCTCACTTGTTAATTGTCCGATATGTTGTTTTCTTAAAACAAGAGGTATGTATATTTTTATGATGATGATTTCTGAAACACAATTTTGCAGCAGCACTGAAGTCTGGTAGATGTGAACAGATAAACAGGCCATCAAAGTTCACCTGTAGATTTGGTAACTTCTTTATTGTACTGGCTATTTTGGTGTTGTACGTGATGCCTCATTCCTCAAATGAGTATCAAATCATGGATGTTTTTGGCTTCAGTTAGACTTGTCTTGTACATTGTATATCAACGAATGATTGATCTGGTTTAGACAAGGGTTTATTAAATTCAGAATACTTTTAAATGCATGCTACATTTGTGATTGATGGTGATCCATTAGTCTCTTTCTGCTGCTCTTACATGCACTAGGGTTATTATTAGTAAATTAAGTGCACTGTTGCCCACCATTCAGGCACTAATCAGATTAGGCAATGAATTTTCAAAATGCCTTTCAAAATCAAGTAAATATATAAACTGATTGATCTGTTCATATTTTGGGATTTGATTAAATCCATAAATTTATTAATAGTAAAGCAACAATCATCTTAGGGGTAACCGCCTACAGCTCACAGCCCAGGATGGGTAGCTGAGTTGTTTTGCTTGCTATCTTATGATGGATTGAGAAAAGTGCATTAGAGAGACAGTAGGTTCAAGAACATCTTACTGTATAAAAGCTTGCACTTTACAAATTAGTATATACAAAAATACAAAAAAAGATGTATCATCTAGCAGACTGACTACCTGAGGTTAGTCACCTCATCCTCCTAGAAGAAGGTTGTTTTCCTTTGTTTCTAAAAAGATACTTTCAGGAGCCAGGCATGGAGCTATGACATGAGAAAGCTCTACAGGTAATAAAATATTCAGCTTTGGGATAGGCTTTAATTTTCTCACACATTTTAAAGAGGATGTGTCTCTATGGGATGCATATTGCTTCAGGTGTACAGGTGAGCTTTAGCATAACCTGATCTGAAGCTGCCAAATGGAAAAATACATAAAATAATATAAGCACTCAGTATCATAGGTAGATTTGCCCGCAGGGACTTAGCCATACTCACACTTAAATAGAGGTGTGACCAAATATAGCCTCCTTTCTTCTTATTATATGCTGGGAATGGCATTTTTCTTGTCTAAGGACTAATAATCTGACCCTATATTTGGGAATCAGTCCTCTTAAGAATTAATAAATACAATATAACATCAGAATGAATTTCTAAGAGGATGTGAAATTCCCTTACTAACATCCCATGTGAAACAAGATAAGTGTTACCTGTCATACATTTTTTATCAGTGTGATGGATGGCCGGCTAAATATTCCGGCCCACACCTCCAGGCTGCCAGATGGAGCCCTCCCAACAGCATGGAGGTTCCCCGGATTCCAGCAGGGCCTTATGGACCTTGTAGTTTGTATACACAGCCCTGCTGGATACCTTGGGGACCACTGGGAGTCGCTGTAGGGAGGCTGTCAGACTCTTACATGCCCTATGACCCGGAAGTGCGTCATGATCATATGACCAGAAGGAACGATGTGCTTCCGGGTTGAAGAAAAGGACTTTTACTCTGACCCGGAAGTAATGAGGACTTGTGGATTGTTGGACAGGAACCACTTCCGGGTCAGGGGGGTATAAAAGGACTCTGGGAAAGCCCAGACATTGAGCTGAGCTGGGAGGAAGGGTGGCAAAGTGTCTGGGAGAGGAGGAGTGGTTATTGTACTTGATTATTGATTATTGGTATTTGTATGTGTAGTGTGGAGTGGAGGGTGCTTAGTGCACATTATTATTATAAAAATAAAAAGTCTTGGACTTTTACCTGGTGTTTGGCTTGGTACCTGAGGGTTCAAGGGAGCACTAGCGGCCCCAACTGTTACACTGGCATAGTCGGCAGGATTCTCTGGCCGTCCGTTGGCAGAGGACCTGATATTAAATCATTTGTGCAAACAGTGAACCCTAAGAAGGTAGTGTCGAAGCACCCGAAGGTCGAAATGCCACAATATTACAAGGGCGCTGCGACAGTGAGCCTTATTTTACTTCGGACCGTGATGGGGAAGAAATCCGGCAAAAAGAATGGGAGTCGCCCAAAGGAACAGACCCTAACTGACACCGAGCGACTCTGGACATACCTGACGGGCAGTGAGGAAGACAGGGCGCTGAGTGAAGCCGAGGAAGCCAGAGCAGCGCGACTGCAGGACCGCTCTCGGAAATCGGACATGGCGGACTGCCTAAAGGACCTTAAAAAACTCCATTCAAAGCCGGAGGTATGTGCCGAGAAAACGCCCGTTGCGCCGGGACCTTTCTTTACTTGTTTTTCAGAGGCCTGTCGGCACAAATCGGACTGTGAGCCGGACACCTACCTCATACCTAGGCAAGATGGCCGCGATTCGGAGAAGGTGAACCAGTCTAGGAGTCTGCAAGGGTGCCTATTCGACTATGTCGGTCACGTGGACTATCCTGGGGCAGGCTGGGTAAGCCGAAACCAAAACATGGTGTCACCTGACCAGGAAGAGACCCAACAATTCACCGAAACGGAGCACGTGATCCCGCCCGAAGCATTGTGGGAAGGAGAAGGTCAGCGTCGGTCCATAGGTGAGGTCAGAGTTTCCCTGATGGTACCGAACTCCTCGAAAGGCAAGGGGGAAGCGAGCGAAGTAGCACCACAAATAAATAAAGAGAAAGAGGAGCGGGATGTGACTGAACGGTCCACCGATAAATTAGAAAAGGTGGATCGCAGTCGGCCGGTGGCGGCCACCCGATCCTCTAGAGACTCAAATTCCCAAGAACCTTTGCGCAATCCAACCAAGCACGTGCCAGGAGGGGACGTGCCCATTGGCTCCCGGCCGGAAGGTAAGGCAACTGAAAATTCTAGCCTGCCTCAGGCTGACTTAAATAACTTTTCCTGGGCTGCAGGGGAGGTGGAAACTGTAATCCTGGTCCTGCAGTCCTTATTTAAAGTTTTCCAGGTCCTGCAGGAATCGAAGGAGGAGCTTGAGAAGAAGCTCAGCGGGCCGTGCAGAGCCCTGGTCGAATGGCTTCGTACACGTGGAACGTTATCCTCCTACCGGCAGGACAGAGCGGTACAGGTAAGTGAAACCTGTGCCGTACAGCATACAGGGACGCAGTGTGATCTGGCCCTGCAGTTAATAAGTAGCGGGTGCCCAACAAAAGAGAGCGGAACGATAACCGAGTGGTCGGGGGAAGGACTGATTGAGCCGGGGCAGCTGTATGAGACGGCTCCTCGGAGCGATGCGGACCTCAAGACCCCGACCCCCACTATAAGGGAGTTGTTGTTGGTAACAGAAGGGGCGGGGGAAGCGCCAATCAAACTGGAGCAGTTGGAAGGTACTGTCTCTCAGGGCGATGTGGTGCTGAAGACGCCGCCTCCGAATAGAAGAAGGTCAACGGGCGTGCAAACAGCAAAGGGGCTCTCTTCTTCCAATAGAGAGACCCAAGCTGTGCACAAGCCCCAGAGTAAGCAGGAGATCCCCAAAATAAAATGCAGGTCTCCTGACAAGATAGAGAAACAGGCGGAGAGCACCAAGGTGGCCATAAAACCTCCCTTGGCGGAGAAAAGGGCGGAGACGGGACTAACTGAGTTCCCGAGGTGTTTCCGGTCTCACGGAGGAAGACAACCGGGAGAATGATGACTCTGTTATAACTGTCGTCGGCTGGGCCACGTTTGGCGAAGCTGTCCTCGGAGGACAAAGGATCGGAGGGATGTTCGATACACCGTTCCCCCTAGGTTCTCTGGGGAGGCTAGACAGCACAGACAAGGCCCGACTAACAAGTTCTCCTGGAGGAAGATGGCCCTCACGGGGCTGGACGCTCTGCCCCAGTGGACTTCGCTAAGGGGAGGGAACTGTGATGGATGGCCGGCTAAATATTCCGACCGCCAGGTGGAGCTCTCCCAACAGCATGGAGGTTCCCCATATTCCAGCAGGGCCTTATGGACCTTGTAGTTTGTATACACAGCCCTGCTGGATACCTTGGGGACCACTGGGTGTCGCTATAGGGAGTCTGTCAGACTCTTACGTGCCCTATAACCCGGAAGTGCGTCATGATCATATGACCAGAAAGAGCGACGCGCTTCCGGGTTGAAGAAAAGTACTTTTACTCTGACCTGGAAGTAATGAGGACTTGTGGATTGTTGGACAGGAACCACTTCCGGGTCAGGGGGGTATAAAAGGACTCTGGGAAAGACTAGACATTGAGCTGAGCTGGGAGGAAGGGTGGCGAAGTGTCTGAGAGAGCAGGAGTGGTTATTGTACTTGATTATCGATTATTGGTATTTGTATGTGTAGTGTGGAGTGGAGGGTGCTTAGTGCACATTATTATTATAAAACTAAAAAGTCTTGGACTTTTACCTGGTATTTGGCGTGGTACCTGAGGGTTCAAGGGAGTACTAGCGGCCTCAATTGTTACATCAGAAAATAGGAAACAATTGTAAAAACTTTCATGCATAGGTTTGGTAGTTAGAATGCCTTCACTCACTCATTTATGTATAATTCAAATTCAGAGTATTAAATCCTCAGTTTGTGTTTTTGCTCCCAAGGCAGGAATTAATGATTTCGATTGATTTTTCTAGATGGAACTTTTTTGCCAAGATCATAAGTTTGTGCTTTCGTGTACATTAAGAATTAAACTCTGTCTTATAATTTATTAACAATAACCTTTTTTGAAAAAAGTGATTTCAAAACATATCTCTTCTACTTTAAAATTCAAAATTTTATTTGGGTAATTTAGGTCAATGATGTAATTTTCACTGGCACCTAATCAGTGTTAAGTTTGCAAGGGTCACTCTAACGGATCCTGAGAGACATGGATACGACCAGGCAGCATATTTTTTAACAAGCAATTTCCATCCATCCATCCATTTTCCAACCCGTTGAATCCGAACACAGGGTCACGGGGGTCTGCTGGAGCCAATCCCAGCCAACACAGGGCACAAGGCAGGGAACCAATCCCGGGCAGGGTGCCAACCCACCGCAGGACACAACAAGCAATTTCATTATTATAAATTTGTGAATTCAAGTAGCCAACATTTTAACATAAAATTGGTGTTTACTGGCAACCCAGTAGGTGGCAAATATGTCTCACCCTCCTTAGTACTAGGGTGTTGTACCGTGTTAGCCATTATGAATGTAGAGAAAAGCCAAGCAAAATGACACCCTCCTTGTAATGAAAGGGTAATGTCATGGAGTGCTGGAAAACACTGAAATGACCTCAATAAAGTTCAGCAGGACATACTAGAAAGCAGGGTGAGCAGGGTTCACAATGACCCTTTAAGAAGTCAGGTTGCAAATGTTTCCTTTAAAGTACTAGAATCCCCTGTTGCTCTGTAAATGTACAGCATTTCTTTAGGTTTAATCCCCCTCTCTTTATCAGGACCCCCATTCTCACCCACTATAGCCTTAAATGATAATCCAAACATTGTAACTTAAATAAATGAGATATTATAAGAAAACTGCAAGAGAACAACCAAGCATTAACATTTAACAAACAAAATATATACTAATATATCACACACACTAGACATCTCAGATACAATGCCAATGATTTGCTCTCAGTTCTTCTTCTGCCTTATGAAAGATGCAACCTAATGCCAATTTAAAGGACATTGCTACTTAATGCAGAAATACAGTTGGGTCCATTTTTGGTAGTATTTGACCAGTAAAACAATTTTTATAATTCTGGCTCAGTACGCAGCGACAAAGGATTTGAAATACAGCAATCATTATATGATTGAAGTGTAGACTTTCAGCTTTAATTTAAGGGGTTTACCAAAAATATCATATGAGCCGTTTTCGAAATGACAGCTATTTTTCTGCATTGCCCCTTCATTTCCAAGGACTCAAATGTATTTGGACATTTGAGTGACAAGCTGTTTTATAACCATTATTTCATTAACTATTAAGCAGGTAAAAAGTCTGGAATTGATTCCAAGTGAGCAATTTGCATTTGGAAGCTGTCACTGTGAACTCTCAATATGAGGTCCAAAGAGCTGTCCATACAAGTAAAAACAGGCCATCATTAGGCTGAGAAAACCAAAACGTTTAGTATGAACAGCACGAAATACATACCGATCAAAAATGGTAGCATGTTTTCATTTTTAAAGATACAAATTTATCAGAACTGCAGTTAGCCCTGCTTGGCCACACAGTGAGCTTCATAAAATCAAAACAGCAGATATTATGGATATATTTATTGTCATTTTATAAAAGTTTATTGATTTCTGGAATGTTATTAAGGTGCAAGTCACAGGTACAATGTTAGCAGGCACCTTTTAGCTTGTAGGACAGAGTTTGAAACTGCCGGGGTTTTGGGAGAAGTGTGCCAGGATGAGCAACACAGCTGAGCTTCATTTTGTATTTAATTTTTCAGTAATACTTTAGTTTAGGTGCTGCAAAAATGCACCTATTACTTATTTACTCTTATGTGATTAGAACTTAAGAAAGGCTTCATTTAGTCTTAGTTTATGATTGACAGTCATCAATAAATAGATTATTCATCTCTGTGCAGTGTAGCATTTTATATGCTGGTCTTATTAAATAATAGTAACTGAGTACAAAATGCATTTTTGAAATACCTACACTAAAGGCTAATCCCTTCCCCACCTTTCCAAAAATTATTCTGGTAACACTTTAGTGTTGGTCTGCAAAAATGACTCATTTAGTCTTATGTAACAAGACCTTAAAAAACACTTCTTTGGGTCTTCGTAGCACTTACAAAGCATCAGTAAAGTGTTTATTCAGCTCTGTAATGTTGACCTTCTAGCAAAACTTCACTTTATAGTGGTCTAGAGTGGCTTAACTGAGACACATTTCTCTTGATATTACATATTTAGTATAAGACTTGTGAATCCTTCATATCTCTCTATTATAAAAAAAAATCTTGGAAGGAGACGAGACGTGATTTTCTCAGAGAGAGTTTTTGTGCTAAGAGATTTAACTACGCCCAGGGCTGGAAATAAAAGTCAAAAAGTAGATGACAAATTCAAAATTCAAAAACGTTGGCTTGGTACACATGCAGAGCAGGTTAGAGATAATGGAAGTACGAAAATTTGAAAGTCTCCAAAAACGGATAGTAAAGATCATTTACAAATGGAAATTATTACTCGGTGAAATAATAATCGAATATATTGTTCAGATTTAAACTTTAAGTCGGAGACTTGTAGATCGTCTAATTCGTGTTGCCATCAGGGAAAAAAAAAGTAGTGTTTCTTCCCAATGAAGAGGTGTATCCGTGAGAATTAAAAGATTTGTTGTTTGGTGAAAGTGAAATCTCACAAGAGAAAATTTCAAGCCCTGCGAGACAAGAGCTTATGCAAAGAGATTTGGAAAAGTCCTGCCCACATAACCACACACACGGTTCAATCATTTCTCATTTGTGTGAATGCTATTGTCAGACATATTTCTTGTAGAGAGAATGAAATGATATTCACTCATGGGCAGTTATACATTGTGTTGTCACCATGTAATTCCAAACACGGAATCAAAATTCAATGTGATATTGATGAAAAGGTAAAAGCGAAAAGAGATCAAATATATGGACATAGTTGATATAACAGAAGTATGTAGATATTGTTTGGCTTTGAACTTTACATCGGAGACTTGTAGATCTTCTAATTCATGTTGCCATCAGGGAAAAGTAGTGTTTCTTCTCAATGAAGAGGTGTATCCGTGAGAATTAAAAGATTTGTTGTTTGGTGAAAGTGAAATCTCACAAGAGAAAATTTCAAGCCCTGCAAGACAAGAGCTTATGCAAAGAGATTTGGAAAAGTCCTGCCCACATAACCACACACACGGTTCAATCATTTCTCATTTGTGTGAATGCTATTGTCAGACATATTTCTTGTAGAGAGAATGAAATGATATTCACTCATGGGCAGTTATACATTGTGTTGTCACCATGTAATTCCAAACACGGAATCAAAATTCAATGTGATATTGATGAAAAGGTAAAAGCGAAAAGAGATCAAATATATGGACATAGTTGATATAACAGAAGTATGTAGATATTGTTTGGCTTTGAACTTTACATCGGAGACTTGTAGATCTTCTAATTCATGTTGCCATCAGGGAAAAGTAGTGTTTCTTCTCAATGAAGAGGTGTATCCGTGAGAATTAAAAGATTTGTTGTTTGGTGAAAGTGAAATCTCACAAGAGAAAATTTCAAGCCCTGCGAGACAAGAGCTTATGCAAAGAGATTTGGAAAAGTCCTGCCCACATAACCACACACACGGTTCAATCATTTCTCATTTGTGTGAATGCTATTGTCAGACATATTTCTTGTAGAGAGAATGAAATGATATTCACTCATGGGCAGTTATACATTGTGTTGTCACCATGTAATTCCAAACACGGAATCAAAATTCAATGTGATATTGATGAAAAGGTAAAAGCGAAAAGAGATCAAATATATGGACATAGTTGATATAACAGAAGTATGTAGATATTGTTTGGCTTTGAACTTTACATCGGAGACTTGTAGATCTTCTAATTCATGTTGCCATCAGGGAAAAGTAGTGTTTCTTCCCAATGAAGAGGCCTATCCGCGAAAATTAAAAGTTTTGTTGTTTGGCGAAAGTGAAATCCACATACGCGAGCGAAGCAAGCAGGGGGCGTAGCCACCTAGTTAACAAGTAATTTCACAATCATGTCAATATGCCACACTCTATAGTGATGAATAATCAATCTAATGATGTTTTGTAAGTGTTACCAAGACCAAAAGAAGCCTTTGTTAAGGTCTTGTTACATAAAAGAGGATGAGTAATAGATGGATTTTTGCAGTATGTAAAGTGTTACCATAATTTTTATTTATTACTTTGTCTGTTTTCCTTATTATATGCGGTATTGTGATTGTATTGTATTGTGAAACCTGTATTGCATTACATATTGTATATGCATTAAGGATGTAATGGGGTGACAAAAATGTGCCTTGCCTTAAGCAGCATTATTTAAAGTGTCGGCCCTTATAGTGACCTGTTGCAGATAAACCTCGTAGAGATACCCTTTCAAACAAGGTCTGTTATATGCTTAAACAAGATTGAAGTCCTTAGTGAGACTACTAGTACATAGAACAGTTAAACTTGTATTAATGATACAAATATAAATGTTATGATTTGGGTTCAATATTTTTTTGTTTGCATTGTTCATATATTCTTTCAGTACTTTTTAGTTTCTAATATAGGTTTTATTGGGTTCCTCATTTCATTTGTGATATTCATTTTTTCAATTAAATATTTTTGTAAGCTATTTGTTTACCGTTGCTAGAAATAAATGGTGGTCACAGCCTGTGACATTATTGGGCCAACAGTATAAAAGTCAGCCCCACGCACTTTCTGCCCCTCCAAAATTGAAAATTCTACTAAATACTTTCAGTGTGTATTTCATTGCTTAAGAATTCCTTGTTAAGATTTTTATTCCATTTTTCAGGTTTAATGAAAAACACCATCCAACCTCTGCTCCTTAGGGACAAGCTGACAGAGATGGGAGTAGATTCATACATGGTGGCATGGATCGTGGACTATCTTACAAACAGACCTCAGTATGTGCGTCTCGGGAATTGCAGATCTGACATTGTGGTCAGCAACACAGGAGCACCGCAGGGGACTGTACTTTCTCCGGTCCTGTTCAGCCTATATACATCGGACTTCCAATATAACTCGGAGTCCTGCCACGTGCAAAAGTTTGCTGACGACACTGCTATCGTGGGCTGCATCGGGAGTGGGCAGGAGGAGGAATATAGAAACCTCATCAAGGACTTTGTTAAATGGTGCGACTTAAACCACCTACAACTGAACACCAGCAAAACCAAGGAACTGGTGGTGGATTTTAGGAGACCCAGGCCTCTCATGGACCCCGTGATCATCAGAGGTGACTGTGTGCAGAGGGTGCAGACCTATAAATACCTGGGAGTGCAGCTGGACGATAAATTGGACTGGACTGCCAATACTGATTCTCTGTGCAAGAAAGGACAGAGCCGCCTGTACTTCCTTAGAAGACTGGCATCCTTCAACATCTGCAGTAAGATGCTGCAGATGTTCTATCAGATGGTTGTGGCGAGTGCCCTCTTCTACGCAGTGGTGTGCTGGGGAGGCAGCATTAAGAAGAAGGATGCCTCACGCCTGGACAAACTGGTGAGGAAGGCAGGGTCTATTGTTGGCATAGAGCTGGACGGTTTGACATCCGTAGCAGAGCAACGGGCACTCAGCAGGCTCCTATCAATTATGGAGAATCCACTACATCCATTAAACAGTGTCCTCTCCAGACAGAGGAGCAGTTTTAGCGACAGACTGCTGTCATTGTCCTGCTCCACTGACAGACTGAGAAGATCATTCCTCCCCCAAACTATGCGACTCTTCAATTCCACCAGAGGGGGTAAACGTTGAACATTATTCAAGTTATTGTCTGTTTTTTACCTGCATTTTTTATTACTCTTTAATTTAATATTTTTTGCTGCTGGAGTATGTGAATTTCCCCCTGGGATTAATAAAGTATCTATCTATCTATCTATCTATCTATCTATCTATCTATCTATCTATCTATCTATCTATCTATCTATCTATCTAATGTTTAGTCTGTAATTTGGTTTCATTAACTTCCTGGTTTTGACTTTGACTTATTTATTTGACTGTGTTTCATCTTCTGGTCCCAAATCACATCCAAAATACCTCCTGGATTCCCGGATACAGTTCCAAAAGGGGCTATAGTAATATGATGTCTCTGATTCAAAAGTTGGGTGCTGATTTAAGGACTTGGAAGGAGCTGTCACAGGAAAACAGTTTAAATCTCCGTCAAGTCATTAGAAGTTGTAAGTAAGGAGGTGATTTGGGGAAAAGATTCCACTGGCAGGAACAAGATTTTCCAAGTTCTAAAAATATGGAGAGAAAAAAAGTGAGAAGAGCTGAGATAATGGAATGTATAACATGAATGCTTTGCAACTAAATTAAAGTAACTTCAAAACAAAAAAAATAAATAAATAAAAGTCAGAAATTAAATAAGCGACTCAAAAACCTCTACAGGAAAACCCTTAGAGAGTAATCTCTGCCTGTGCCCATCAGGTTTGCAAGCGAAATTGGCCTGAAAGTGAGTCAGTAACTGAGATGTACAAACAGAGGACCCCAAGAACATTCTCTTGGACCATAACTATGCCAATGAACCAAGTGTTTCCTGGGCAAAAAGGACTAGAGTACACATCTACAGTATATATGTTTAGGTGGAGGTATGTCCTCTATTATCACTTCTAGAGTGATAAATGGAACATTTCATGGTGCAGCAAATTTATAGTCAAGTATGCTTTATAATTATATGCATGTTGAAAAAGACTGTAATAACTGTATCATTATAGATGCTGGCTTTGTGGTCATTTCATTATAAAGGATGATTGTGAGTAAAAGTCACCAGCGAGCTTCATGTCCTTTTTACACTTTTGAAACAAGAGTAAGGCAAGAGAGACAATGTATCAATTTCAGAGTTAAAAATCATATTGGTACTGCATAATGTGACTGCATGTCATGCATGACAAAATATCCTTATTTTTTTCCTTTGAAGAAACCCTTTGAGAAATCATTTGCATAAGTGAAATGAATCTGTTTTCGTTTTTTTGAGAGTAATGCCCCTGCAATAGTGATAGATAAGTAATGCTTTGAAAATGATTTCTTAATGTCTGTTAATTTTAGAAGCAATTTGTTTTAGTTATTAATATTTTACCTATTTGGGTTCAGTTCGTAGAAGACTGATGGAATTAAGAATTTCTGTGATATTTTATGTATTTTGAATCACAACGAATGAATTGTTAGTATATCTTAAAGCTGTGATTGTCTGTGTAGATTTCATGTAAATGCACACCAGAAGGCAGAGAGAGAGAGTATTTTAAAAACCAGATAATCGAGAATATGCATCTGCTTTTAAGCCAAAAGAGCAGATGTTAGTTAGTTATTGATATCTGTGTATTGACTGCTCATTTCCCTCTTATACATGAAAATAAAATGCTACCATGTCATACAATGGCCTTGTTTCTTACTGAGGTTTTTAGAATGTTAAGGTTTTACACAAGAAAATAATAAAAAAAATACTTTTAAATAAAATGTGTCAAGGTTTGTTAGATAAATCAAGGTTCAGTTTAAAGCATGTTTGTCCAGCTGTATGTAGCCTTGAAAAGCCCTAAAAGTGTTTAGTGAAAGTTCCAGTACATTTTCTTTTCTTTCAGTTTTATAATCAAAGGTTGTTTTGGAAAAGCAAGTAGTAAATATTTTTAAGTGAAAGGTGCAGAATTTTAGCAACCTAGTCTGACGTGCCCTTAAAGTGAATACAGTATTGTACTTGGGAAACATGTAAACTGTAAGAAATGGCGCTATATTGCGCCAGACCCAACACAGACTGGACCCGGAGGCACATATAAAAAACAAAGAAACCTTTATTTTTCTTCAGCTGGAGGGCACGTCTTCCCCGTAATCCCTTCAGCCACAATGCAGTCCCAAGTACAGTGAGCACCACATTAACACTCCTTTTCTCTCTTCCACCACCACTCCTCCACAAGCTTTGTCCTCCTCCTCCCGACTCTGCCCGCTGAGTGGTGGTCGCTGGCTCCCTTTTATTGGGTACCCAGAATTGCTCCAGGTGTTTGATTGCTGACATCCGGCTGCACTTCCGGGTAAGGAGAAACCAACGCCCAAAAGGGGCCAGCCGCTCCTGTTGCAGAACACCCCCCGCAAAGTGCCTGCAGAACCCCACAGAGCTGCACAGAACTCCAACCCCCATGAAGCCCTGGGGGAGTCAGAGACACCGCTGCAACCCAGAGAGGCTGCCATCTAGAGTCCATGGGGTGATACTGGGCTTCCCACCCTTGTCCCCCTGGCAGATGTAGTGAAGGGGCATCCCGGCCAGGCATGGGCCCCGGCCATCCATCACAAAACATAAAGAGTTCCAATATCCATAATAAAAATACAGAGATGTATAAAACTGGGAATACTGGAATCTTTCTGTGTATGGCATTAGATTTTTTTCTTGTAGAAAGTGCCTTTGGTCTAACATAAAACTAAAACTACAAAGGACAGCATATACATATTCAGTACATATTCATTCCTTGAAATGTTTAATATTGTATTATGTTACAGGTACTGAATTGTTTTTGAGGGCAAACTGTATAATGTCAAAGTGAAAACAGAATTGTACATATCCATCTAAATTAAATATAAAATACAAAAAATGTCTGGTTTGCACAAGTATTCCCTTCTGTGCTATGACATATATTTTGAATATTCTTTGGTGTAACCAACTTCTTATGCGAGTCATACACTGTAGATCATTAGACTAAGTCTACCTCTGTGTAATGTTACTGTTTCATGTGAGTTCAGGTTAAATACACCAATCTGTGGGATGCCACATGCCTGGTGGGTACAAAGGAACATTGAAAGCAAATCTGAAATCACACTATTGTTTACAAAATCCCTAAAAGAACATCCATCCATCCATTATCCAACCCGCTATATCCTAACTACAGGGTCATGGGGGTCTGTTGGAGCCAATCCCAGCCAACACACGGCGCAAGGCAGGAAACAAACCCTGGGCAAGGCTCCCAAAAAGAACATAAAAGTCCATTATGATAAAAGTATAGACAAGCCAAGCAAAATGACACCTTTTATTGGCTAACTAAAAAGATTACAATATGCAAGCTTTCGAGGCAACTCAGGCCCCTTCTTCAGGCAAGATGTAATCTAGAAGGAAGAAGGGGCCTGAGTTGCTTCGAAAGCTTACATATTGTAATCTTTTTAGTTAGCCAATAAAAGGTGTCATTTTGCTTGGCTTGTCTCTACATTCATAATGGCTAACACAGTACAACACCCTAGTACTACAGATAAAAGTATAGAAATTTTGAAAACTTTAACATTTTATAGTAAACTTTAATCTTCCATTAGTGGTTATAGTTCACCTACCCTTTTGTGCACACCACAATTTTTGTGTGCTCTCTTTCTTTCTTGTCTTATGTAGTAAGTGGCAAGTTGACGGTATATCTGTTATGACTGTTTGGGAGTATGTGACATTAAATGTGTGTTTTTAACTCCAAGTTCACATTATTGTTATCTGTAATATACCTTTACATATGATATGATTATTCAGTGGAAACACTCTCAGTGATGACTGCTATTTTTCAGTATAGATAGATAGAGGGGGCGGCACGGTGGCGCAGTGGTAGCGCTGCTGCCTCGCAGTTAGGAAATCCAGGTTCGCTTCCCGGGTCCACCCTGCGTGGAGTTTGCATGTTCTCCTCGTGTCTGCGTGGGTTTCCTCCGGGCGCTCCGGTTTCCTCCCACAGTCCAAAGACATGCAGGTTAGGTGGATTGGCGATTCTAAATTGGCCCTAGTGTGTGCTTGGTGTGTGGGTGTGTTTGTGTGTGTCCTGCAGTGGGTTGGCACCATGCCCAGGATTGGTTCCCTGCCTTGTGCCCTGTGTTGGCTGGGATTGGCTCCAGCAGACCCCCGTGACCCTGTGTTTGGATTCAGTGGGTTGGAAAATGGATGGTTGGATAGATAGATAGAACTTTATTTGTCTCTAGGGAGAAATTTAACTTATTACAAAAGCGCTTTACACGGACGGACAGACAGACAGACAGACAGTTTGGTTTGAAAAGAGAAGAAAATTAAAAAGAAAGAAAACCTCTGGCTTGACTATCACAGTCACAGTGAGGCATTATGTAAACATATTGCTGATGGTAAAAAGGAACCCCAGTAGCATTTCTTGTACTTAAGCATATTATATTAACTGTTTTGTTGTTACTGCTTGTTTTCACTTTCTGTGCAAGTAGTTCTTTATTTGCATTGGAGGTCTGATCTCAGGCAACAGATTATCAGCAGTTGCATGGAGGACTGAAAACTGGGTTACTGCACAATCCAAAGAGACTACAAGGCTACATCCACACCATAACATTTTCATTGAAAAAATCACATCTTCAAACAAAAGCAATCTCCAACCACAATAGGGTTTTTGTATAATTTATATAACTATCTCTGTCCACACTAAAACAAGTGAAAACACAAATGAGGTAGATGTTTGTGTAAACTGGGCATGCACAAATCAGCAGAAAAATCCTTGAAAGCATGGTAATTCCGCCAACCATGGAAAGCACCTCCACTATTTCCACTATACTGGAATATAGTTTTCTTCCATGAAGGGTGTCCTATCAGGGGATGAGACATTGTAATGAGCAGAATCCAATCAGGCGAAGGTCTGAATAATAAGCACAAACAAATCAGAATGTGATTAGAGTCCGCGTTTTCCAAACTCTGTGTTTTCACCCATCTAAGCTGTAAAGCTGAGCCGTTATTTTCAGAAGTGTACAGCTCTGGAGAGCATTAGTCTTCATTTTCAAGGGTTAAATGGCAGGGTTATGTGGACAAAAGACAAAAAACAGAGAATGATGTCGCAGTTTTAAGCAGTATTGTAGCAGTGTGGACATCACCTAAGGCAAGGGACTCAATGGCTCTTTCTGGATTTTTCTTTGTACTAAGCAAGTAAATTATAAAATATAAGTTACAGATTTTAACATTCTGCTGTCTTTTTTAAAATTATAAATTGATAATATTGCCATGATTAATTACCTTGTTAATGTTTCTGTCACAAAAAGTCTGAAGAAAACTGTGTCAGTAATACAATTTTGCAGTATAATATTTTAAACATGGACAACATGGAGAAGCAGGTATTCTATGCCACAGATCCTGATGTCTACGATTGATCCCATATTTGGCCATCGAGTGTATAGAGCTTTAACATTGTCCCAGTTTTTTACTTTGTAATTTCCTTTCATTACTCCTTTGTATACCCACAACCCAAAGTTGTGAATGTTATAGTAAATTAACTGGAAACTTGAAACTGGCCCTGTGTGAATGAGTGTAACTTCAGCTCCCTGTAACCCTGCACTGGACAAAGGAAGATGAGAAAATGGGTAACACTTTAGTTAAGCTACTATGAAAATGCAACTATTATGTATCTTGAACCTACCAAAGGCTTCTGATCTTAATAATGGTTACAAAGCATTACTAAAGTGGTTATTAAATTTTTGGAATGTGGCTTAATAAAATCAGTTCAATTTGGAATGGTCAGAGTTGGCTTCAGTGATCCATATTTATCTTGATATTCTATTCTTGAGTATAATACATGTAAATCATATTTATAATTAATTATACCAGAGTGTCAAAGGCTGTTAATATGCTGCAGTGCACAGAGATAAATAACCAATTTATTAACGATTTGTAAGTGTTATTAAGACCAAAAGAAGCCTTTGTCAAGGTCTTGTTACACAACAGTATATGAGTATTAGATGAATTTTGACATTATCTAAACTAAAGATTTATCAGAAAATGCATGAATATAATGTTGAAAAATGACTTTAAATGAATAATAATCAAGCTGTACTCTAGTCAGAATCCTTGAATAACAATGATCAATAATAATACATTGCCATCACTGCTGTTTTGTCTGTTTTTCATCTTGGGCAAGACCATGTTGTTTGAAGTAATGGTGCTCGACGCCTAGCATTTGATCATCTTTTCCATGTGTTTGACCTCATGACACGCATATTTAAAAAATGGAGGTGCTCAGGGTTGTGTGTCCAAGCTTTGGACTCTCTTTATTCAGAATCACTTTGTTGTTAGTGATAGTGGAAGTTATAGTAAAATGCACTTCTGTGAAGGCTTTAGAGTTAGGACTTCTTTCTTTCTTTCTTTTTCTTTCTTTCTTTCTTTCTTTCTTTCTTTCTTTCTTTCTTTCTTTCTTTCTTTCTTTCTTTCTTTCTTTCTTTCTTTCTTTCAACTACTTTTTTTGTACTTTGCTATTGCTAACTTTAGTTGATCATTTTTCTGATTGACTTCCTGATATTCCAGATCTCCACCTGCTCCATTATTAAGAATCTGACTATCCCGTAACTGAAACCCTTGTCACACAAACTCAGTATTTTATCTTCTGGTCAATGATACCACTTATTGTGCGCAAAACATTCACGAGTTAGATGATTATAGAACAATCATTTGTTATAAAAAAAAAATATATATGGTAAATCTTAGTTCCCCCACTAGACCTTACCAAGCAGGTTTCATCCCTGGTAGTCTTACTGACTGGCTATCCCATTTTCTGACCCTTAAAATTACCTCACAAGCCCTTTCATTTCTTACTTACCATTTCCTAGGCTCTCTTCTTTCCTGCAAGTGACCCTTCTTCCAGCTTACTTCTAGATGTGCTTACTGCCAGTCAGGAGTCTGCCTTTAAAGTACATCATTAGCTTTATTTTAAAACCCATCAGGTGCCTCAGATATCTCAAAGATGTTCATGTTGGCTTAATTGCTGCTTGTGAATTGGCACCTGTCCTTCCCAGAGCCACTGAAGCTTTGGTTCCACGTAATTCTGTAATGGAATGAGGATGCTCAGAAAATAGATGGATGAACAGATGAGTGAATAGGGTGGTGTATGTGTGACTGTGATCTATGAAGAAAGAGAGGTTGGGAGCATGTCCCACACAACGAACCACCCAGATCGGGACCCGAGTGCAGCCATGCATGCAATACAGTAGCTGAAATGCCAATTCTGCCACCAACCCCCAAGTTTTCCCTGCAGGTTGGTGGAAGGATTGGAATCTATGCAAAGATTAGTTCTTACATTGTCCTAAGGGAGCTAGGCTAGCTAT
Source organism: Erpetoichthys calabaricus (assembly GCF_900747795.2). Classification (NCBI taxonomy): domain Eukaryota; kingdom Metazoa; phylum Chordata; class Cladistia; order Polypteriformes; family Polypteridae; genus Erpetoichthys; species Erpetoichthys calabaricus. The sequence goes on from NC_041395.2 coordinate 70,922,944, forward strand.
AGCTTACCAAAAAACTATAATACATACAAGAATGGAATAGATAGATAGATAGATAGATAGATAGATAGATAGATAGATAGATAGATAGATAGATAGATAGATAGATAGATAGATAGATAGATAGATAGATAGATAGATAGATAGATAGATAGATAGATAGATAGATAGATAGATAGATAGATAGATAGATAGATAGATAGCACTATTGGGGAAGGCAATCTTCTAGATCAGAATGTAAGAATCATACATATTGCATTCAGTGCAACATCCTTGAATACATAAAATAAAAAGTGGAGCATTCAATGTTTAAAATTGAATCACATTTGTAAAAGGTAAAATCAAGGGTCAGAAGGGTAAAATAAAATGCAACCTTTAACATAATGCCAAAAAAAGAAAACCATATGGTGTGTGTCAATTTAAACTGCATTGTGTTAGTGTATAGCATCTTAGAAATGTCAGTGCAGACCCTTTGAGGAATGAGTGAGGTTAATCTAATATATTTAATGCTACAAAGGTGAAGAAAAAAAAACAGTGAGCATCCTTGTCTTTATTCTTGTGTTTTTAGCTGCTTTGTGCAGAAGGTATTCAGTACTGACAATACGTAATTAAAAGGTCAAAGTTTCAAAGTCACTCACTGCATTCCTGCTGCTCTTCCGTATATTGAAATATGTTATGCATTGTCAAAACAGTAGCTAACAATGAATGTAGTTTGGAGTACAAAGTACCATGCTAGTTTATATCCTCATGAGTATATCTGATGTGTGCCACAAGGTCACAGCTTCAGACAGTACTATTGGGTCACCATTTGACTCACGCAACCAACTTTCTGACATTGCACCAAAAATGTTTAATTAAATATTCCTATAATAATAGCAAGAGCATGTAATTATTTTTAAAATATTATGATTTTGTAATGCTTTTCTTTAATTAAATCAAATTGTGAAAGCAAGACATTTAGAATTTGTAATTACTGAAATAAATACAACCTCAAAGGATGGTTTTTGGTTGCTACAAATTAAAATCTCAGTTTTAGCATCTTAGTTCATTAATAGTGGAAAGAGTCAAATGTGTGTATGCTTTAGCTGAAATGATGTCGTGGAAACAACCTTCCTGCAGAAAACTGCATTTGAAGCTGCTTATTGAGGCATTGTGTTCTCTCAAAATAGTCATGAACAAAGTGCAAACACTGGATTTGATCAATGTATTGAATGTTTTTAATGAGTTTTGTGCCAGAAGGGTAGGTACACATTCTTGCTTCATTCTTTGTAGTTGTTCATGTCATTAGCTTTCAAGGCCATCAACAGACTACTGGGTGGGAATTTGTGACACTTTTTGCTGATTTTTATGCTTCGTGCTGTCCACTGTTAAATGCACTATCGTGATCCTTGCATGATTTATATAAAGGTGCTCTACCATTGGGAATGATCAGAGGTGTAATATGATGTTTTTTCAGTTAATTGCCATCAACTCCTTTTAGGATTCTTGTTGATGTACTGTATGCTGTGTAAAGGGATTAAAAGGAAGAAAATTAGAACCAAAGAGCACTGTGGCTCCAAGTGGAGAACCCTGTATATTTGTTGGAAAAAAGAACAAAAATTTAAAAGGCACACAAGGTTGCAAATCAATTATAGTGGAATATTCATATGAGCGGGATGATTATTGGAGGAACACAAATTTTCAAAGACAACAGACAAAAGTATATATGTGAATCTTTAACCTTAACTATACAGACTTTGTTCCTGATTTGGTTTCTTTGCAGCTTTGAGTAGCAGGATCCTACCTATCTGTGAATAGATTTATTTTTCCCTCAGCGTGCGAGTCTCAGGAATGTATTAAATGCATGTGATTCCTGTTTCATTTTTAAATCTAGTATTATGACTTTGACTTCATCATTTATAGCATTTTATAAAACTATTTATTCATTTGTTCATTCCTGTGCATTTATTTATATGGTCACCCCATTTTGTGTTTCCTGTATTCATAGGAACTGCCATTTTGTGTATCTGATACTATGGTACTACATACAGTGGCTATAAGGCTTGTGATGCACATACTGCATTAGCTATGACATCACAGCAGCCATTTTATTTAGGATGTCACCACAGTTAAAGTCCCAGCAAAAGATTTTTTTTTAAATAATATTTGACTTTTTTTATTTAGAACCTATGATTTATATAATTCTGTGAACATAGATGAATGATTTCTATCTATTTTTAGTGTAACAACCTTGGCTACATCTGATTATTTCCCCTAAGTCAACCATAAAACATCTCTTCCAGTTGATTTATAAAATGATTTCACCTTGGACATTTGCCAAAAGCTCTTCATTGACATGGCAGTGTAGAGCTTTGTGCTGGCTTGCTGCAAGTCTTCATCCTCTCCTTGTTATCCTTAGCAGATTCCCTTCTTGGATTCCTGCCCTAGAGAAGTGTGTTATGACTGACATTCTATGTTCCTTTCTCTTTCTGGGAAGTCCCTGTCCTTACTCTTGTGGTAATGCACCCCAGCAGCCCCTTGCCAGCTGTACAGCTGTGAATAACACTCTTTCAAAATGATACTTGGTTAGGCTAGTCTGCTACAGTCCCTTCAACTCCTAGTCTTTTGAAAAGGGTATGTTAGTGTACATGAATTTAGTTATCAGGTCAAGTGTTCAGGTATTGCTGGAATATACAAGAAACTAAGAATGTGAAGTACTTAAGTTAAATTATTTTTTCTCAATGAAAAAAGTGTAACTTACATCACCAGAGATCAAATCTCCGGCATATTCTTTGTGGAATTACTTTTTTTCCTAATGTGTCTGCTGAATTCCTCTGACTACTACAATAGAGTGTTGTTGGACTGGCCAGAGTTGGTTTTTGCTTTGACCCCATTGTTTCAGCAATAAGTGAAAATCCATCCATCCATTTTCCAACCCGCTGAATCCGAACACAGGGTCACTGGGGTCTGCTGGAGCCAATCCCAGCCAACACAGGGCACAAGGCAGGAACCAATCCCGGGCAGGGTGCCAACCCACCGCAGGACACACACAAACACACCCACACACCAAGCACACACTAGGGCCAATTGAGAATCGCCAATCCACCTAACCTGCATGTCTTTGGACTGTGGGAAGAAACCGGAGCGCCCGGAGGAAACCCACGCAGACACGGGGAGAACATGAAAACTCCACGCAGGGAGGACCCGGGAAGCGAACCCAGGTCCCCAGATCTCCCAACTGCGAGGCAGCAGCACTACCCACTGTGCCACCGTGCCGTCCAATAAGTGAAAATGCCACACCTTATTACTAGTAACAAAATAAATGAGTTCAGCAAAATGGATGGAAGAAAATGTGACAACTAATTCATCAGAATTAATCTATACATCTATAGGAAGGACAATTAAAAATCTTTTTCACTGAACTAATATGGCTTGCTGGCTGAGGTCTCCAGGATGCTGACTGTGTCTGGCTTGTCTGACTCCTTTTCTATAATCTGGCTTTTGTTCTACAATTAACTGATGGACAGAAATTGTTGTTTTTCATTTATGTTAATTAGTTTCTACTTTGTTAATGGTGTATTTTAACAAATCTGTATCCTTGTATGTGACAGTCCTGTATTTAGTGCGTGGTATCATCTATTATTGTGGGATTGTGGGTTCGCTTCCCGGTTCCTCCCTGTGTGGATAGCGCTTTGAGTACTGAGAAAAGCGCTATATAAATGTAATGAATTATTATTATTATTATTTATTGCATTTTGCCTTGAGAGTTGTTGCAGTGCTCTGTGCCTGAGCTTGGAGAGGAGTACTGTGTGAGAAGTAGTCTGTACTAGTGTATTGTATTTATGAGCTCGAAATAATAGCTCTATGAAGAGGATTATTTGAGTTCTGTTTTGTGTGTTGTATTTAATCCCTTTTTTAAAATTTTATTGATTTTATTGTAATCACACAAAATTTCATACAAATAGATCAATTTTTACAAAAATAGGATTGAAAACAAATTAACCCCCAGAGAAAAAGAGCATGGCCAGCAGAGTAAAATGTAAAGCTAGTAAAAATAAGTAAATAGATGAATTAATAAGTAAATAAAGATAAATGGAGAAGAAAAAGAAATGGGGAGAGAATCTACTTCCACAGTGCTTTAAAAGCTTATTCTAAAATGTACATTGGTTCCACATTGTGAGTGAGTGAAGCACAATTGGGTTATTAGTATATTGGCGATAACTTGCATTTATTGGGGCACAAAGCAGGGAGTATAAAGAAGTACTGCAGGATTTTATTTCTATTGCGGACCAAGCCTGTGTATGTTCATCTATTTGTGTCCAAGTTTTTATAGCTTGTATGTTTGCTGCCCAGTAATAAAACTGAAAGTTAGGTAGAGCCATGCCACCTTCTGTCTTAAGTCTTTGTAGGGTCGCTCTTTGGATACATGGATACGCTCTTTTGATGCCTGGAAGAGGGTCTCTCTCTGAATCGATCTTTTCCTGATTTCTTCCATTTTTCTTCTACAACTTTTATTTTAGTAGTTTTGCTCTTGTCTTCTTAGAGAATCAAGGCTGAGGGCCATGAAAACTCCAGGCCTATTAGAAACCATTAAGGTATTCCTTTTGTAATTTTGGGATATACAATAAATAAATTGTTATTGTTATTATTATATGCCTTGTACTGCAGCTGCAGTAGAAAGCAAGTATTTTATGATTCTCTTTCAACTATGCCAAAATATTTTTGGCAGCAAATGCATTACTGTTCATTTTCAGACAACAATCTCATTATTACTAAACCTAACACAAAGGCAAATTGGCACGAGATACTCTACACAAGCGTGACTGTGCAGCAGTATGATTCTGAAAATGTGAAACTGGAATATATTTAAAATTCTGCCTTTTTACTTATAACTTTTTACTTATAACTTATGATATCCTAAAATCCTTGGATTGTTTTCATTTTATTTCATCTTCTTCTTCTTGAATAAGTCAGGTCAAATTAATATATATTGGGTTTAGTAGCCTCTCAGTAAGTTTAAACAATTCTAGATCATGTGTTTGTTTAAAATTAAAATCAGCTTTAGCACTCTTAGTATAAGTAACTGTGTATTTTGGGTTACAGTCTTGAAGCAAGATAAATTGCTACCTAACCACCAGCCTGTACTCACTCTTCACTCATAACTGTACAGCTAAATATAATACTAATAACATCAATAAGTTTACAAGTGACCTCACCAATCAGCAACAATGGTACTACTGTATAAAGTAAAGAGGGAGCAGATCTAATGGAAAGTTAAGGCTACAATAAGACAAAAAACGTGTACTTCAGGAGACAAAATGAAAGACTGAATTAATCAGGTTCACTGTGGTGGTGTATGAAACGTATGGATGTTAAATATGGCAATTAAAACTTGAACAGGTTAAGAGACAGTTTCTTGTCACAGTCAAAAATGACACTTAAGCACATTATGTGTTGCACACATTTTAAAAAGGCCTCTTGAAATAAATGTTGTTCAATTACTAGATGATCATTTGCCAGTCCACACATCAAACAATCCTCATGATATTTATAACTCACAGTATTTTGAAGAGACAGCCAACATTCCCCTGGTCTTTCATTTTATGGTTACTGTTTGGTTTATTCGTAAAGTTCTTTCTCTGGCTACTCATTCTTTTTTAATTCGTTATTCAGTTTTTTATTGGACATTGTGTTTCTTTGAGTCTCTGATTGGATAAAAGAAGCAGCTGTTGACTAATCAGGTAATTCAATCAATTAATCTTATTTTCATCAAGTGATTTTCACAGAAGACACCGTCGCTTTAAACAAGTGAATAATTCAAAGTAATAAGACAAAACACATCATTCCATACATGATACATTTTAAGAAGACAAGTATTACTTAATAGTATGTGGGAGCAGATTAACTGTATTATTTGATAATGCATTATTTTACTATCAATTGACAGTATAAATATATCTGATTAAATAGAAAGATTTTAAACATGATGTGAATGTAATGAGTAATGGATCATCACAAAAAGAGCAGGCAGATCACTAAAACAGAAGAGCTATGAAACTCTGTGTGCATGAGAGCTGGCACCAATGAATGCTCATCCGGAATTTCAATGCATAGAATGTAGTGGCAAAAAATAAGGAACACATGTGTCTTGAACCTTGCAAACAGAAGAGAAGTTACTATTTCCTATGTCTCTGGTGTATTAAAGCAGAATGGAAAAAATTAAAAACGGATGAGTCTGTGGCTCAACCCGCTGCAGCTGTTATCCTTCATACAAGGAAAGTACTGTTGTGGCTCTGTAAGACACCACTTTATTGGCTGTTAGACAAAGAGGCAACCTGTGCTGGAAAGATGTAACCCAAGCAGTAAAGTAGACATGCCAAATGATTTTCAGTTGTGTATTTGGACATGGTGCAGTGACAAGATCTGACATACCCCTTGACAAAAACTCATGTAACGTGACATTGGCTTTAGATTTATAAATGAGTGCTAATTGGCTAAATGTGTGGGGATGTGTGTGATTGGGCACTGTGTTGGACTGGTGCACCATTTTTGGCTTCCACCTTGTGCCCATTTCTGCCTGGATATGATCCTGCTGTCCTTTGATTGTGAATTGTTAAGAAAAGTTGAGAATGCCATGTTGTGTTAACATTGCAAATGAGGGCATCATATGTCTGTCAAACTGGCAAAAGAAAAATACTTTTGGCTTGAAATTTGGGGTATTTGAATTAACAGTTTTCTAAATCAATAGTCGAGTTTTGAAGACAGTACAATATTGCAAGAGAGTTTATGTGTTTATGGCATATTTTTCAGCCACCACACACTTTATTGCATGAGGCTTTTTAGAACAGAGGCTAAAACACAATTTCCATCTTTTTTATGTTGTACATTTTACTTCTCTGAGAGTAGGTTGTTTAATGATGTTTTAAATGCTAAGAGCCAAAACAAGACGGTATGATGTGTACGGAATCTGCTCTCCTGGCATGTCTCCATGGCCATAATAATACCAAGAATGTGATTTCTGTAAAACATTTTGTGTACTATTTTAAAACCAACCACAGAAGGAAAGAACTAAAACAAAGACAAGACAATGTAATTAAGAAAAAAAATCCTAGCAGTCCAATTAGAGTGAACTATGTAGATAAAAGAAAACCTTTTTCTTAAAAAGACACACCATAGCACTCCTCCTCCTCACCTCACACCTTTCTCCCTTTGTATTTCTATCATGTCCTCTTTTTATATGACCAGCTCTCCTGCTGCCTCTAAATTCACAGTGGTCCTGACTTGAGGTGGCTTTAAACTCCGTCTAGCCCTGCCATAATTTTAAGCACAGTGTACTGTTTTTCCATTGACAAACTTATTGAAATTAACTCTGATCTCAAGGTAAACACTATAGTAGCTCCTGATGACAACATGTAGCAAATGGCATCTATATAAAATGATACTTCTTTATTTTCCTAGTCTGTACATGTGTCTTTTTCGCTGTCTCTCTGTTTCACACACACATTCACCCCCATGCAAACACACACACACAGGTACAGACATAAACGGTTACACATTTACCTGACTAACAATACTATATATCAATGAAGATAATACCATGTTATTCTTCTTCATGCAATATGGTCAGAGTAACATATTTTTAAATAAATGAATCATTAAGAACACATTGAAAATAGTGAAAAACAATAATTTATCTGTTTACCAATATACAAGATCATGTAGGGAAGCAGCAAGAGATCAATGAATGTAATTTAATTGAAATAAAAAAAAGTACATGAGCACTGTCACTATTGATATTCCGCTGGTGAAATGAAGCTGTGTGAAACTTGGCAGCAACATTATTTATTCATGCAGTCTTCTTCTTTTTTACTGAAATAGCATATACAACTTTTGTTCAACACACCATAAATATGAAGTCAGTTTGATAAAATATTTTCAAAACTCCATTCTTTATTAAAAAGAAATGAAAACATCACATTACTTGAAACTGCCCAATATAATTCATGGTCACAGACACCTGAAGCCTACTTTGGCAGCGCTGTGTGCGAGGCAGGAAATGGCCCTGGACAGAACTCCAGTCTATCTCAGGACCTACCACTCAGCTTAACCAGGTAAATTAAAGTACGTGGAGGAGAGCCCATGTAGACACGTTTAAAACATGCACACTCCATATAAACAACAATTGAATGCTTAAAATCTATGAGGCATCTATAGTTCAACCATCCATTAAACAAACATATTTTTTATATATTAAAACAAAAAATCTGAATGATATTTAAAATCAGTTGTTTTTCAAAACATCCCAGAAAAAAATCAAAGCTCTGTTTAAGATTTGACATCTTTTCTTTCATTAACTACCACTACATTTGTACTAATGTTGTAGTGAATTACTATGAATGAACATTAGAATTCTTTTTTTAATCATAAGCTTTTTACACTTATGTTCTTTACTCTTTTTTAGCTTTTCCACCTATCAACAAAAACCTCCGATCTGTCATCTCTCAAGCTCTTTTTATTTTTAATTCTAACATCTCTTGCTGTCATGATTACAGGCTTTTTAATTCTGCTGAAGAGTTTAATCAAATTTTTTCACATTGAACATTGTTTTATTGATTGTGTGTCATATTTCGGAGTTACAAACGTGACCCAAAGGGGGTTTAGGCATCCAAACAGACCATAAAGACAGGTGAGGCCAACCCTTACCAGGCCCAATAATGGAAAAGCTGGATAAAAGTTCAAAACATAAATGTTCTAAAATGAATCACATCAGGGAGAAACTGTGGAAAATCCAGCTTGTGACCCACAAGGCAACATGAATACTTTATAAATGGAAAATATTTCTCTCTATTATAAAAAAAAATCTTGGAATGCTTGGAAGGAGATGATATGTGATCTTCTCGGAAGACAATTTGACGTCCTGCGAGAGACACTTTAATGTCACACGAGGCAAGGCAGTGAGACAAAAGGACAGCTGCTGTACAGGCTTTTAAATGATCGACGTGCAGTACGACAAGCAGAACATGCAGCTCAGCAGCAGCAGCAGCAGAAAGACAAGCAGCTGATCAGACCGCATCTCCTTAGTGTGTGTTCAGCTTCCCCCCGCCTTGACAACGCGAGTAGCAGAGACGTGAACTGGCTTGAGCATAGCGCGCCCAGGGAGGGATGGGAGGGGGTGGGTGAGTGAAGCGAGCAGGGGGCAAAGCCCCCTAGTATTTAACAAAAAAGAAAACAAGCAAAAGAGCATTCACACAAGGCAATAGTAAGACAAAGAATTCCCAAGGTACAATCCAAAAAATTGAGATACAAACCCAGAGAAGAATGTAAGCAAGAGCTAGACTAGCCAAATGAAAGAAGCAAAATACTTACAAACTCCAAATGACTCTCTCCAGGCATAATATATAGACAGGGAAGAGTTTTCTGCAGCAGTGATGTTAGAGTGGCCCCGTCTCTTGGGGATCCACCCATAAAGCACATTGAATGGAAACCATTTAAAAAGACAACACATAATCACAAACATACAGTAACAGAAAACACACAAAATATTAAAAATATTAATTAAAAAACAAAATAAATACATGGCAGTGAGTGAATCCTGGTTGTAATACAACATTATGTAAACATTTTATCATATTTATGGTATTTTTGCACCACCATTTGTGGGTTGTTTTGGAGCACAGTCAGGGGCATTTTGTGTTTTATTTTCTGTTGGTTCATCACCATTTTGTATCTGTCTGAAAGAAAGAGGCCACATTGCTTACAGGTTGCTATGCCTGTTGCAGATCGCATGACATTATGAGTCAGCAATCCTTGCACATAACAGATGGCAGTGTGTAGGTCCTGATGTCTAAGATCCTGGATTTCAAAAAATCCCATGTAGTAGTAGTAATTCTTTTAAGGGAAACAGGAACTTCCGCCATGTTTATTTGTCATTGCGTTTGATTTTGCATATTGGGCTTTGGCAATTTGCTATTTTTTTCTCTTGGTTTTGACCTTGGCCTGTGTTTTTATGATTTTGTTTTGCATTTCCTGGTGTATGTAGCTTTTTTGCTTCCATCACTACCCTCTCTTTTATGGTGTTAATACACTACAAAGTACAGTAATCCCTCCTCCATCGCGGGGGTTGCGTTCCAGAGCCACCCGCGAAATAAGAAAATCCGCGAAGTAGAAACCATATGTTTATATGGTTATTTTTATATTGTCATGCTTGGGTCACAGATTTGCGCAGAAACACAGGAGGTTGTGGAGAGACAGGAACGTTATTCAAACACTGCAAACAATCATTTGTCTCTTTTTCAAAAGTTTAAACTGTGCTCCATGACAAGACAGAGATGACAGTTCTGTCTCACAATTAAAAGAATGAAAACATATCTTCCTCTTCAAAGGAGTGCGCGTCAGGAGCAGAGACTGTCAGAAAGACAGAGGAAAGCAAACAAATCAATAGGGCTGTTTGGCTTTTACGTATGCAAAGCACCGCGGCACAAAGCTGTTGAAGGCGGCAGCTCACACCCCCTCCGTCAGGAGCAGAGAGAGAGAGAGAGAGAGAGAGAGATAGAGACAGACAGAGAAAAACAAACATGCAAAAATCAATACGTGCCCTTCGAGCTTTTAAGTATGCGAAGCAACGTGCAGCATGTTGCTTCAGGAAGCAGCTGCACAGAAGGTAGCAACGTGAAGATAATCTTTCAGCATTTTTAGACGAGCGTCCGTATCGTCTAGGTGTGCGAACAGCCCCCCTGCTCACATCCCCTACGTCAGGATCAGAGAAAGTCAGCGCAAGAGAGAGAAAGAGAAAAGTAAGTTGGGTAGCTTCTCAGCCATCTGCCAATAGCGTCCCTTGTATGAAATCAACTGGGCAAATCAACTGAGGAAGCATGTACCAGAAATTAAAAGACCCATAGTCCTCAGAAATCCGCGAACCAGCAAAAAATCCGCGATATATATTTAAATATGCTTACATATAAAATCCGCGATAGAGTGAAGCCGCGAAAGGCGAAGCGCGATATAGCGAGGGGTCACTGTAATCTCCCAAACTAGATTAGACACAGAGGGTTCACTTCCAGTCAACTCTGAAAATCACTTCTAGAGTCAAAGGCAGTTCTACTCTGGCAACAGAGCCATTAGGTTAGAACGTCCTTTAGCGGCCCCGGATTTACCACATCATTAGGTGCCCTGCCCCTGCACTATGCCATACTTTTCTGTGTACATTCTCCTTATCTGCTGGAACATTCAACACAACGTTAACATAAGATGTCATTTTTCTTATTACACTGGTCTGCAACAAAATTCCCCTCCTCAAATAACTCGGTATACTTTAAAGATTTAGGTGTGCTGAATTCATTTCTGATATTTGATTTTCTCTGACACAAACCATTTCTGCAAGATATCAGATTCAGCGAAAAATATCATTTGAAAAAACGTCCTGAGTTAAGCTACATTTTAAAAAAGGTTCTTTTTATAGCTTAAGTATTTTCCATGTTCGGAATATTATTTGAAGTATATTTTGAGCTGACAGAGGTCAGTCTTCCTTGTTCTTAACGTTAGTTGAGGTGGAAACAACCATTAGTAACACCTTTTTATTGCTCACAATCAGCACTTTTTATACCTTCAAAATAACCAGAAATGTATATTTAGAAGGCTAGAAAGATACATTTTTATTGTCCAGAACAGAGAAAGTTGTTGTTTAAATGTTTTTTATAGAAATATGCAAAGTCGATTTGATCCATCCATTGTCTTGACCAGGTAACAGGAAGGTGAATGGTAAAAGAACACACAACCTACATTTAGTGGTGGAAGAAACAGTGTGAGACACACTTTTCTTGGAAATGCAAAGGCTTAAAACAAGAAAGTAGACGAGGAGCTTCTCTCTTTCTTCCTAGCAATTGTGTACAACAAGAACCCATCTCCTACATTCTTATTTGGATATTTTCCCTGAGAATATTGTATTGATGTCTGATGACTATGGGGAGAGGTTTCACTAGGACACTGCTCAAATGGAGAGCTATTAGGGTGCAAAGTAGGGATAGTCAATGTTAGTAGACATCTGTTGGTCATTCCACTGTGAAACACTTTCAGACAATTGTAACAGAATAAAATTAACAAGTGACTACTTTATTTAAGTAATAATTCTATTAAAAAAATTATATTTGTAATTTCATAATTTTCAAGTTCAAATAATTTTTTAAATTTTGTTTTCTCTAAAGTAGTGTTTTATTTTTCATTTTAAACCTTCATCTCTCAAAAACTGGATATGATAGAGCAATTCTGTTGTCAGATTTGGACTCAGCACCCTTCAGTCTATAAAAAACATCTAACATTTTTGACAGGAAAAATGTTTTTTTTTGCAAACCATGAGTAGATTATGAGCAGCCTTATTGTGTGTGTACTTAATTTTTAAATCTGTGGTATAAATACTGTAGCCTGTGGTCTTTCCTGTACCACAAGCTACATTTTTAAAAAGCATTTCATTTAGCTGTAAAAAGCTTCAGGCCACTGTGACCCTATGATTGGAACAGGCAGGTTTACAAAATAGATTTGCATTAGCATTTCTTGTTTTTTTATAATATTGCAAATTACCTGTAAATTACAAACAATAATTCAGATTCTTACTTGTTGCTGTTATGTATGCTTTCTGTTTGTACATGTGTTTTTTAAAGAATATACTGCCGTTTTGGCACAATCCCTCAATTCACTTTCCTTACCAATTTTTCACATTTACAGTCATGGGAAATTGTCAAGTGCTTGCAAGTGTATTAATGATATCCCCCATCTCATTTAAAAGCCCTAATAGTCACTTCCTCTAAAAGGAGTTCTCTTTTAGATCAAATGACTATAAAGTCTTTTTTTCATTGCTCTGCAATGAGGGTATGACAACTGCCTGCACCTGAGCCCCTTTCTCATATAAGGCGGGGCTCTCAGGGGAGACGTGTTGGCTCTGTCAGAGTTCACCACAGGCACACAACAGGAACTCAGTCTAAGGAAGATGATCTTTGAAGAGTCCACTCTTAAAATAGTCACCACAGAATCCTGTGGGACACAGCGGCTAAGACAAACTGCTCTCAGATGTAGCCAAAAGGAGTCTGTGTGCAGCATGTGAGGTAGTTACACCTTCAGGAGCAGCAGCTTACCATTGGTCTGACATAAAACAGTGCTTCAGGCACTTCAGGAGGATGTTGTGGTCAGTTGTGTCAAAACCAGCAATGAGGTCAGGAAGAACAAGCACAGAGGCTACCTTTGTGTCATAATTCATAAGAAGGTAATAAATGATTCATAGCAAAGCAATTTTAGCACTGTGGTGAGGATAAAAGATGTTTTTTTATTTAGAGAGTAGGATAGCACAAAGTACAGTATAATGTAGAAAAGAATTGTAGGCAGAGAATTTAGGTCAGAAGTAGGATTGGGATTAAACACTAGAAATGGGTCAAGGAACCCGTATGATAGGAATGGACCCAGACTGTAAGCATGAACTTAAATACAAAAAGAATTTGACCAAGATGGGGGAGAAAGCACTTATTGGATGTGGAATGATATAAAGCAAATGTAATGAAAGAGAATGATAGGTGTGATGTGTGTGATAGATACAGGAAAAAGGTGATTACTCAATTATAGACAGGGGAAAATAATAATGACATTTAAGCAGAGATGTTTCTATCTTTTTTGCTAACTGTAGCACCTATTGTGAATATATATATATATATATATATATATATATATTATATATATATATATATATATATATATATATATATATATATATTTATATATATAACAAGTGTGAATAGACTGGCATCCTGGCCAGAATGGATAGGGTTTTTTGCCTGGTTGGGTTGCCAGAGTAATAGAAGGATAGTGGAAAGCTACCTCCTAGGTACTTATGTCCCCCCGGAGACTGGATTGCAATATCCCTAAGACGATTCTATTGTCTGCACAGCTGCAGGGCTGCATGGTGGTATGATCTGTTTAGTTTGGGAACTGGTTATACCCTTTGGGATATATGACATTCATTTATCCTTTTCCATGTTGGAGAATCCATTTCTACTATTTATTAATAGTTTTGGTTTCATTATAATGTTCTTAAAAACTAATTCATGCTTTACTACTATGCTATTTAGTTGTTACTTTGATGCCATATTTTGTGAAGTCTAAGACCCAGGTGCCTGGCTGTGTCTCTGAAAGTTGTGTCACATGACATCAGTAGCACAGTGATATTTAACCTGGCATCACATTAGACTTACCGAAAAGCGCAAAAATGTTACTATTTTAAATCCAATAGTTCAAGGTATCAGAACAACTGATTAAGACATGACATGTTCATTGTAACACATCCTGGCTTTGATTTGTCGATGATGCAAATCATGGACATTTCCTGTGTTCCTGCTGAACACTTATCATCATCTGTATTAGACTTTTTTGAAATCATTAATATTGCAAAAATGCGTACTTTAGTGAAAATAACATTTCAAGTAAAGTAATATCATCATTTTGAACAATGCAATACAATTTAACGCACAAAGTTTCACTGATGAACTGTTTTGTGCATTCACTCTGTCAGTGATATTTCTTCATGTCATTGCTCTTTCCTTGGCTGCTTTTGCTGAATTGCTCCTCTTTTGGAGGATATTCGGATTATGTTCATGCACTGCCACCAGCATGTCTTCCTCTGTCTTGTGAATTTTATCATGAACATGTATTAATCAAGATCAATCAATTTGTGATATATATTTATGCTATATGTATTCTGAGATCTAGGATTATCTATTCTTGTTTTCTGGAACAGTTCCTTGCAGTGCCATGTTTACCATTGCTGGCAATACACATGGTTGATTTAGTCTTAACAGGCAGTTGGGGTCATTTGGTGCCACGGAAGGAAGCTACAAGAAGGAGGCTCCCCTGACTCACTCTGACCCGGTAGTCCTCTGTCACTATATACTCATATAATGTAACAAAAGCGCTCAACAAAGATAAAGACTAGTGCTGGGCAGCGATTAAAATTTTTAATCGCGATTAATCACATGATTGTTTTCTGAAAAGCACACAAAGCAATGGTTTCACACATAAACCAACATAAAACGCCTGTTGCTGCCTGTTGTGCCTGCTGTCGGTGCCTGTTTGCAGTTTGCGGCAGCAGCAGCTGTGCAGGAGTGCAACTTGACGGCCAGCAGGAATGCACGGTGGGTCTGGCTGCCTGGCTGTCTTTGTGAGACAGGTGCGCGGGGGTGGCAGTTGCAATGAGACGCAATATGGTTTGTACCACCTGTCATCGTAAGTGTCTGGCCTCCAAGGCAAATGTTGCCATAGGTGCATTAGCTACATGAACCTGTTCAGCACCACGATCAGCTGATGCTCCTGGATACATCCTGGATCTGGGTGTCTCCAGATCACTTGCATCAAAATCGGAGTTCGACAAATCAGAGTCTCATTCAGCGATAATACGAAAAAAGTTATCCACTGATTATATTGCTTTGAGCATTCACTTTGGTATCTCTCAACATGCCATTTTAGAGGCTGTTTGCTCTTTGCTACTCATGCACACGCAGGGAATCGAGGTCAAATGAACAAAGCTAAATTTATTTCTAGCAAAGCCATATTGAAATGTGCTGTAACAAGAAGATCACTGATCTCTATCAATCTCTAGCAAGACTGAGGCTTTCAAAATAATAATAAAAACCAAAAACTGCGTTAATGCGTGATAAAATAATTGTCGGCATTAATTAATTAATGTGTTAACGCGATAATAATGCGTTAACTTGCACAGCCCTAGTAAAGACCCAAAAGTTCTTCCTGTTAAATTATCAGATTGTCAAAAGATGAACAAAAAAAGGCAATATGGCCAGTGCACTGATCTTCTTATGGCAAAAGAGGAAAAGGTGTAAATAACAGTGCCAACCTGTGATGGAATTACACTTGGTATAGAAGCCTTGAAGATACCCCCTTCTAATGTATGAGTGTGACAACACACTCTCACACAACCTGGTGCACAGAGAAATAGCTACCACACTTTGTAAGGGGCACTGCCTTGGTTTTAGCAGCATCAAATATAGTTGGATGAACCCAGGTGAACCCCATGCATGTTTTGCTTTATTTTGCTAGTTCTGCTGTCTATGTGAGTGCTAATGAGAAGAAATGCCAGCACATTGTACTGGATGTTCATACAGGTTACTTCAAGTTGACATGTGAGGGATTTGTGGAACAATATCCTATTGCAATTGCTCCTGTGAAACATGCAATGCAGCACTTGTTGAAAACCGTACTAATGGTTCTGTCAGCAGTGCACCGAAACCAATGCCATATGTACCCCAGAGGTTATAGCTGACATTGAGATTTGTATGGAAAGAAATGCACATAAGTCGACATAGCGGTTGTGTCATGAAGGTCATGTCAGCATATATGCCTCTTGTACCACCTGGTTCATCGAAAACAATAAACAAATGCTTTAGAAAGTCAAATAAAACATACAATAAATGGCAGAAAATTAGCCCAAGATCAATTCATATACCTAGTAAGGTGTATCTTGGCTGTAAATATAGTAATGATTATTTACTAGCATTTGTCCACAACAAAAATATATAAATTGTAAAAAAAAAAAATTTTATTAAATATTATAAAGTAAACCAAAACCTATATAACATGAAAATGCAATAAAAATGGATTAACATTTATAATTATTACTTTTGGTATGAAAAGCTCTTAAGTAATAAGACAACAAAACGTATAAGCAATGGAATAAAGTGTAGAATTGTCCTTTTCTTTTTGCTCCAGTGTACTATATTTTTTTCAGAGCACAATTATCAATGATTTAATTTTAATATATGAAATCTCTTTGCAGACATCCTGATTTCAGGATGAAGATGGCATGGTGATTTTTGATATGCTGAAGCATACAGAAGCTCCTCTTGGCTAAGGCCACAGTCACTGGCAGAGTGCAGGTCAATTCTTAAAGCAAGTCCTGAGCTCAGGATACACAGTGTCCTCCATAGTGTTGTCATTTCTACAATATATGCAAATACCCTTAAATAAAAGTCTGCATTGTGCACTGTAACCATGTCTGAATTGTTGGATTTGTGATTTTAAACTGTACAGCAGAGGGGTAAAATTAAAAAAGAAAAGTGTCTTTGTCCCAAGAATTATGAAGGGCACTGTTATTTCAGTCATTTCTACTGAATGAAGCAAATGAGCACCAATGAACTCATGTTGTTCAAAATTAAAGATAGGAAGCTCCTATTCTTGATTGGGTTTAATAGATATTGGGTATGGCTGTCTAGATACTTATCAATTAATTCTAAATCATATCCATAATGACAGTTTTGAGTGAGTTTTAGCTGTGTCATTTTGTTAGGATTTTAGCACAAAGAAAAGATCTAAAGCATACTGTAAATTCAAAAACACATAAAAATTACATTAAAAATGCTTATATTTAATAATAATTTAGTATATCAGGAGTAGCAAACAAAGTAAGAACAAAAGCACAAAACTAAGAAATTTGCAAGATCACAGAAAATGAGATAAGACAATGAACTAAATTAACTAAAGCAAAAAGAGAAGAAACACAATCCTGAAAACATAATCATTTAGATAAGCTGGAAGTCAGATTCAGAAAAAAATATACCTAATACTCACTTAATTAAGTAAAGCTAAATAAATCAAGTCATACATTTACATTTACCTTTACATTTATTTGCTTGGCAGACACTTTTATCCAAAGCAACTTACAAAGACGTAAACAATTGAGTAACATTAGGGTAGGGCCTGTTTGTTCAGCAAGTGTAATAGAATGGGTAACAAACGTTAATTGCCACAAGTGAAAATATGTAATAACTCATACATTTACAATCATAGATTACAATCACTAAAGCAATTAAACTTAAATAAATACAGTAATCCCTCCTCGATCGCAGGGGTTGCATTCCAGAACCCCCCGCAAAAGGTGAAAATCCGCGAAGTAGAAACCATATGTTTATATGGTTATTTTTATATTGTCATGCTTGGGTCACAGATTTGCACAGAAACACAGGAGGTTGTAGAGAGACAGGAACTTTATTCAAACACTGCAAACAAACATTTGTCTCTTTTTCAAAAGTTTAAACGTGCTCCATGACAAGACAGAGATGACAGTTCCGTCTCACAATTAAAAGAATGCAAACATATCTTCCTCTTCAAAGGAGTGCGTGTCAGAAGCAGAGAATGTCAGAGAGAGAGAGAAAAAAAAGCAAACAATCAAAACTCAGTAGGGCTGTTTGGGCTTTTAAGTATGTGAAGCACCGCCGGACAAAGCAGCTGCAAGGAAGGGAGCAATGTGAAGATAGTCTTTCAGCATTTTTTAGAGGAGCATCCGTATCCTCTAGGCCAGTGTGCGAACAGCCCCTCTGCTCACACCCCCTCCGTCAGGAGCAGAGAATGTCAAAGAGCAAGAGAGAGAGAGAGAAAAGCAAACAATCAAAAATCAATACGTGTTTGATCTTGTAAGTATGCGAAGCACCGTGCGGGAAGCATATCGCTTGACAAAGAAGCCACAAGTAAGCCCAGCAACGAAGGCAGCAATGTGAAGGTAATCTTTCAGCATTTTTTGAGGAGCGGCCGTATCCTCTAGGGGTACGAACAGCCCCCGTGCTCACAATATATTTGAGGAGTTTTATTTAATACGTAATACGCGCTCTGGTTGGGTAGCTTCTCAGCCATCTGCCAATAGCGTCCCTTGTATGAAATCAACTGGGCAAACCAACTGAGGAAGCATGTACCAGAAATTAAAAGACCCATTGTCCACTGAAACCCATGAACCAGCGATAAAATCCGCGATAGAGTGAAGCCGCGAAAGTCAAAGCGCGACATAGCGAGGGATTACTGTAATATAATTGCAAAGATTTTTTTTCTTCATCAGTTCGACAGATATTCACAGAACAGATGGGTCTTCAGTCACTTCTTAAATACACTGAGGGAGTCTGCAGTATGGGTAGAGGTGAGCAGCCAGTTTCACCAACCAGAGAATTACACAGGAGTCTGGATTGAGACTTGATGACACGTAGAGGTAGCATCACCAGATGCTGTTCCCCGGCAGACCTGAGTGGGCAGGAAGGAGCATAGCACTTCACCATTGTCTCCATATACAGGTATTCAGGTGCTGACCCATTGACTACTCTGTAGACAGTCATCAGAGATATGAACTTAATGTGTGCTGCTACATGGAGCCAATATAGTGACCTAAAGAGAGGAGTGACATGTGCCTGTCTCGTGCTGGTTAAATACAGTAGTAAAAACAAAGAAATCCTAAGAAAATAAGCTTCAAAACGAAAGCAACCCTTACCTGAAAGTGAGCTAATGGCAAATACCACAGCAAATAGCCAAGGCATCAAGGGCTCTTTTATTTCTGTTTGCTCCAGTACAAATATAATACCTGAGCCCTTTTGGCTCTAACCTAAATTGAAAGTAATTAACAAAACTGAGTAACAGAAATGGGGAAATAACAAAACAAACTGCTTATTCTAGCTTTGATGGTGGCTTCTAACATGCCAATAAAACTACTTTTACAATCCATGTTAGAAGAGAGTATTGAACATTGTGCATGCTATTGCTAAGAACAGCTCAAATGGTTAAAGATGAGGACAGAAAAATGTCAGTGGCCTCCACCTGTTAAACCATTCCTGTTTTGGGGGTCGTCTCATTGTTGCCCCTCTAGTGCACCTGTTGTTAATTTCATTAACACTAGATTAGTTGAAACTGATTAACAACCCCCTCTGCTACTTAACTGACCAGATCAATATCCCAGAAGTTTCATAGACATGATGTTATCTTCTTTCTTCTTCTGTCATCTGCTCCCGTTAGGGGTTGCCACAGCGGATCATCCAAAAATGTTGTCCGCATATTGATTTGGCAAAATTTTACACTGGATGCCTTTCCTGACGTAACTCTCCCCATTTATCTGGGCTTGGGACCAGCACGAAGAAACACACTGGTTTGTTCATCCCCTGTGGCTGGGTTATTGACTTGATGCTAAACTCTTTGAGCATAGAGAGAAGTGTGCGCATTGCAACAGGTACACACGTCGTAAATGTAGGAAGGACGGTCATTGCGCGTGTGTGAACTGTTAACATTTGAATTTGATGATTGCATATAGCACTGAACTGACCTCTCTGTATTATTCTTTCCTCTGCATGTCCTGGAGTACAAAAGAAACAGCAGCATACAGCAACATGTGGGGACTGGCAGAATCGAGGGAAAAAAAGCCACGCAGTCACCAATTACAACCGCAAGATGTTATGCAAATGAATATGAATAATATGAATAATGTTGCAGTGCTGCCACAATGTTTTCCGAAATGTACTATACAGGTCATAAAATGAATAATTCCAAATATCATATATACCTATGTCTCTGTTTTGTTTTTTTTTTGACATCATAAACCATAAGGTGCATACTAATTCAGCATGAGCAGGAACACTCAATAAAACTGAATAAAAAAAAAAAATCAAGTGACGGTGCGATACGAAGAAGGCAGACTCACCAGCGTTTGTGTGTCAGCTTTTATCCCTCCAGATCAGAGAATGTCCAGTTCCACTGCCTCAAAACACCACTCACATCTACAGTTATTCCCAGTTCCAAATAAAAACTAACAACGTCAGATCCCTGGGTGGGGGGCGGTAGTATGTATCATGATCGTGACAGAGAATAAAAGTGAAGAAAAAAAACGGTAACTTTTACAAGTACTATAAATGTACACCGTCTGTTACAGACGCAATCCAAATGTATGTGTGTACTGTATAATATTAACAATAAGAGCAGCTCACTACTGAAAACGGCAAATATACGAGGGACTCGGGATTGAACCGAGGACTCTTGATTACAAGAGCAAACGCTACGCTATGGAAGCTGTTGTATCGTCCTTGAACCTTTTGTGAAAGTTTTTATTTGATTTTTGGACTTCAGGCTTCACACATTATATAGTTTAAGCCAACATTTTGTCATTTACTACTAAAATATGAAAAACGTTTCTGTTTTAACAATGTGATTACAAAGATTATTGTAGAAACGGAACACACATGAAATGCATGTGTTCCAAATAACTATCTATTATTTCCACTCTAAAACTCCAGCACTTCATGTTGCTCCTAGGAGAGGCAAGGATGAGTTGGAGGTGTAGGATGAGACCCGTAGCTTCAACAATTGGCCTCCTGGTGGGGACATGATGGTAGAGTTAAAGTCGGTGCCAAATTAAGTTAGCCTCACTGTTTTTAGGTGGCTTTCATGCCCTCCAGTCTGCAGGCCAGGTTCAGCAGGTCTACTAAGTCCTGTACCTGTCCCTGTATAGGGAGGTCTGGATCATTTTGCCATTATTTTGTCCCAGCTGAAACTGACGTCTCATGGTTATGGGGCTCATAGCTGTATGGAGGAGAATCTGTTGCGTCAGGAAGTCATAATCATCAAGTGTTTTAAGAAGAAGATTTTGCATGACCTGTAGTCAAAAAGGAGGTCAAAATAACTTCCCAGCCTCTCTTGTCTGAGGGAGCCATCTTCACCAGTGCATTACTGGGACTGAAAAGGGCAGAAGCACATGCAGGAGCCTTATCCAGCTCTGGTTGGAGAGTAACATTGTGTGCCTATTGAGGATCCATTGGTGCAGGACCCCACTCCTGGTACCATGTGACACGTGATTCACACTGTTTTGCACCCAAGAGAAGACGCAGAGTCCGAAGGCTTGAAGAAATGCAACTTTAATCCAAGTAAAACTTTATTCAAACAGGAGCTACCACTTTAATACACACAGACACAACAAACAAGTAGTGACGGGACCAAATCAGTGGCCGGGTTAGACTGATCTCCACATCAGCCATCAGGCATATTGCGTGGCGAGACTGTGAACTTGTAGTTGCCTCAGCAATAGACAAGCAATACGTGCCTGTAGTAACAGGCCTTTTTGTGTCAGGACTGGTTGATTCTTCCCAGACAAACTTGCTACTGAGTCCAGCATGAGGATGCAATCTATCACCTTTTTTATTCATCCTAGCTATAGATTTTATCATGTGAAGGGTGTCACGCACGTGCGCTTGGGGAGCCGCAGAACGACTCAGGGAGTAGCGGAAAGCCCGGAAGCCATAAGGGATTGGCAGGCAACTAACCATTCTCTCCTTATTTCCCTAGAAAGAAGGAAACGCCGACACCCTGAGCAAGCTCCCACTCATCCTTCCCCTCCTATCTGATGACATCATGATTACTGGTTCCACCTGCAACTCATTACCCACACTCCCTCTGCTTATTCCGGTCCTCCCTATAAAGGTTTCCCCATCACACCAGTATGTGTTCAGTGTCAGTTAAATGTACTCTCTGGACTGTTGTACTTATTTTGCATACTGTACAGTATACGGGGCCGGAAACCCCAAACCTTTTTGTGCTGTCATCTCTTTCTTTTACAGTGGCGTAGTCAGCAGGATTGAAGACAATACGTCCGATGATGAGCGAAGGACAGGACCTGAATGCCGTACTAACAACTCTGGCTACCCAACTCCAGAAGCTCCAGGTAGAGCATGCCGCGACGCAGCGGAAGCTGGAGGAAACCACGGCCCGGCTAGACTCCCCTGACGTGGTAAGACCGGAGCCGGCACGGCCTCCGCCTCCACCTATTGTGCCGTTGTCGGAGGCGGACGATATCGAGTCGTACTTGGGCATATTCGAGAGGACTGCCTCTCGGAACCAGTGGCCGCGAGCGGAGTGGGCGGCCATCTTGGTGCCGTATCTGAAGGGAGCCGCGCAGCGGGCTTATTATGACCTCCCCGAGGAGGAGGCCGCGAGCTATGACAATTTAAAAACGGAGATCCTTAGTCGCTACGGCGTTACGCCGGACCAGCAGGCGAGTGAGTGGCGGCTGTGGCGCTTTGACCCGGAAGCCCCAGCCCGAGCGCAAGCGTTCGAGTTTTGGGGAAAAATGGGCCGATGGCTAAGGCCAGAAGGTCCCCATGCACGGAAAGTCGTGGAACAGGTGGCCTGTGAAGGCCTCATAAATGCCATGCCAGAGTACCTCGCCCAGCAGGTCCGGCGACACCCATACAAAGATATGAAGGGCCTCCTAGAGGTTTTGGAGCGACAGCTCGCGGTTCACCGATCCGGGGGATCAGAACGGTCAGCTCGCGGAGCCCGACAGGGACGCGCTAGCCACCCCGAGCCCTCCCGTTGCGCGGCGGAAGCACCAGCAAAGCCCCGAGACAGGCCAGCCCAGCCGCACTGTTTCAAGTGCGGTGAGCTCGGCCACATCCTACCAGCCTGTCCGCTGCACGTAGAGGCCATGGATTGCACCGTATCGCTAGCTGAAAGGTACGATGCTTTGTCAAATCCCTTGGCTGTTCCAAATGTGGGAGTGGTATTGGTGAATGGGCACTCGGTGATGGCATTATTCGACTCCGGGAGTAACATATCCATTGTTGCTCGCCGTTTTGTTTTACCGCGACAGTGGACAAGTCAGCGTAAAAGAGTCACATGTGTGCATGGAGAGACCAGGGCATATAGGGCTGCCAATTGCTTTATTACATGGAAGGGAGACGTGATACAACTCTCGGTCGCTGTTCTTCCTGAGCCTCCCTTCCCTGTGATATTAGGGCATGACTGGTCAAACATAAAAAGCGGTAATACAAAAACCACTCCTTACCTTAACCTGAGTCCAGCCGTGAGTAAACAGGAGACACTCGCTGCGGCTCCCACGCCGTGCCATGCGGCGAACAATGATGACGTAAGCCGCCGGGGGGAAGATTCTCAGGCGCCGGACCCTGTCCCGGAACCACCTGGTGAGGGCCCGAGCCAGGGCATCGACCCCTATACGGCGACGGACGATCCCTTAGGCCGTGTGGAATGCCAATACAGGGCTACCCCGGCCTCCTTTAAACGTGAACAGTGGAACGACGATTCCTTGAAGTTTGCTAGGAATGCTGTTGTTGCAGTAAATGGCCATATGTCAAATGATCCCAGACCAGCAGAGCCCTAGTTTGTACTTGAGAACGATCTGTTGTACCGAGTCGCGTCTCACGAAGGCGAGATACGGAAGTTGTTGTTAGTCCCGCGGACCTACCGGCGGGAGGTCTGCGAGCTAGCGCACGCCCATCTCCTAGGCGCCCATCTCGGGGAAGAGAAAACATTGGAGCGGATAAAGCTCCGGTTCTATTGGCCCGGTATTAACGAGGAGGTCCGGCGTTTCTGCCAGTCCTGTCCAGACTGTCAGATTCGCCAGATCCCCAGGAGGGCTCGAGCTCCTCTCGTGCCAATCCCGCTAGTCGATATTCCGTTCGAACGACTCGGAGTCGACATTGTGGGGCCCTTAGAGCCTTCGTACCGAGGCCACAAGTATATAATGGTCGCGGTAGATTACGCGACTCGATACCCAGAGGCGGTTCCGTTGCGCTCCGCTAACACCAAAACCATCGCACGGGAACTTGTAAACCTTTTTTCAAGAGTGGGAATACCCAAAGAAGTCCTCACGGACCAGGGTACTCCCTTTACATCGGATACGTTCAGGGAGGTGGCCAAGTTACTCCGTATAAAGCACCTGAAGACGTCTGTCTATCACCCGCAAACGGACGGGTTGGTCGAGCGATTTAACCAGACGCTCAAGCAGATGCTGCGCAAAGTAGTCAGCGCGGACGGTAGGAATTGGGACCAGCTACTGCCCCTCGTGCTTTTTGCATACCGGGAGGTACCCCAAGCTTCCACTGGCTTTTCCCCTTTTGAATTATTATATGGGCGCCAGCCTCGGGGGCTTTTGGATATAGTCAAAGAAGGGTGGGAGGAGGAGGCCCTCCCCTCTACCAATGTCGTGGAGTATATCGCGCAACTGCGGGATAGACTGTCACACATCAGGCCCCTTCTCAAAGACCACCTGATGCGTGCTCAAGCAGCGCAGGCGCGGTGCTACAATAAAAACACCGCGCTCAGGGAATTCCAGCCTGGGGACCGAGTGATGGTGTTGGTGCCCTCCTCTCACTCCAAATTACTGGCCCACTGGCTGGGGCCCTACGAGGTTATTGAGAGAAAGGGGCTGGTCGACTATTTGGTCCGACAGCCGAATCGTCGTCCACGCGAAAGGGTGTACCATGTGAACTTGCTAAAGCCGTGGAGAGTTCGGGAGGAAGCCCCGATCTCCGGTACATCCCTCTCCCTTTATTCAAACAAGATACAGCTCAACCTCGGTCCAGACTTGTCACCTTCCCAACGGCAGGAACTGGAACACACCGTCCTAGCCGTCCCCGAGGTGGTGAGCGAGACACCTGGCCGCACCTCGCTGATTGAGCATGACACCAGCACAGACCCCGGGGTGGTAGTCAGGGAAAGAGCCTACCGCCTCCCGGAGGCAAAACGCGCCGAGGTCGAACTTGAGATCCAACGGGATGTTGGACTTGGACGTTATCGAGGAAAGTCACAGCCCGTGGTCCAGTCCTATCGTCCTCGTTTCTAAGCCGGACGGCTCCTGGAGATTCTGTAATGACTTCCGACGTCTGAATCAGGTCTCCAAGTTCGATGCCTACCCCATGCCCAGGATAGATGACCTCATTGAACGGCTAGGGGGGGCTCGCTATTTGACTACTCTTGATATGACCAAAGGATACTGGCAAATTCCCTTAACGGAATCCGCAAAGGAGAAAACTGCCTTTAGTACCCCTAGTGGGCATTGGCACTATAAGGTCCTCCCATTTGGGCTGCACGGGGCACCAGCGACCTTCCAACGTCTGGTAGATAGAGTGCTACGGCCCCACCGGTCCTTTTGTGCCGCCTACTTGGATGATGTGGTCATCCATTCCGGCACCTGGGAGGAACATATTGTGCAGGTGTATGCTGTCCTGGCCACCCTGGCAAAAGCCGGCCTCCGTATAAACCCCCGTAAATGTTTTTTCGGGTTAAAAGAGGCCAAATATTTGGGCTACCTGGTCGGGCGGGGGCAGGTGAAACCGCAATGCTCTAAGATTAAAGACATCCTGGAATGGCCCCGTCCGAGTACCAAGAGACAGGTGCAGGCTTTCTTGGGGTTGGCAGGGTACTACCGCCGGTTTGTGCCTCGCTTCTCCGAGAGGGCAGCACCCTTGACAAACTTGACAAGGAAAGGCGCTCCGTTGTGCGTGGTTTGGGATCCTACTGCGGAACAAGCATTCGGTGACCTAAAGGCGGCCCTAACCTCGGCACCGATACTGAAATCACCTGACTTTTCTCTCCCGTTTATTCTCCAGACCGACGCTTCGGACACAGGCCTGGGGGCAGTGCTGAGCCAAAGCGTCGACGGTGTCGAACACCCCGTCTTTTACCTGAGCCGGAAACTGCTGGATCGGGAGACCAGGTATGCGGCAGTGGAGAGGGAAGCCTTGGCCATCAAGTGGGCAGTGACACACCTGAGGTACTACCTGCTGGGCCGGGAGTTCACCCTGGTGACGGATCATGCTGCCCTACAGTGGATGGCGTTGCACAGGGAATCGAACCCTCGGGTCACCAGGTGGTTTTTGGACCTTCAGCCGTACAAGTTTACTGTCACTTATCGCCGGGGTAACCTTCAGGCCAATGCCGACGCCCTCTCCCGGGTTCACGACCTCTCGGTTCGGTACGCCCGCCCCGATGGGGCTGGGCTGAGGGGGGGGGCCATGTCACGCACGTGCGCTTGGGGAGCCGCAGAACGACTCAGGGAGTAGCGGAAAGCCCGGAAGCCATAAGGGATTGGCAGGCAACTAACCATTCTCTCCTTATTTCCCCTAGAAAGAAGGAAACGCCGACACCCTGAGCAAGCTCCCACTCATCCTTCCCCTCCTATCTGATGACATCATGATTACTGGTTCCACCTGCAACTCATTACCCACACTCCCTCTGCTTATTCCGGTCCTCCCTATAAAGGTTTCCCCATCACACCAGCATGTGTTCAGTGTCAGTTAAATGTACTCTCTGGACTGTTGTACTTATTTTGCATACTGTACAGTATACGGGGCCGGAAACCCCAAACCTTTTTGTGCTGTCATCTCTTTCTTTTACAAGGGCAACAAGTAATGTGTGATGGAGTATTCCATCGACTGAACAAACCCTACTCGCTGATCTGGATTTCAGAGACACAATTGGCTTTAGTTTAACTGGTTATTAAATTATCATGTCATGTTTACTCCATATCACTTTTTACAAATTTATTTAATTCAGGTGGACCAATTAGGTTGCCATATAGTGAACTTAGTGTTTATTGATTAGTTTTCAGTTGACTCGTGGTGCTTTATAAGTAACTTTAGGGTTAATAAAGTAATATTTTATACCTACTCTTAAAGTACAGTTCAGCATAATAAACTAAGTATTAATAGATAAGTGCAACAATCACACATGTGAACATGTGGATAAGTGAGGGAAAAGGGTTTATCTTGGTTTATGTTTGTTAGTTTTTCAGCACTGTTTGGTATAAAATTAGCTGATCTGTTTGACATGCTCACTTCTGTGAAAGTATTCCTTTACTCAAATGGACATGTTGGCCTCTCCGACACATGGTGTACAGATGGTAATTCAAACAGTTGTGGCCTGTCCACAGCTTGATGATTGTCACCTGTTCTTACCATGTCAGCAGGTGGTAGGGTCATTTATGTTGTAATGTGAGTGCTGGTGTTTTGTCTTGAGGATAGTCTTGGCTCCTTTGAAGGTGCTAGATCTGTCTTCCTGGTGTTTTGTAGGTCCTCCTTTTGCTAGAGTGTCAGCAGTAATGAGAATGAATCCACTACAGGATGACTGTGTGAGTTCTGCTTATGAAGGTGAGAGCAGCGAATGGGGTGTTTAGTTCTTTGTCTGTGGCAGATTTCAAGACCTGCAAGACAGATAGGGTGTCTCTAAAGAAGATGATGTTAATGGAGGTGTCAGGGTTGTTCTCAATATGATTTGCAATAGTCTGGATAGTCATGTCTTCAGCCTTGAAGTTAGTAGAGTAAAGACTGGTAGCCAACAAGAGCCATGCTCCTCCGACTTACGGGTACCTGATATAGAATTTGGACGTATTCCATGGTGGAGGACTTCTCAGTATTGACATGTGAATCCTTCTTGCCAAAAGCAGGAATGTTTCAGTGTATTTGGGGTTTTTATTTTTTCACTGGGTTCAGCTTACACTGCATATACTGTGCTGGAAACTATGGTGTAGTAAATTCAGTTATTACCAAGATACTTTAAAAAAGTGTCTGATTAAAATATTTACATTTACCAGATATTCTAAAACAGATGAAAAAAATTACACTCTACTTAACAGACGTCACTATACATTACGACTTAATATGCAGTAGGTGGAAAATTACATTATTTTGTGGTATTATATAAAAATAAAATATGTACGCTGAACAGAGACACTGTAGTGATGCATTCTCATTCAGACACTTTTAAAGTTCATTAATGGATCACTCGGGTGTGAAGAGTGCTTTGCAAAAGATTTACCTTTCACATATCTTGCTGAAACATGTTACTATAGCAACATGCTTGAAGGGAAAAAAATGTTTTAGATAATTGAAAGTCATTCCTGTATCTTTCTTGCTCTGTTATTTACAGTCCAATCTTTTTTTTCTCTGCAGGGACTAAAGCTAACCCCCCAGAAATGAACTGAAAGTGCACAATTCAGACAAGGTTCCACCTTCTCATTTAATGTGTGGATATGTTCTCTTTTGCCCTGAGCTCTTCAGAGTTCTTTATTTTGCAAAATATCCATGAGCTTTGAAGTTTCCCAAATGAATTAGTGATATTTGGAGATTAAACTTTTCTGCTTGTGGTTTTGTCAGATTACTAAGGAATAATTTGGTCTTTTTGTTGCAGTTTTCTATCCATCCATTTGCAGGTGACCAATATTCTCTGAGTTCAGTTAGTGATTATGTGTTCACAAAATGAAAAAATCCATTTGAATCTAAATTATTCTGTGAAATTGGACTCATATTTGGCAGAAGTACAGCATATCTTAAAAGAAAGAGCTTTAAAAAACAATTATTCTAATTTCAATAAGGCATTTTGCTAAGTATGTCCGGCCCTTGCTTCCTTGCAAACATGTCTTTGTTGCTTGTGTACACTAAAAGTGTTGTTTTGTATTCATACTTTAGTTTATTTTCGCTGTCTATGCAGTCAGAAGAGACCAAAAATCATGTTTCTAACTCATTAGAGCATGTTGTGTTTTTCCTCTTACATCTTGATTTTAGATTTTTTAATTATTTATAACTCTATCCAGAGAATATTCTATACCATGTTTGTGAATGAATGCTCAATGGGGGCCAACACTTAGGAGTCTACCAATCAATATTCTTTATCTGGAGCTGTTCTTTATTTTATTATTGTCTTTGTTTTGCCCTGTATTGGATCCTTTAAAAACTTTGCTTTATATAAGAATGATTCTGGAAGTACTTTTCATGAAATATGTACAGTATAATGTGCATAAAACAGAATACAAAAAGCAAATTTTTGATAAAAGTTGAGAATTTCTAAAACCTACTCAAACAAAAACATGTCTCTAATTTGATTGAATGAGCATTTTATTCATGACAAAACATGCAGCGCCCATGTCAAATGATCCTCTGGTTATTTGTGATGTTTCCTGTTTGCACTCAATATGAACTGAAAGGTGGCCAGATGGACAGCCTCTTTGTGGCTGAAACTGTGTCATCGTGATCTGGCACATTTGGCTGTGTCCTTTGATGTCTGTTCTAGTTAAATAAAGTTTCCACTTTTTCAGAACAAAAATAAAAAAATGTCTGTGCCCTATTTGTGAGCGCCCACTAGTTTACTGCTGCTCACCTTCCAAAGACATACCAGACTTTTCCAGAAAACTGATTAAATGTTGTGACACCCCATTTTTCATAGTTAAGGATGACACTGATGAAAAATTTCAACAACCTTTTTAAACAAACTTTTATTCCAGTCCAACAGAGCATCAAGCAGCTGGACTAGTAAATTTTTCTCACTGGGGAGAAAAACTAATATAGCTTAAATGAATTTTTAACTCTTCTGTTTTAATATTTTTTCCAGCCTTTATAAATGATACAATATAATTGGGCTCAATACTGGTATGTCTTCACACCTAGCATGATAGCAACTATAAAAAAAAGGTATTTTTTATTTAAATAACAAGACAGGGATGCACAAACATAGCAGAAAAAGTGAAAACATATATAAACAGAAGGATAAAAATACATCAGTTCAGTCATGCTGATTAGGTAATTACTGTATTCCATGTTTAATTTCTTTCAAAACTAATTTGCTTTCACTGTTTCATGTCATGTTTTGTACCCAAGGGCACTTTTTTGTTGCAGTGTCTCATACAGTTGATGACTTACCAGACAGACTTTCAGACTCTGTCTTGCATTACCTAAACTAAAAAAAAAGACTCTTCAAAAATAACAAAAAGAAAGACTTCTTTGTTAAGAATTGACAGTTTCTGACTAAACATGCAAGACTGTGTTTTCTGATTCAAATGCTGAATAAACTGATTTGTTTTACTCTCACCTGTCCAAAGACTGATTTCTGTTTATCATTTTCCAATCTGTACGGCTGAAGACACAAGTAACTAGTGATTGATTCAATTGTACATAGAAAGTTGTTCTCACTGGATACATAAAAAACATAAAGCCACTATGGGCCTGCCTGATTAGACCTTGAAATTCTTCATCTGCTCTCTGGATTGCTCACTTATCTGTCCTATTGTGTACGACAGAAGTATTCTGTTTCTCAAATTCTACTGTTTTTTTCTCGCTCAGAACAAGGTTTTCTTTTTCCAACTGGTAAGCTCATTCATCTGCCTGGCTCAATACTGCTTTACGTTCTCAGACAAGGCCAAGATGTACTCGTCACAATTCAGTAGCCATCATGGTTTACATGCTTTAATAGGACAAGATGGCCCCTCTGCTGACTGTCTGCTGCTGGTGAACAGGCTAGAGGGTTATGCCCATATAAGGGAAACGTGCTCCTTGATTTGTTAGCTAAAGACCACATGCTGCCACCTCATGGCCAGGAGGTTTTCGGCTTCTTGTGCTCACTTTTTTACCACCCTGCTCCCTCACCTCTTAGTAGAGTAAGGGTCGAACATTTTTAGTGTTATTTGACTTGCACAGCATTTAGATGGAATGTGGCAACCCCCTAACGGGAGCAGCCGAAAGAAGAAGAAGAAGATTGTCTTCTCCATTGTAGGAATCTACTCTTTTTCTGATATTCACATATAAACCTACAGTAGTGCCCACATTTCAGTAATAGGAATGAAATCTTCCCACACTGGCACGTTCATTTTCCAGTTGACTTTCATCTCTCTCATGGGGTAACCCATTCTAATGGAGTTATACACTTGGAGTAAAGAACAGCCCTGTTTGAGAAAATTAGTTTTCACAATATCCTAGGCAAAGAGAGTAAGTTATATTACTTAGTGACAAGTTGGAATACTGGTGAGAATCATAAATCTCTTAACTTGGGCTGACATCAATTGCTATGAATAAAGAGCACATTATTTCTTGTTCTTTTGATGCTGCATTGCTTGCATAAACTGTAGTACACTACAGTAAACATTTACTTATAGAATGCATAAAAATAATGCTACCAGAAGCAGTGACACTTTGATGCTGTAACTCTGTGTCCCAGTTTATCTGTGCCTGGTGTGAATTCTATGCGAAGAAAAGGATAGGAGATTTTTTTATACCTTTAACAGAAAATAATGGGCTTGCAGAGCAAGAAACCAAAAGAATTCTTATTTGTCTGGCAGGAGCAGACACATGTTTAAATCTTTAACACTTAACCAAACTTAAAAGAGAGCAGAAGTTAAAAGCCTAAACCTGGACTATTACTTATTCTTTAACACCCTATCTTTAAATAGGCTGAAATCTAACATATCACCAAAACAAGATAACCTCTATCCTTGAGTGGCTAAGGTGGTTAGTGAATGCATTTATAAAAATCTTGACGCTTATTTTTTAGAAAGTTTCTGCATCTTGGGGAAATTCTTAAGGAATGGAAAATAGCAAACATTATCCCACTATATTAAAAGGGGGATAGGAGGGCTCCAAGTAATTATAGGCCAATGAGTTTAACATGACTCATAGGTAAATTAATGGAGGGGATTATTAAGACGTTTGAGTAACAGGTAGCAAGAACAGGAGTGCTGGTGAACAGTCAATATGGATTCTTGTGTTTTAGTAGTATGCAGAAATTCTATGTGGAAGCAACAAAAGGATACAATCACAGAAGAGCAGATGATATTATGTATCATGATTTTCAGCAAGTATTTGATAAGGTCCCACATGACATATTGAACATCAAGTTAAATACATATGAATTCAGGGTGTAGTGTATAGATGGGTGCAAAATTAACTAAAATACAAGTAAGTAATGGATTATAGTGTGAGGAACCTTATTAGAATTAGATGATGTTAACAGTGGTGTCCTTCAGGGGTCAGTGCTGGGGCCAATACTATTTTTAATATATATATATATATAAATGATCTAGATAAAAATATAAACAACAAGCCAGTTAAGTTTGCAGATGATACCAAACTAAGTAGAATGGCAGCTAATCTAGAATTAGCGAAAACAGAATTGCACAGACCTGGGGAAGATTTGTGGCAGTGAAATGTATTGTAATTAAATTTATAGGAAAGAGGAATGTTAGAATTGAATACATATTGGGTGGTCTGAAACTTGAAAGTACCCCTTGTGAGAAGGACTAGAAAGCCATAATGGAGTTGTCACTATCAACATGCAGGCAGTATACAGAAGCCATTACAAAAGATAACAGAATGTTTAATTACATAGCATGATGTGTGGAGTGCAAGTCAAAGGAGGTAATCCTCAGGCTTTATAATGCACTGGTGAGGCCTCATCTGGAGTACTGTGTGCAGTTTTAGTCTCCAGGCTACAAAAGGAACATAGCAGCATTAGAAAAGTTCCAGAGAAGAGTGAGTAGGTTGATTTTAGGGCTGTGAGGTATGAGCTATGAAGAAAGATTAAATGAGTTGACCTAGTTTAAGCAAATTAAGATTAAGAGATGACATAATTGAAGTTGGTGGCACGGTGGTGCAGTGGGTAGCGCTGCTGCCTCGCAGTTAGGAGACCCGGGTTTGCTTCCCGGGTCCTCCCTGCGTGGAGTTTGCATGTTCTCCCCATGTCTGCGCCCTGTGTTGGCTGGGATTGGCTCCAGCAGACCCCCGTGACCCTGTGTTAGGATATAGCGGATTGGATGGATGAATGGATAATTGAAGTTTTTAATATTATGAAAAGAATGAGTATAGTCTATCCAGATTGTTAATTTAAAGTGAGTTCAATAAGAACATGGGTACACAGTGGGAAAATAATTAAGGGTAAATGAAAGAAACATCGATACATGGAATAAATTACCAAGTACTGTAATGCGGTACAGAGTAGACATTCAAAACTTGATGTGATTTCATTTTACAGAAATTAGGTGGAAGGGAATGGCAAACTCTGTTTGGCTGGATTATCTGTTCTCATCAATATAATGGTTCTCATGTCCTAAAGCTAGTCTTCAGCATGTTTTAGTTCTTCGATCCAAAACTACAAACTAGAGTGAAGAGAATACCAGTACAGAAAAACCAAGAATAAAACAGGGCTTGCAAAGTATGCTTTGTTGCTAATAACAAAAACCAAGGATTCCATTTAAAAAAAAATTAAGACACATTATCTTATTTACCAAGTGCTATTTTGCAGTCACAGCTGTAAATCCATTAAACTATAACAGCATTCTCTTTCTTTGAAAATTTTATTATGATCAAAATTCCTTGACAACACCATGGATCCAAGAGTCTTCAGCAGTAAAAACAATATATTTTATATCTCATTCAAATATCTTTGGATGATATTGAGTGCAGAGGTTTTTCTTTTACTATCTGATTAAGGATTTGTTTCATTGTAATATAAGCCCTTTTTATCTATTATGGAAACATGACTATTAAACAACACTAAAAATAAAAAGTAATGCCAAAAATATATCATTGTAATGTTTATTAAACAGCTTACCCATAGACCTTTAAAGCTATGAGGGCAGGAAGATCTAATACTTACAGTCACAAATGATGTGTACAAAGTCTCTCCAAAGAGTACATTGTATGCTAGTTATGGATTTATACAATTTAAAATTTTACACCATATATTCTCTAAACCAGTATCACTATTATAGTGAATCACTCATGCACAATAATGCAAAAGAGAACAAAATGCATAAAAATAGATAAAGTTTAAAAAAAATAAATAAATACAAAGCAGGGATTAACTAAGGGTGCACACAGAGAGAATCAATAGAGTAAAAGAATAATACCTACTACCTATACCAATTTCAACCTTCAATTACCATGAAGAATTGCCAGATTTACCTCTTGTTTCTCTTTCTTATTCTATCTTCTTCTGTGTGTGTGTGTTTGCATGTGTGTGTAACCTGGTCTCTTCTCTCTCTCTCTTGCTGTCTCTGTCAGTCTCTCTCTCCCCGCTACAAGTTGACTATTTACCTCCAGTCACCTCCCTGAATCAACAGTAGACTCAGTGAGCTTTTTGATTCATGGCGCCTGGGTTTACTTCATGCCAAGCCCCAGAATACCTTTCAGCATGAGTATCAGTCCTATCTTTACAATCTTTGCCCAGAGATCACAATAGCAGCTCTCTAGTCCGTGCACCTCTACGCCACGGACATTTTCACTGCCTGACAACTTAAAGGTCCTGACCTGTCACTGCTTTCCTAGCATGAGACTATGCTGATCTGTATGAACCTGTTGGTCTTTTAACATTCCTTCACACTCCATTGCTTCATCTTTCTCACTATTTCTCTATCCCTCTCTCTTTTGGACAAGCAGTACAGTAAGAGGACTTACTTCCCTGGACGCCACCCATCCTCCTGCAATGACATAAAGACATGCATAGTCAATACCTCTGCTCTCTAGTAGGGCCTTTTTGGAACCTGATCCCAACCTATTTTATTATAAAAGTACTATTCAGTGGTTTACTATTCTGTTAGAACATATTGGAATATGAATAAAACCTCATTTTTCTTTTTACCTTCTCTGGAATTAGGCCAACTGGAACTCCCATACTTAATAATCACTGTAGCATAGCGGCATTTGTTAAATTGCTTGAGTGCTGCCTAATCATGCTTTTTGAAAGAGTTCTGCAATCCTCTCTTCTTAACCATTTCTTAGTGATACACTGTGCCATCTGAAATCAGAATATATAAAGCTCACTAAAAAGAATCAAAACAGCTATTTTACAAAATATGGCTACTTGTCTTGGACACATTTCTTTTTTCACCCATCTGAGCAATCTTATTTAACCTTTTTTCTTTTGTTGTTTGCTGCCTGATGTTATTTACTGGGAGAACAGGAAATGAAATAAATAAAAAGTGTAATATTGTATATTATTTTATTATATTATCTTGTTTTAAACTAAATATCATTTGACATGCAACAGTAGATACTGGAAGACACATGGAGATAGAAGGATCATAGGTGCTTCAAAAGCACATCTGGCGTAGTGACATAGGAAAGGGACACACATTCTCAGGCTAAATGAGCATATTTATACATCTAGCATTTGAAAGGAGAATGTTTAAACATTACATAAAGGGAATTTGCTTGTTCGAAAGGCCTGCACTCAATTAACACATGATGGCTACACGAGATCTTGACCAGAGGATAATGGTGATGGACATTTCACTAGTATGTTGAGCAGGAAAACATGTCTTGTCACATTATCAGTGATAAAATTCTGTATTGAAAGCTCCTCAAAAACATGAAGGTGCCTGAATGTCTATTTGCACCATTAAAGTGAATGTCTCATTGTTGTATCACATTGATGAAAGTGAAAGGTTTAGCAGAAGTGCATTTGGAATCTACAACAATCTGACACTGGTTTGGCACTGTTATCTGAATTTTTAATTTCATATTGTTTTGTTTGTCTGGTGATCTTCCACTGATTCAATAGATCCAGGATAATAATACTACCAAGACACGCACTGAATTTAAGAACACAGGAAGAATATAAGGCTGACAAACAACATTTAATATTAAAGTACTTCAGTTTCATTTAGTTGACTTATATCTACGTTGATTTACATTTCATGGAGGAGGTTAAGATTTTTCACTTCATCTACATGACTCAGTAGTTTGTTCCACATTCTAACAGCAACCTGTGTGAATAAGTGCCTCCTGTCCTTTGTTTTCAATGCATTTGCCTTTCATTTCCACCATTGTCATCAAGTTCATGCATCACCAGGGGTTCAGGAACAATTTTTTGATAACTGGTGCTGACGACTACAAACACTATACAGTATGTATATATGATCCATATACAGTAGGCTTAAATGACCTACACACTGTCCATGCATGAGAAATGAGTTTCTGTGTTAAGCCCTACAGCAGCAGTGGCCACCATTTAATTTATTCATTTCATTCAAAAAATAAACAAAAATACAAACAGAGCAGGCTTAGTTTATTTTCTGTTTTCAGAATCTTTTGTCAAACGTCCAATAAACTTTACCTGTTGTTCAGTAGAGTGGACATTATTGCCAACTCAGTAATTGCATGATGTTTGTATCGCATCATTGCCAAATGACCTTTCCAACCTATAAATGATTTGTCAACAACATTCTGTTCAGGTACTTTATGTAAACAATTAGTGAAACTTTATTTCAGTGCATCAGATAAAGGTTTTATTTTCAAAAGGGATTTCTCACTACTGCATAAAGTAAAGGGTAGTGAAAAGCAAATACCTGAAATGTATGCTCAGATGTTTTTCAATTTTGATCTGCTATCTACAAGGCATTTCAAAGGACCATTTTTTTCTCAACCCATAACCTTCTTAATTACATACACTGGGTGCAAAGAAAACACATTCTGCTCCCACAAATGCTGTGTCAAGAGCCGATGTGCACTGGAGACGGTTAAAATTTGGCAAGGCAGAGTGTGTGCAACTATCAATGGATATGTTATCTCCAAAGAAATAACAGTAATGAGGTTAAAGAGGACACAGTTAAAGAGGCCAGTCTAGAGGCAGGTTCTGTGGATAGCATAACTAATATTTTGTCATATAAGTTAATATATTTTGCATCTCCTGTAACCTTGCAGGTCCCTGATGCTTAGCTTGTTCAGAAGTCTGCTTGTACTAGTACTACAGGGGTGCTGCCGCCCCCTCAGCTCCCATCTCCTCATGTCCTTATAAGTCACTGTTTATGCAAAAAGTCAGACTTATTGAGACCTTGGATTAGGTTCTCTTACAGCCTTCTTTGCTGAGAACTTAAGAGGTTTAATTCCTTGACTTGTCACCGGGTTACACTTGGTTGCTTCTAGAGATTATATGTCTTTTGTAGTGAAATGACCAAAACTGTCCACAGTTCTCCACATGCAACATAAGCAGGGCACTATAGGATCAGAACATAACCTTTAACTTACATTAAGGTATGTTATGTCCGTGCTGAAAAGGAAAGAAAGTCAAAGACTTAACATTTCAGCTGTACAGCATTCACTGGGTGTGCAACTGAAAAGGAAAGAACAGCTAGGAGGCAGGTGAGAGTAGATGAGAAAAAGTTGCCATTAGAGAAGATAAAGGACAAGAATATAAAGTTAGTCAGTCTTTAAGGCCTTGAGAAATATGTGATCCCAGGGTGAGGATGAGCTTTCACTTCCTCTGTTTTTCTTTGAAAGTGTCATGTTAAAGAGCACAAACAGAGAAATGAGTGTGGCTATGATCAATGGATGTGAAGTGTTCTACAACAAGCTTTGTAAGATGTTTTGTTTTGATGGCTCATACTTGCTTTGTGAAACAGTCTTTTAGCTGTCTCCCTGTTTCACCTGTGTAGATTGCTGGACACTTGCTACAAGAAATACAGTAGATAACATTTTCGGATAGGTAAATTTAATATTGAATTTACCAGAGGGACAAGATAAAAGGGTAATTTAGGTGTTATCTTTGACACTTGCATGTCATTTAAAACACCTACTACAGAACTATTCAAAACATGTTTTTCCATCTTAAATATGTTGGAATATTATGACATTTTCTAAACATGCAGAATACTGGGAAATTATTTAATGCATTTATTTCTAGTACGATTGAGTACTGAAATGCATTATTCACTGGCTGTTATTTTTTAGGCGGGTTTCAGTTGATTCAAAATGCTGGTCTAAGAGTTATTACGTGAAAAAGAAAATACAAACACATAACTTGGGTTTTTAAGTTCCTATACTGGCTGTCAGTTAAGCTTAAGGCTAATTTCAAAATTCTACTTATTATAAAGCTTTACAAGGCCAAGGCTCTGCTTACTTATCTGAACTTATCATTATCTACAAACCTGGCATGTTTAAGATTCCAAGGATTAATAAAATAACAGTGGGAGGTTGAGCTATTAGTTAAGGGGCCCTTAAGCTGTGAAATGATCTGCCTGCTAATATAAAAGATGTCCCTTCAGTCTCAGCTTTTAAATCCAGGCTGAAGAATAACTCCTTTAGTCTAGAATACCCTGACTAGAGCTGTGCATACTGCATTTCTGTTTGTTAGTCATTTGTGCAGAAATATAAGTAATATGTTATTTTTAAACCATTACTAACCTTCTTCCATTCCGTTTCTCTTCTCGGTATTTGGATGTGGCACTTGGTGGAACTGCTGTACTGCCAGTCTGCTATCCTGCATATGGAAAAGTCATCTTGGATAAATGAGCATTGAAATCATTGGGTGGAGAGATTCTCTCATCGAATTGGATGCTAGCATAGACTCCATTATAAAAAAAAACTCTGAAGGGGGTAAGCGACCAGTGACCCACGGTTTCCAGGGGCCTCATGCATAACACTGTGCGTAGAATTAAAAATAAATTTTATTAATTTATTTAAAATTAATAAAACATGGCGTATGGACAAAAGGCGGAAATGTGCGTACGCACAAAAAAATACAGATGCATAAATCTGTGCGTACACCAGCTTCCACGTTCTTCTGCTACATAAATCCCAGTCAGTGTGAATAGTAACATACGTGCACATGCCTGAGTCCCCACCCAGTCTCCTCCCAGAGTTACACCTCTTTGAATATGCAAATCAATATAAATAGCCCTTAAGTTCAGTGTTCTGTGAAAAGACAATGGCAAAAGCACGGGGGAAAATAGAAGAATTTCAGAGAATACCAAGTGGAGGCAAGGAAAAACATACTATTTGTTGGTTTAAACCATGGTATAAACAACAAAAGGAAGTTGATCGAGTGACATAGAGTGTCAGAGAAACTCGAAAGTTCAAGTTCACAAAGTCACACAGTGCCCAAAATAAAAACAGAAGTTGTCAGATATCAAAGTCGCCGTGAAAAGGTGAGTTGTAGCCCACCGTCTGAGTGTCATATGGAAGCTTCTTAGGGTATAGAGAAAAAAAAAAAAAATGGGCACACAGTGGGGATAAAAACTCGAAATATCTCAAAATTTCCACTTTAATCACGTAGTTTATTTTTTGTCATCAAAGTAAAATGTCAAAAAATTCATCTTAAAATCATTTAATTTACTACTTTCTCAAATACCATTGTAACTAAAATAGCACATTAAATGCTTTGTATTCTATGTGTTCTTCTAGCCATCTGTAAGCTTAGAACGCCGATTCTTTAAAACTTTTAAGGAACATTGAAATATCTTCATAGTACATGTTTAATTATTCTATCCATCTATCCATCCAGTGTCATGCCAGTCCCAGCAAGAATGCAGCACAAGGCAGGAACAATCCCTGAATGGGGCGACAGCATGTCGCTAGCACTGTGTCACCGTGTCCTCACATGTTTAACTATAAACAATATAGATTATTTAAATGATGTTAAAATTTTATCTGTATAATGTAATAAAAATACTTTACTGCATTTTATCTTGAAAAAGATATCATCATCATATGTAAATACGCGCTTTATAAAGTGGCTCAGGTTGTGCAATATTATAACTATCGCAAGTTTACAGTGAGGGAATTGTACTTATAAGTACAAACAGGTCTACAAGGAACACTTGATGGACTGATTTAGTGCATTTACAGTTCTGGGGATGAAACTGTTTCTGAACCACGAGGTCCCTACAGGAAAGGCTCTGAAGCGTTTGCCGTATGGTAGTGGTTCACATAGACTGTGCGCATGGCTGAGGCAGCATATGCTTGATGCTGTATACTAATAATTCTCTTTCCGATCAGCTTCTGCAGAGCTGTGATTCCACACTCAGATACAGTGGGATAAATACTCTGAGTGATGCAGTGAGAGTAACAACGCTAAAGCAGCTATGGTACTTGGAATAATTTGGCCATTCTGTGCACCATTATATTGTTAAAGGTTAATTACAATCAGATGCCTTAAACTAATAAACAATATGCAATTAATTTCAGTGTATTTGATAAAGTGGCACCAGGGATGTCGATCTAAAAAAGAAAGGGAAACCACACTGGAACAGCACACTGGGTGCTGCCAGTTTACAAAACTGAGCAGAGAATTTGCATATGCCAGGGATTGAGCTGGCGTGAAAATGTGCGTTGCTTTACGCCAAGTTTCATTTTTTTACATTGCGATGTGAGCATGCAATATTTTTGTGTGTACACACCATTTATACAGTAAATGAGGCCCCAGGACTGTTTTTCCTTTACAGTTTAAATCTCCACTGTTGTCAACTGGCTGTAGTTCGTCAATCAATTAATTGACAGATATTATTGGTTACCATTTACATTTAATCAGTTTCTATGTTGTTCTCTGTGTGTTTTAACAAATTTGTGTTTAAATATTTATATGTGTACCAGTTCTGTATTTAGTAATTAGTACAATCTATTCTTGTATTTTGACAAGAATTGTTCGCAGTGTTCTGTGCCAGCACTCAGTGAAGAGCACTATACAAAAAATAAGCTGTATTTTACAGAAAATAAGATGTATTGTTGGTGACATGTTTGCAAGTGACACAGTGGGCCTTATTACAGCTCAAAGCGTCGGGTTAAAAATCTTGCTTTCATCTGTGAAGTGAGCTGCAGATGGGAAATTTGTGTAGGTTAGGTGGTCAACAGATGGAGATCAAGGGATGATTAGGAAAAAGGCACCTGTGGAAGGATCAATCTGTAAAATTGGAAACCACTGTCTAATGACCTGTGGGAAGGGTAGATTGTTAGGGTGGAATGGAATAATCAGTGGGGTGTAAGTTTCATTATTGGGGTTACTTTTAGAGTGGATTTTACAATCTCTGCTCCTGGCATAATCGAGGGCCCAATCCACAACACAGATAGGACATCCTATAAAGAAACTCCTCATTTTGAGTGATTCAGTACAGAAGTCAGCTGCATCACTACAGAGGCAGTGAAGTCTATGGAACTGATTTATACTCAGCAGTTTTTGCAATATACCTATTGAGCCTCACTCACCCTTCCTTTGGCTATTATCTGGATTGACTGTGTACACATGCTGTACTAATTTTGTTCACTTAGGATTTTTGCGCTTATTCAATTTAAAATGTTGTGGTGAATTGCCAGTTGGAACTGTGAATCTCCTTTCTCTGGCTCAGAGGCAAGAGCTTTGCTTCATGAGCAAAATGAGAGCTCCATTCGTCACAATCTGTCTCTGACCACTGTGAGTGGTGTGCTTCCCTGGTGACATCAGCTGATGCCTCTCTGTGTCAGCCTTCATTTGTAGATGGTGTAAATCCCAACATTATCACCAACTGAACCACAAAGCATAGGTTTATACTGTGGTGAGCTGTGAACCTCCGGTCTCCGGTTCAGAGATGAGTACTTTGAGGTGTGCACTAAATGGAGAGCTCCATAATTCAGCTGCACAGAGCTTGTCTCTGACTTCTGTGACCAAGCATTCCCTAGTGATATTAGCTAATCTCTCTCTCTCTGTCAGCCCCCAGCTTCTCTGCACAGTGTCACCACTACAGGGGGATTCATTTTATTTGAGTTTTCAGTTTTCTGAGGTTGCATCGGCCTACATTAACTCAGATAATTGGAGTATAATTTCAACACAATTTTAACACAAGTAGTTTTTGGCAGACACTCACTTGTAACAACTTTAGTTCAGGTAAATAAGGCAAACCCTTGTAGGCTCTGCAATAAGACTTAGCTCTCAAGTTAAAACTGTGGACTTGTTTGGCATAGTAATACTATGTGCTGTTTTTTATTTTGTGTTTCTCTGCTATTGTAAGAATCCAAGTCATGAAATACACCATGTAATTGTTTTTTTTATTGCTTTGGCATAAGTAATGCCCAATTTTCCTAGGAAATTCAGCACTGGTCTCTCTATTCGTTAGAAGATTTCACTTAGTGCCCCTCTCTAGAAAGACTAGAAGCAGTGTTAACGTAATAGAGCACACCCCACGAGACCACCTGTGTCATGACTGGTAGCATGCAGACTTATGATAAGTGCCGCAATAGACTGTCTACAACCCCTGGTTGTACAGCAAACAAATTGAAAAAGTCTTGGCATTTGTATTGTATATGTCATGATTATGGATGTTATCCATATACACAAGAAAACAATGTGTACATGTAGTCCTACACTTGCGTTGTTCTGTTTCGACGAATTATGCATCTTGTGACATGACTTATCAGTAATTCATGAATGAAGTCACAAATTGTTGAAGGAAGAAATAATTTTTACATGGGACATGTCTGCTGCTTCTTTATGGGTATAATGACATAATGTTTCTCAGATACATTTTCACAAGATCATAACAAGAAGCATGTGGAAGAATTGCAGAATATCATTCAGTCTTCATTTTTACAGCACCTTTTAACACTTTCATAAGATGTATTTCAGTAAAAAAAGCAACCTAAAAATGAATGAAGAAATATACATTAAAAAGAATAACACTGTCACAAACTTAAACAGACAAGAATAAACACAGGCCAGAAAAAAAAGGAAAAAACAAAGGATAAAAATACAGGTTCGGAAATGTAAAGAGAAGGGGAGATATTGTAGGATTGTTTCTAATTCACACAGAAGAGGTGAGCACTTTTTTCACAATAACATCTATTTGTTTATTTAGATGCATAAAATACCTTCTGAAGAAAGTTTATATGATCTCCAGACAGATAA
Source organism: Erpetoichthys calabaricus (assembly GCF_900747795.2). Classification (NCBI taxonomy): domain Eukaryota; kingdom Metazoa; phylum Chordata; class Cladistia; order Polypteriformes; family Polypteridae; genus Erpetoichthys; species Erpetoichthys calabaricus. Next base: position 70,965,907 of record NC_041395.2, read on the forward strand.
TGTATTTTGATTCAGAAACTTATCTGTTGCAAGAGAAAGGTAATTATTCTGTTGTTCATTCCATTAATTATATAATTGTATTACTCATAATACAAGAGACATGAGAAAAAAGAATAGTAGAAAGTGACTTTAAACTTTAACACTTTTTTCCATTAAAAGATGAATATCAGTACTTTAGTAGCTGTGGCAGCAAGTGCAACACGGTGTATTTTAAAATAGAAAAGCATCTGACAAAGTGACTTAATGATATTGTCCTCTAGAGGAATCATTTCAAAAGCTTTGCTTCAAGCCTAAGTGAAACTATTAGACAGAATCTATTAGGTGTGTGGTAATCGAAGAAATATGTGCTATTTTGCTACCAGAAATCAAAAACCTGTGACTTGCTGCACTGCAAAAACATAATACTGTCCAGAGTTAATTTGGAAAATTAGTATTGAATTTCACTTTATTTCATTGAAATGCATTGTCACTAAAATTGTAACATTCAGCAACACTCAGATGGTTTTCACATATGATGTTTTATGTCTCCGAAAATGTACATTTAATCTAGATAAAATATTAATCCATGTTAGTTTAACATAATCTAATATATTAAATACAAAGACACAAAAGAACACAGTGGTTAGTGTTTTTGCCTTATGTGTCCAACATCTTGGGTTCAAATTCTGTGTCCATTCTTTGTCTATGTGGAGTTTACATTTTAATTTCTGTCTTTTCTATCACATCTCCAAAACCATAAAGTTTAGGCTAATTGTCGAGACCAAATTGGTCTTGAGTGGGTATGTTGGTCTTGAGCTGGACTGACATCCTGCCCTGCAATGTTTCCTGCTGCTGCCATGATAAATTCTGGCACCTTGTGACTCTGAATTAGAGGAAGATGTTCTGAGAAAACATTTGATACTTGTTTTTTGAATTAATAACTAATGTTCAATGTCTAAAACTTTGTAATTAGTAGATACACAGTATGAAAACTTGAAACTGTTAAGAAACCTTCAGCAAACCTTTACACCAAAATCTGCATTTCTAAGAATACTGAGATTACAAATTCTAGACTTTGTCTATGATTCCCTTTATTTAAAAATCTCTTGGCCAATGGAAAAAAAACTACTCCACCTTCCCCTTGCAATTCCTATCTTTTTCCTATTCCTGGAGCTTTTCCTAGGTCAGGGGTCTGCAACCTTCACTATGAAAAGAGCCATTTTGCCCCCTCTTCCTCCAAAGAAAAATAGTCTGGAGCCGCAAAACATAACACAGCTGATAAACTTTTAAAAGTTTTAATCTTTTTTAAGATTTTACATGTTACAACCACGGAATACAACAAACAGAAGTGCAGTGTGCATGTGTACTTTGAAATAAATTAAGCTGAACTATGCAGGCCTATTTGGGTCCTTCCTATACCTGTGTAAAATTAAAATAAAAACTAGCCCACTTTAATATAAATAAAACATTTAGCTGTAGCTTAACAGCTTTAAAAAAGTAAACATTAAATTCCATTTCAGTGTGCTGAATCAACTGAAGCACCTGAACATACAAAAAAACCTACATCAGCTCCGGGTCCGAAATGAATGTGTTTTGTTTTTCTGAAAAATAATAGCTTATTAAATGCTATTGTTGTCACCTGTTTAAAGTGACTTCTGTTTCTGAAGTTCGCTGCTGATCATCTCTATGTCGGGGCTGTACAATGTGACTTTGACCTTCACACAGGACTGCAGGCTCTCATGTGTGAGGCGGGAGCGATATTTGGACTTTATGAAGTTCATGCTTGAGAAAACTTGCTCACATAAGTATGTTGAGCCAAAGATGGACAGGACTCCAAATGCATATTTTTTCATGTTCATATACGTTTCAGGAATGGCACTCCATGTGTCGAAAACAAATTTGTCGGGTTTGGGGAGGTTTTAAATATCACTCCATTTGTGCTCTTTAGCGAGAGTAGCCTTCTGACGGGTGACTTCTTCAAGATCCGCTGTCAGGCATTTGAACTTGGACACCCATTAATCTTTATCTGCTATGTCGTCCAGTACAATTTCTAGATCGGGCTTACTCCTGTGAATGCGGATGTGTTCAGCAGGGATAGGTCGATGTCCAGGGGTGTGACAGGGAAGGAGAGAGTGTGTTTTTTTCCTTTCTGAACTCACTGAATCTTTCTCTAAATGCAGCTTGCATTTTCTGAACAATTTCCTGTTTGTTTTTAAAGTCGGAGAATAGATGCTCTGATATTTTTTATGAACGATTCTTTCATGTATTCTCCGTCTGTGAACGGCTTACCCCTCCTTACGAGCTGCCACAAAACTAGCGGCTGTAGTTGACTGTGTAGAAGTGATCCACTTTTTGAAAGTATGTTTGCTCTGTTCAGCTTTGCGTTGCAGTTCCGAAATTGCTCTCTTTCGCTTATCTTCACTTGGGTATTTTTAAGTGAATGCTGAGAGCTTGTTTCGAAAATGTCTTTCAACGTTACATTTTTTGTTGTTCGATAATTTATCGCCACATATTAAGCACACCGGTAAGCCAGCGTCGTTGGCGGTGAAGGCAAATGCTTCTGTCCACGCAGAATTAAACTCTCTAAATTAGATGTTAAAATGTATAACAGTAGTAGTAGTAGTAAATAAACATATATATATATATATATATATATATATAAATACAAGTTAAATTAAGAAATTGCCATTATTCATTTTCATGGTTTTTATTTTTTTGTCAAGGCCAAAGGGAGCCACTACAAGGAGGCTGAAGAGCCGCATGTGGCTCCAGAGCCGCGGGTTGCCGACCCCTGTCCTAGGTGGTAAAAAAAAACCCAACTAAATCCTGTTTTCTTCAAGTAGGTTCATATTATTTTTGTTGAGCCTTCACCAGATGTGTACCTGAAGTAGAGGGAGCATTTTGCACCACCTTGTCTTTCCAACTGTTTGATTTCTGGATTAATGTCTTCACTTCCTCAGCCCTCTTTTTTCTGTATCTTATTATACAGTACTTTGAGCAAATACCTGATAAAGGCCCAACAGCTGAATATTTCTAACTTTTTAATTTTTTTGTATGAAAGGATCCTATACATTTTTTTTTAAATAGTTATATGCTCTATATAAAGATGATGTACCTACCTTTTAAGGGATTACCAGTGGCAGAAAGTTCAAGTGGATGGCACTGAATGGAAGACAGAATCACCAGAGGTACACATAAAGAAAGAGATATCGACAGTGACGATACATTGGACACTACTAGGAGACAGAGATAATGATTTCCTGGGAAGGGGTCCACAATACTCCGCAGGATACTTTAGAGTTAGTAACTCAACACATACTGTTGTCTCTGAATGAACAATGCAGACTTGGAGGTGCTTGGAAGAAGCAAGCACAACTACTCAGGGCCAAAAGGTATGAATAATCCATCCAGGATATTTGGGACTCCAATATGCTAGCTTGAAGATCCAGATTATAATGTACAATGAGAACTGAAGCCATTACAAGGAACTCTAGCCGGATGGCACTGTACCTGTTTCTGTCTAGCTCATCATGTTACAACGATGAACCTCATTGGGAAAATCAGACAGAAAGTGAAGAGACACTTAGTCCTGTAATTAATGTGAATTTCATAACTCATGGTTCATCTTAGACTGACAGTCTGTTAAGGCAACGATGAGCTGCACAATTCCCTACAACGTTGTCTTTGTCAAGCATTCTGTATTAATTGTACTAACTCTCCGAATAAAAACCTGTCTTTCTGTAACATTTTCTTTGGCATTATCTGTCCATCTCTACCTCCTACAGGTCTTTTCTCATAGTAAACATTCATTAAAGGTCTGGCCGATCTCTTCTTATTCATCCTGCTTACATGACCAAACCAGTTCATGTGTCTTGTTCTAATCACATCAACTGTGTCTGCTTTTTTACCCATTTTTCTCATTATTTATTTGTTGTGTGCTCTGTCTTGTCACCTAATTCTAAGCATCAATTGGTAACTTTTCCCTGATCTTGTTTTTGTCTTCTGCTTTCATTATCCATAGCTGAGGGCCATATAACAAGGTTGAAAATATGCAAGCTTGTACGCTTCTAAAATTCTCTTTTTTGTTAATACTCACATTTTGATTTTTTCAAATTGTTTTCAGATTTGAACTGGCAACTATAGCCAAACATATCCTATTCATTATTTTCTTCGAGCAACAGTTATCAAAAGTAAATTTATATCAAATGTATTTAAAAATGTCAACATTATTTTTCACATTTTATTTCACAATTTATTTCCATTCAATGTTATCTCAAGCTTATTATTCCTTTTTCTATACAGAACATCATAGTCTCCATCTTCTTTTTGTTGATTTTCATCCACACCTCTTGCTGGTGTTTGCAGCAAGCTTGACTGTTTGTATATTAATTAAATTAATATCACCATATTATTGACCTTCGTTGACTTATCAAGAACTTTAGTCATAACTCATTCCAAGTAGAATAAAAATAAAGCTGGTGATAGAATACAATACAATATAATACAATTTACTTTTGTATAGCCCAAAATCACACAAGAAGTGCCGCAATGGGCTTTAACAGGCCATGCTTCTTGACAGCCCCCCAGCCTTGACTCTCTAAGAAGACAAGGAAAAACTCCCAAAAAAAAAAACCTTGTAGGGAAAAAATGGAAGAAACCTTGGGAAAGGCAGTTCAAAGAGAGACCCCTTTCCAGGTAGGTTGGGCGTGCAGTGGGTGTCAAAAAGAAGGGGGTCAATACAATACAATACACAGAACAAATCCTCAATACAGTATGAAGATAAAAATTTTAGAAGTACGGAGCAGAATTTAACAGTAGATAATATCACATAATATGATTTGGATTTGTTTAGAGTCCTGGAGACCTCATCCATCAAGCTGCCTCCCCCATTTGACCATTCCATGGCTGAAACAGCACTGGGCCAGCCAATCCGATGAAAGGACCCCTCTTTCCCACAATTCCTGCGATCCTCCATCAGGGATGACTTTACCTTAGGCAGGCAAAACAACTTGGCAGGTGGGCCGTGGTACCAAGTGCCACATTTGAGTACCGAGAAGAGAAACAGAATAGGTGAGGGTTAGTATCCAATTATAACTATCATGCAATACAATCTTCTCTGCTGCCTACTGTTTTATGCAAGAAATTAATCAGCTCTTGATCTACTAATACTGCTGATTCTGCTTGGTTGTATAAGTTCTTGATTATATTTATAACATTTGGCCATTTTATAATATTTCAAAATTTCCCACAAGCATAGCTAATGCTAAACTTAATAAATCAGCAGTAAAGCTTTTGGTTATGTTTAATTGTTTTTTCGACTAGCATTTTTAGGTTTAATATCTACTCAATTGTCAATCTCCTATCTCTGAAACCAACTTGCTCTTCGTAGGTGAAATTGACCACATATATATATATATACAGCCTTCTCTTAATGATTTTGAGTAGTATTTTGCTTGTGTGATTTATTAGAAATGTTGTACAATAATTCAGGCATTCCATCAAATCTCTGGGAGAGGCTTTGTGCCCATTTAATGGCATGTTGCCTGTTTGTAATATGTTCAAGCAAAGTTTAAACATGATATCCGTCAATATGTCTCCACCATACTTGTTGAGTTTGGCTGGTATCTTGTCTAGCTTTGGAAATTTATCATTTTTCAGTTCTTTTATCTCAAGTTCAGCTGTCTCTTCTGTATAGTCATAATATAGATCTTTTGTGAAGAATTATTTGCATAATTCTGTCCATCTCTCCCTAATCTTATTCTTCTCTTTAATACTTACACTGGCTTTTGATTTGATTTGATCTTACTGACTAAACTTCCTAATTGTGGTAAAGATGCTACTTGTGTTGTTCTTTCTGATGTTTAATTCTAACTCGACACACTTAGTGTTAAGCCAGTTCCACAGTCGTTCTTTATTATCTTTTCTACTCTTTTTGCCAGCAAGTTGTAATAGATGCTTACATCCTTGTTTGTCTTTGCTTCTTTCTTTTCTTCAATCAACATAAATATTTCAGTAGTTATCCATGGTTTTGTACTTGTTTCTTCTACCAGATTGTGTCTTCTGCTGCTTTCAAAATGTTTGAGTTAATGTGATCAAGATACTCATTGGCATTAGTTAGCTCTCCGTCCTCAGATGTTAATCTGAAAATTCATCCTGATCTTATAGTCTTTCAATTGTGCAATATCAAAAATCAATCTCTTGTGCTTTTGCAGCTTATATCTCTTTAGTCTTAACTTAATATTGGTTATAAGTAGATTATGGTCTTTTTATCTAAAGTTGGCTCCTGGAAAACTATGGCATGAGTTGATTGAGCTCCTTCATTTCTTTCTTATCAAAATTAATTCAATCACTTTCTTGGTCACATGGTTACTTGATGCCCATGTCCATTTACGACTTACCTTATGCTTGAAAAGAGTGCTGTCATTGAATATTTTGTTTTGCACACAGAAACCTGGAAGATTTTCACCTTTCTCATTTACTTCACCATAAGCAAACTTGCCTAACATTCTGGCCTAATTGCTATGCTCCATTACAATTTACGCATTAAAATCACCCAAAACTACTAAGTGTTCATCTTTCAGAATATATTAATTTGATACAAATTAATTGATTCACTCATGAGCGAGCAAGCGAGCGGAAGCACAGAGCAGCGGCGTCTCCCACAGGCACATAGCCCTTCGCAAACACCCGAGCAAGTTCATCTGAAGTAAACCCGGCAGCGAGAAATTAAAGTCGATCGTTCAGCGGGTGGTGGAAACTTAAAGCCGACGGTCTCTTAGTGATTCAGCTGAAGTGGAAAGAACTTAAGTAACTACAAAAAATGGAGAAGATGACATCAACACTAAACGTAAGTTCTATCTGCTCTCTGCCCGTTGAGGGCACGTTTATATGTTGTGTGTCCTGCAGCATGTACAGTTCAGGTTTTCCGGCCGACAGTGTAGACAGCTTCACCTGCCGAAAGTGTTTAGTTAATTTAGAGTTGGTCGGGAAAATACGCGAATTGGAGGACCGTGTTAGGAATCTGATATCGATTAGGCAAACCGAAAATTGTATCGACTCGGTTTGTTTAGACAATTCGGCTACTTCTGATTCAGCTTCAGTCTCTCCAGGCCTCACTGTTGTCAGCGCGCCTGTGGAAACAGAGAATAAGAAAGTGCTCATAACTGGGCGATTCCATAGTGTGGAATGTTAGAATTCCAAATTATGTTAAACCAGCAGTTAATGTTAAGTGCCTCGCAGGAGCCAAGATTTCTGGCATAGAGGCCGCATTGGACCGTGTCGCCGACAATGAAGTATCTACCATATTGCTGCATGTTGGCACTAATGATATTTATTCACAGCAATCTGAGGTATTAAAGAGGAACTTCATCTCTCTATGCATCAAAGCTAAAAGAAAATGTCGGAATTTAGTTATATCTGGTCCCTTACCAAGATTATATAGAGGGGATGTGATTTATAGCAGATTGCATTCCCTTCACTGCTGGCTAGAAACCTGGTGTGCAAATAAAAGCATAGCGTTTTTTTGGGAAAGGCCTAGATTTTTCAGAAGAGATGGTCTTCATCCTAACTAGAACATCCGGCGCCGCAGTGAGTGGCAGCCTTTTCAGCAGCTCCGTGTATGACTGTATATGTATGTGTACTTTTCTACTTTTATTTTTCTATTTTTATTTATTGATCACTCCTATTACTTTATTTTATGTGGATTCGTTCCCTGGACACACTTACTTTTACAACGTGGGCATGGATTTTTACACGCCGAGACTCGCATATTCAAGTACTCAACTTCGAGCGCTGAGAACAAATGCCAGTGCCGGTGTGGTTCCATATTTACCTGACGAGGTAAGAAGGCGGTATCGTGGCAGCAGAGCCGGCACTAAGCTAAAAATGAAGCGGCTTGCGAGAAAGTGGCGTTTCAAGCCCTCGGTGCCTTCTGTGATTCTGGGGAATGTAAACTCAATCTCAAATAAGATCGACGAACTGGCTGCGCTGGTGAAAAATGTCAGGACCTACAGAGAATGCAGTTTGTTGTGTTTTTGCGAAACCTGGCTAAATAACACCATCCCAGATGCCAACGTGGAGCTACCCGGGTTTAGCACAGTTAGAGCGGACAGAGATGCAAGTACCTGTGGGAAGCACAAAGGAGGAGGACTCGCTCTCTATGTTAATACACGGTGGTGTAACTCTGGACACATTAACGTCAAAATCTCCTCTTGCTGCAGGGATATCGAACTGTTGGCCGTAAGTTTACGTCCCTACTACTTGCCCAGAGAGTTTGGACATGTCATTGTTGTCATCGTGTATATCCCTCCTCGGGCGGACGAGGAGTCAGCGAGTGACATCATCCATTCTGCTGTTGCTAAGTTACAAACGCAGCACCCTGAGGCGCTTGTGCTAATCGCTGGAGACTTTAACCATGTGACGCTGGACAAAACATTACCTGCATTCTCCCAGTATGTGGACTGTAACACCCGGGGAAATAAGACTATTGATTTACTGTATGCAAACGTTAAAGACGCATACAGCACCACCCCGCTGCCTGCGCTTGGGAAAGCAGATCATAACCTGGTTCTGCTTCAGCCTCACTATAAACCAAAAGTGAGAGTCCTACCTGTAACCACACGATCATTCAGGAAGTGGACCCCGGAGGCTGAGAATACTCTGAGAGAACTTTTTGGAACTACAGACTGGGATATCCTGCAGGGATCTCATAATGAGAACATTGAGGAAGTTGTTGACTGCACTACTGACTACATCAACTTCTGTATGGACATTGTAGTTCCAGTAAGAACTGTATGCTGCTATGCTAACAACAAGCCATGGATTACAAGTGACATCAAGGGCCTTTTGAACCAGAAGAAAAGGGCTTTTAAAAACGGTGATCAGCATGAGCTCAAGCGCGTGCAGAAGAAACTCCGAGTCCAGCTCAGGGCGGCGAAGGAGCAGTACAGGAGAAAGCTGGAGAAGAAGTTGCAGAATAACAGCATGAAGGAAGTGTGGGATGGGATGAAGATCATCACTGGCTGCAGCTCGAAGCGGGGGTACCACCATTGAGAGAGACGTGAAGAGAGCAAACCAAATGAACAACTTCTTTAACAGGTTTGACCACCCTAACCCACTCTCACTCTCACCTCGGAGTATTGCACCCTCCACACATCCTTCTGCTGATACCAGCATAGGAAAGACATCCCCACCCATAATTACAACAGCGCAAGTGAGCAGAGAGCTGAGGAGACTTCGTGCCAGCAAAGCAGCGGGTCCAGATGGAGTATCGCCACGACTGCTGAAGGTCTGTGCATCGGAGCTGGGGGGCCCTCTACAGCGCATCTTCAATCTGAGCCTGGAACAAGGGAAAGTCCCGAGGCTTTGGAAAACATCTTGTATCACCCCAATCCCAAAGGTATCACGTCCTAGTGAGCTGAATGACTTTCGGCCTGTTGCTCTGACATCACATGTGATGAAGACCATGGAGAGGCTGCTGCTTCACCACCTTAGGCCACAGGTTCAACACGCCCTTGACCCTCTGCAGTTTGCATATCAGGAGAAGGTGGGAGCAGAGGATGCCATCATCTATATGCTACACCGATCCCTCTCTCACTTGGACAGAGGTAGTGGTGCTGTAAGAATTATGTTTCTAGACTTCTCTAGCGCCTTCAACACAATCCAACCTCTGCTCCTTAGGGACAAGCTGACAGAGATGGGATTAGATTCATACCTAGTGGCATGGATCGTGGACTATCTTAAAGACAGACCTCAGTATGTGCGTCTTGGGAACTGCACGTCTGACATTGTGGTCAGCAACACAGGAGCGCCACAGGGGACTGTACTTTCTCCGGTCCTGTTCAGCCTATATACATCGGACTTCCAATACAACTCAGAGTCCTGCCATGTGCAAAAGTTCGCTGATGACACTGCTATCGTGGGCTGCATCAGGAATGGGCTGGAGGAGGAGTATAGGGACCTAATCAATGACTTTGTTAAATGGTGCGACTCAAACCACCTACACCTGAACACCAGCAAAACCAAAGAGCTGGTGGTGGATTTTAGGAGGCCCAGACCCCTCATAGACCCAGTGATTTTTAAAGGTGACTGTGTGCAGATGGTGCAGACCTATAAATATCTGGGAGTGCAGCTGGATGATAAATTAGACTGGACTGCCAATACTGATGCGCTGTGCAAGAAAGGACAGAGCCGGTTATACTACCTTAGAAGGCTGGCGTCCTTCAACATCTGCAATAAGATGCTGCAGATGTTCTATCAGACAGTTGTGGCGAGCGCCCTCTTCTACGCAGTGGTGTGCTGGGGAGGCAGCATTAAGAGGAAAGACGCCTCACGTCTGGACAAACTGGTGAGGAAGGCAAGCTCTATTGTTGGCATGGAGCTGGGCAGTTTAACATCTGTGGCAGAGCGAAGGGCGCTCAGCAGGCTCCTATCAATTATGGAGAATCCACTGCATCCACTTAACAGTATCATCTCCAGACAGAAGAGCAGCTTCAGCGACAGACTGCTGTCACTGTCCTGCTCCACTGACAGATTGAGGAGATCGTTTTTCCCCCAAACTATGCGACTCTTTAATTCCACCCAGAGGGGTAAACGTTAACATTCAACATTATACATAGTTATTGTCTGTTTTTCTGTTTTTCACCTGCATTGTTATCATTCTTTAATTTAATATTATTTATTGTATCAGTATGCTGCTGCTGAAGAATGTGAATTTCCCATTGGGATTAATAAAGTATCTATCTATCTATCTATCTATCTATCTATCTATCTATCTATCTAGAAGGGATCTTATGTATTATCCCAAAATATGGCAGAAAAACTGCCTGGTTGACTGATTAGAGCACCATCCAGGCCACAGTCATGTGATCTTAAATCACAGGCTGTTCTTTATCCCACCTGTTACTTTCCTGAAGCTGTTACCCATAATCCTTGTCGTGGGGCATCCAGTAAATTTAGTCTTGATACAAACCTTAAATTAATTGATAACTAAAAAATAAGCTGTATAATTAGACCAAGGGATAAAACCAGACCCTCCACGAGGGGCATCTGTAATAGACATTTACTTCAAATTAAAACAAAAAATATATCACCAGTTCAGAAAGAAGCATGCAGTTTTAAATGCTGCTTATTGAACATTCGCTCTCTTGGCACTAAAGCTGTTTTGGTAAATGATATTATATTAAGTACAAAATCTGATCTGTGTCTTCTCACTGAAACCTGGCTTAGTAAATGTTACACTGTTCCCCTAGCTGAGGCGTCACCAGATGGATACTCGTTCCTTCATAAGTCTAGAGATTCTGGTCGAGGAGGAGGCCTTGGAATAATTCATTGTAACAAAATGCAAATCACTTCTAAAAATTTAGGCAACTTTACATCCTTTGAGGCATTCATTTTAAATATTACAACATATTCCAACACAATTATAGTGCTAGTCTACAGACCACCAGGGCCATATTCATTGTTCATGACTGAATTTAGCAACCTTCTATCTGATTTGGCTATAAACTATGATCACGTAGTACTGATAGGGGATTTTAATGTACACATTGATGTGGAAACTGACACTTTTAGCAAATGTTTTACTGATTTGTTAAATTCAGTAGGATTTTGTCAGATTGTCAAAGGTCCAACTCATAATTATAACCACACATTAGATTTAATTATAACTTACAAAGTTGAAATTCAAAACTTAAATACTACTCCATTAAATGAAGTTATTTCCGATCACTACTTAATTACATTTGATTTAGTCCTACCCTTGCCAACACACTCCCAGATTAAAACAAAGAGAGTGCGACATTTAGATTGTAATTCTGCTTCAAAATTTATAGATACTTTGAGTACTAGGGTGTTGTAACGTGTTAGCCATTATGAATGTAGAGAAAAGCCAAGCAAAATGACACCTTTTATTGGCTAACTAAAAAGATTACAATATGCAAGCTTTCGAGGCAACTCAGGCCCCTTCTTCAGGCAAGATGTAACATAATATATAATAATATAATATAATAATATGATAATAATATAATAATATAATAATATATATATAATATGACTTTGAGAGATGCTCTGGACGCAGTGGCTCCCCTTAAAACAAAAGTGATCAAAGCACATAGAAACTCTCCCTGGTTTAATGAAAACACTCGAGCTCTTAAATTAGAGTGTCGAAAACTGGAGCACAGATGGAGAACAACAAAGCTACATGTCTTTCAAATTGCATGGACAGAGAGTGTTAATAAATATAAAAAAGCCCTCTTTAAAGCTCGCTTAATGTAATCTATCGCTACATTAATAGATAGCAATAATAAAAATCCTCGGTTACTGTTTAGAACAGTGGCTAAATTAACAAATGGAAATTCAGATCAACAGTGCAAAATACCAACAGATATTAGCAGTACAGACTTTATGAACTTCTTCAATGAGAAAATTAAAAATATAAGATCCCAGATCTCTGCATCACAGTACAAACCAAATACTAGCTTAGCAGACCCGGCCTCACATTGCATTCAGCACTTTAGTAACTTTAATCCTGTAACTGAGCAGGAAGTATTAACTTTAATTTCTAAAATGAAGCCCACTACTTGTTCCCTAGATCCAATGCCAACAAAACTAGTAAAAAGTGCAATGGATGTTCGTGCAGTGCCTATTCTAAACATTATCAGTAGTTCATTATTGCATGGCACAGTACCTGATGCACTAAAAGTGTCAGTCATTAAACCATTACTTAAAAAGTCAGACCTAGACCCACAAATACTAAATAATTATAGGCCTATTTCAAATCTACCGTTTCTCTCTAAAATACTAGAAAAAGTAGTCGCCAGTCAGCTTCAGACACACCTTATGCATTACAATTTATTTGAGAAATTCCAGTCTGGTTTTCGCACTGGTCATAGTACAGAAACGGCACTAACGCGGGTTGTAAACGACATTCTGATATCCTCTGATGAAGGAAACTCCACTGTAATTATGTTGTTGGACTTAAGTGCAGCATTTGACACCATCGACCATTCTATTTTACTGCACAGGCTAGAAAATGATGTTGGGCTTACAGGCACCATGCTCGCTTGGTTTAGTTCTTACTTATGAAATCGATTCCAATATGTACAGAAATGTGCTGACAGTACTCCATCATTATACACAGAAGTTCAATATGGTGTCCCGCAGGGCTCAGTACTGGGACCTTTACTGTTTTCACTTTACATGCTTCCACTGGGATCTATCATTAGGAAACATAATGTTAATTTTCACTCGTATGCAGATGACACCCAGTTATACCTTTCATTTAAATCAAATGAAGTTTCTCCGATGTTGTCTTTAATTAGTTGTGTTAGCGAATTAAAGGAGTGGATGAATGAGAACTACTTGTCTTTAAACACAGATAAAACAGAGATGTTAATTGTTGGAGGGAATGACGCTGATCATAACAATATTTTGTCATCATGTAACTCAATTGGAATCCCAATTAATTTTACTGAATCAGCCCGCAGTCTAGGAGTTATTTTTGACTCTAGCATGTCATTTAAAGCGCATATTGCAAAGTTGTCCAAAACATATTTCTTCCATCTAAAAAATGTTAGGAAATTAAGGCACTTTCTAAACAAACAGGATTCTGAGAAATTAATTCATGCATTTATCTCTAGTAGGATTGACTACTGTAATGCAGTTTTCACTGGATGTTCAAACTGTTCTCAATACACATAACTCCAGTTCTTAAATCCTTACACTGGCTCCCGGTTAAGTTTATTGCAGATTTCAAAATCCTCCTTTTAACATATAAAGCATTAAATGGCAAAGGTCAGGCTTACTTGTCTGAATTTATCATGACTTACAAACCAGAGTGCACATTAAGATCTCAAGATGCTGGTCTGCTTATGGTTCCAAGGATTAATAAAATAACAGTGGGAGGTCGAGCTTTTAGTTACAGGGCCCCTAAACTGTGGAAGGGTCTGCCTGCTACTATAAGGGATGCCCCTTTGGTCTCAGCTTTTAAATCCCGGCTGAAGACTCACTACTTCAATTTAGCATGTCCTGACTAGAGCTGCTGATTGACTGTACATACTGCATCTCTGTTGTTAGTCATTAGCACTAAAACATAAGTAACATGATAGTTATAATTGGATACTAACTCTCACCTTTTTTGTTTCTCTTCTCAGTACTCAAATGTGTCATCCCTTCTGGAGGATCGCAGGAATTGTGGGAAAGAGGGGTCCTTTCATCGGATTGGCTGGCCCAGCACTGTTTCACCCGTGGAATGGCCAAATGGAGGGAGGCAGCTTGATTGATGAGGTCTCCAGGACTCTAAAAATATCCAAATCTTATTATGTGATATCATCTACTGTTAAATTCTGCTCTGTACTTCTAAAATTTTTATTTTTTTTACTTCTAAAAAAAAAAAAAACTTTGAATTTTATACTGTATTGAGGATTGGTTCTGTTCTGTGTATTGTATTGTATTGACTCCCTTCTTTTGACACCCACTGCGTGCCCAACCTACCTGGAAAGGGGTCTTTACTTGAACTACCTTTCCCAAGGTTTCTTCCATTTTTTCTTACAAGGTTTTTTTTTGGGAGTTTTTCCTTGTCTTCTTAAAGAGTCAAGGCTGGGGGGGCTGTCAAGAGGCAGGACCTGTTAAAGCCCATTGCGGCACTTCCTGTGTGATTTTCGGCTATATTTTTCGGCTGTATTGTATTGTATTGTATACAGTGCCTGACTGGACAACATTTTGCCCAGGGGGGTATTCTTCATACGTGGATTACTCGTTTAGCTGGATGTAATTGTTGATGATTTGGCCTGATCCTGGATCTGTCGGTTTCTCAAAACTCTTGCTGGAAGTGTTGTCATAGCAACACATCCAAATCCTCAAACCTGCTCGGAGCAGGTTTGTTCTATGTAAACAAGGATTAGTTCACACACTTAATCAGTGTCCGTGCGTGGAATTCATTTAGTCATGACTTCGCCGTTCATGAATGAGTGACCAATTGATATATCGGTACGCAAATTATGAGAAGAGAATTTCATATAGAGAGGGTTTTGCGCGATCGGCAAGATCCTTTATTGCTCCCGGAGGAAATTCTTTTCGAAAGATACCGCTTTAGCCAAGGGGGAATATTGTACCTCAAAAATTTATTAGGACCTTATATTCAAAGTCAAACTTGGCAAAGTCGGGCTCTCACAACCACACAGACAGTATGCATTGCTTTGAGGTTTTTTGCAAGCGGCACTTTTTTTATATACTGTAGGCGATGCGGAAAATCTATCTAAAAGTGCAGTTTGCCAGGCAATTTGTAAAGTCTGTTTGGCTCTGAAATATTTCCTATGGGTTTTCATTGTGTTTCCTGGACACCTGCGTGTGCAGACAAAAGAGGCGTTTCATGCCATTGCAGGTAGGTAATACACAGGTAAAAGCACCCACAGTTCCATAAAGAATCTCACAATCAGCCTAACATTCTCATTACCTAGGGTTTCCAAATGTGATTGGGGCACATGAGACTGATTACAGTGGAGTTTGATCAAACATTATTTGAAAAATGTACCTCTCCTCCTGATGAATAATCAGACACAGTGTCTTCATCAAATATTTGACCTTCGTCAATATCTCGTTGGTCAGACACAGGTTCAAGGGATATGACATTCCCTGTAACTAACCCAACAAAAAAAGAGGGCTATATGGAACATACCTATGGCACACATTGAGGACAAATCTATGCAATGACCATCCTTTACCTGAAATGAAGTGACCACTGCATCCTGCCACTGGTTCTGAGGAGGAGCTTCCCCGTGGAATGCCCTCAGAAACAGGGTGATGGGTATTTTGCTGGAGAGCCAACTCTTCTGCAGGGGTTAGGTCTGGACCGCATGAACCTCCACCTGTTTTTTGCTTGTCTGCCTTCTTATTAGCTTTAAAATTAATGTTCTTTACATTATATATGATTCTTTATGTCAACAATTCTTTAAATAGTTATATACCAATATTTTCCAGTTTGAAGTATATTCTTGTACTTCACTTTAACCTGGTCCCGTGTTCTCCTTGTGCTCACGTTTGATCTGGAATTATGACATATTAAATAATAATTAATCTGACACATAGGGAATGAAACGCTGCTTTCAGTAAGTACAATGCACATGCATTTAATTTGTCGGCCACTTTTTGCCAGCCGTTGTTTCTGGTTTGGGCTTCTTTTGCAGTGTTACCCCTTGTGCATATTAAATCTTGAAATTCTTCATGTCCTTCGAATGAAAGGTCTTGCTCCACTTGTGTGAAAAAAAAACGCGCCCGTTCTTTCGTCATTTTGTTACAGCCTATCAAAGACTTGCTGATCATGTTTTCTAGACTCAATATATATGGGCTTTTCAATCAGTGCAGGCGCACGCATTCATCTCGGATGATTAGATCCAGCTAGACTAATCTAATACACGGCTGCGTTTGAAAAACCGACTTATCCTAGATGAGTTTCACTGGCATTAACTCATCCAAGATGAGGCATCTGATCTCGGATGATTTAAGCAACGTACGGAAAATACCCCCCAGATCATTGTTCTTATTTTTATTTACATTTGTTGCAGTCGCATAACCTTGGATGACTGTGACCTTAAATGGTTTACTATTGAATTGTGCTGTTAAAATAAGGCTATTTACTGGATCAAACCTTATTAGTGAGGCCTTTGCAGTTTTGCTCAGTAGTAATCCCACCCTGTTCATTCACTTTTCCAGATGGACAGTGTATACAATGTTCTGTGTAATGCTACATCCTAACTTTCTCATCCTTGCAAACAGATAGAGAGAGAGAGAGGTTGGAATCACACACTGATACAGCGCACTGCTGCACCCACCACACGACAAACCACCAAGACCTACATTATAATGTGATATCTGTGATAATGTGATAGACTGTTATTTTAAAATGAGTTCATCAAGAACACAGGGACACAGTTGGAAACTTGTTAAGGGTAAATTTTGCACAAACATTAGGACGTTTTTCTTTACACAAAGAACGATAGACACTTGGAATAAGCTACCAAGTAGTGTAGTAGACAGTAAGACGTTAGGGACTTTCAAAAATCAACTTGATGTTTTTTTGGAAAATATAAGTGGATAGGACTGGCGAGCTTTGTTGGGCTGAATGGCCTGTTCTCGTCTAGAGTGTTGTAATGTTCTAATCCGTATTGTTCAAGTACTTTTATCATAAAATTTTCACCTCCGTCTTTCACATGCATCCTTTTAACATTGCATTTACCAATGGAAATCTCCTTTGCTTTGAATCTTGAATCATTTTCACTTGACTTTTTGCCCCTGGTCACCATTTATCGGATCACTTCTCAGGGGTTCTCAACATGCACCAGATGACTACCAGTAACCCTCAGTCTAGAAGATGCCCTAGTAGTGGCAACACTTTCTAGATATCTTATTTCTTTCATATTTGTGCAATTCATTTAAGTTTAAATACACTATTCTGGCTGAGGCCCAGAACCCTAACAACCAGAATCCATCTCCTCAGATTTATGTCATACACAGGACACGTGGATGGAAATTATAATTTCAAAATCAGTTTTATTTTATATCACTTATATTTTGCACAAAAGAAAAATCCACCATCCTCCAAGGAATTTTTACAGTTGAATGTTGAAGTGGGCTGGAGGTCATTATTGTGACAGCTCCTGGACTCACATGCAGATCTGGAAATGTTACGACCATGAACCCCCATGTCAAGACTATACCAGTGCTTCATTTTTGCCCTTTGTTTTGTTCCCAAGATACTGTACCAACCCCTACTCTCTCTTCTGTTCTTTTTCTGGTTTTCTGTGGTGGCGATCTGCGCCACCACCACCTAATCAAAGCACCGTGATGTCCCTACATTGATGGATTAAAGACCAGAAGTCCATGTGACCATCATCATCAAGTCCTTCCATGAAAGCCCTGAATACCATGAGGACTGATTGATGTCATTTATGTTAGGTAGAATGCCTAGAGGTGGTTGGGCGGTCTCATGGCCTGGATCCCCTGCAGATTTTATTTTTTGTCCAGCCATCTGGAGTTTCTTTTGTTTTCTGTCCTCCCTGGCCATCAGACCTTACTTTTATTCTATGTTAATTAGTGTTCTCTTATTTTAATTCTTATTTTGTCTTTTTTTTCTCTTTCTTCATCATGTAAAGCACTTTGAGCTACATTATTTGTATGAAAATGTGCTATATAAATAAATGTTGTTGTTGTTCCCCTGTTAAATGTTTATATTCTTTTTGTTAAATATTTTTATTTATAAGAAATTTTATTTTTTTGTTTTTTGAAATCATATTATTGTCTGAAATTTTGTTTTTAGTTCTGTATCCTATGTGAGAGGGACCCCCCAATCTAAGATGTGCAAGTATTAAGGTAAGCACCTGCAGCTTCCTTACTCAAGCAGGCTTTGGATCACTGATTGTTCCCTTGGGCATTTTGGGTCGTAATCTGCTTTTCTGGTCCCCCTTCTTTGAGTTAAGTCTTGTCAGTCTATGCAATGACTTCTTGTTCAGCAAAAATTGGTTTCAGAGGTTTCTCTCTTCCTTTTTTGGTGTAAGCTTAGTTGCTAATTATGCAATGTATGAGGTTTGGGAATTCTGAATTGTATTTTGCTTGAGGAGTTTACCTTAATGAGTTATTGATGAATGTTTTAATTAAACGTTCTTAGTTTTGACCACCACTTTTTAAAGACTTAAATTTATTAGTTAGATTGTCTTGTACATCATTGAGTGTTTAAAGTACTCACTCTTGCTTTTTTTTTTTTTAACTGATTAACCTGTTTGAACAATTGAGTAATTAACTATCATTGTTCTTTTTTCTTAAAGAAAATTAGCATATACAGTTTAAGGGGCTCGTGGTCTTTTAACCTTCACAAAACATATACATATACATCTTAAATTCAATATGAATGTTCTGACAACTCCAGGGGGGCATGCCAGTCACCCAGCCCGACACAGGCAGACATAAGAGGCACACTGACAAAACTCATGCTTTTTATTTTCAATTCTTTCTTTTACAGCATCTCACACAATGCACCAATCAGATATAACAACAGCTCAGCCCTTTTACTTTTCTTTGACTTTCCATCTTTTCTTCTGCCACCTCCACTCCTCTCCCGCAAGCTCTGTCCTCTGCCTCCCGACTCCAGCTCCTCAAATGGAGTGAGGCGGCCCCTTTTATGTTGCACCTGGATGTGCTCCAGGTGCTCCGTGATGACCTTCCTGCAGCACTTCCTAGTTTGGTGGAAGTGCTGCACGGGCACCTGGAAGCACTCCAGGTGTACCCGGTTCCGGTTCCAGGCAGCACTTCCTGGTGTGGCAGAAATGCTGCAGTCCATGGCTCTGGAACCACCCAGGTGCCCCCTGGCGATGGCCACGAGTCCCCACAGGAGACCAGCTCCGTGGTTCCTATGCAATCCTGGAGGGCTGCCCTCTTGCGCCCAGAGGTAGGATTTGCCACTCTCACGGTCCCCTGCTTCTCCAGGTCTCCTGGTGGGGAAAGGTCCCCGGCCGCCTATCACAATGTTTATTACGTTACATGATTTAACATTTAAAAATATTACAAAAAAGAGTTTTTGTTTTCAAAGGCATTTTAATAGTGGCAATAATATACATTTGAAATAATATTCTGTAACTAACTCAATTTTGGGAAACATGCTGAATTCATCAGCTAATATCCCGACTTTACCCCAGTTAACTAAAACTTTAGTGGTAAAAAGAAATCAATTCAGAGTCAATAGAGGGCTATCACAATTGTCAGGCACCATATCTCACTCAGTGTCATGAAATCCAGCAGATCTGGTTTTTGTCTCACTGTCTTACTTCTAGAAGCAGGAAGAATGACTCAAAAGAGTATAAGAGCCTAAAAACATCAGAAATTTGACAAATGAGAGGAGATCATTCAGTCCATCAAACTAGTTCTTTACCTAATAGATTCTGTACATTGTCCCAAAAATCTTATTCACATACTTTTTAAAAGTTGTCAAGGTTTCTACTTCCATATACATGACTTGATAGTTTGTTACAGATTCCCACAACTTACATCATGCACTGTTTCTCCCTCCTCTGCTTAACAGTCATTAACAGACACCAGCTCCATGACAATCTGTGCTTCAGACTGTCTAGCACAAAACACTCATGTGGCTGACTTCATACTGAGCATAGAAACATAGAAATGATTGTGCTGTACGAATGAAGAATGCCTGAAAGTTCAGGCTGTAAAAGATAGCAATCTCAGATCAATATTAAATATGCATTAAGGAGTATTTATAAGCAGGTGTGCAGTATAAAGTAGAAATGTAAGCAAATGCAAAATGAAAGTTGGAGTTGGAGCAGCAAATAAGCCAGTTTGGGGGGGGCTGCATGACACATTCTGTAGGGCTTCTATGCAATGCATCTGACAAGGGAGGCAACCTGTGGGGTGTACGTGGAGTTGGACCACATTCAACAAAAGTATACTTCTCTGATATCAATACAGTGTATAGGAAAATCTACCTATATTGATTGAAGAAGTAAAAACCTGAACATGTACCTCTCTCCTGTCCTCTTTTTTTTATTTTTATTTCTTTTGGAAGTGTCAGTATGGTAAGCACATTGGTTATCACTTCTGCCTCACAACTCCATAATCCTTGGTTCATCTTTTCTTTTGTCATGAAAGGTACTTTAACCTTTAAGGTTCTTTATATATTGGAGGACAAATTAATACTGGAAATGGCTAAATTATTAGCAATGATTTAAATACACAACTATTTGACATTTACTCATCACTCATGTCTCAAACACAACAGTGGCCTGGAGCTGTCACTGCCCCTGCCATTTTATAGACCAAATTCAAAGCAAGAATACCTCAACAGAGGCTAAGAGCCTAGCACTTCCCCTGAAAGGGTTACACTTCAGAATGCCTTAGCAAAGGCCAAGAGCTGCTTCAAGAGCTGCAACTCCACTTCCAGAACCACTACTTTTGAAAGAGTTGCATAAATCAAACAATGGCCGAGCCTGACTTCATCAACTTCTATAACTAATAACCAAACAGGAGCCTGGAGTTTCTTCGGCTAAGATGTCTAATATCCATCAATGCCCCAAATCATTACCTCTGAAACATCTGAACAGACACGTAAGACATGCTACAATAAATGCCAGGAGATTCTCTTGTCAGTTGTTTTCCTGATCGCTATCTTTGAAAGAATTAAACAAGTAATGACTCACTCCAACAATCACAACTCTTTATTACCTGTACATTCATCACTGGGGTAGATGACATCGATAAACAAGGAAAGTTTCATTGAGATAATGTTTAAAAGTTTAATTTAAATCATTACTTTTATTTATTTGCAGAGAAATCAGACATACGATACTAAAGGTCAAAACATGAAAAAAACATACAACCTGAACAATTCAAATCAATGTCCTTAAAAGCAAACTTTACATCACACTTTATACATATGTCCATAATTCTTATTCTAAATGAGGCGTTCTTTTTTAGTTTCTGCATCCTTTATAGCGCAGCCTTGGTGCACTTCTTCGTTTGGGTGCATTTTAAATAGAACTTCACTTTTGTCCTCAGACAGCATGATGGTTCAGTGCAGCTTTAGAACTGCCTACATCCTCTCGCTCTTACCAACACCACATTCTCATATTGAAAGCTACATGTCATCCCTCCATTTTCAAGCCATATGTCTGTCTCTCTCAACCCCATTCTTCTTTTACTGGAGAACGACCTGGGTATCTAGTAGTTCAGAAACCAAATGAAAACAAGTAGCGGGCAAGTTACATACTTGAAAAAGGTGAGAACAAACTGTGCTTTACTACAAATAAAGTTTAAAAATAAGAATCAAAATTAACTGCCATACAATTTCCATATTGCTGGCAAACAAATGGCACCCAAAAATAACTAAATAAAAAAGAAGGAAGAAAATAAAGGACTGTATACAAATATTTATACAGTTCTGCACTCCCGAAGAAAAGAATCCAAAAAAAAAAAGAAAATAAGGCTTCTTTCTTCAAGGGTTAAAGTTCAGGAAAGTGTCATAAAAAAATAAAAAATTGAAAAAAAAATGTAGTATTTGCAAAAAATATAAGGACCAAGTTCATTAAGCTCACCAGCACTCCTCCCCAGCAATTGTCTCCTTGAAAATAAATTGGAGGTTCTCCCCAACAAGCGCCTTCTCGACAGTCCTCTCTAGTAGTTTGGCTCAAACTGAAGGTGACCCCTAGTATCTACATATTTGCAAGGAGTTTTCTCTGTTCAATCCCTTTGATGCTTTGAGGGTTTGTCTAACCCCACTGCACATAGAGACGTTAGCCATGCTATACCCTTATTTTCCCAATAAGAACTTACTATATCTTGCTTCAAACTTTCCCTGTGACTCTTGATGCACTGATGTGGCTGCCATTCTCACTCCAGTGGGCCCCGATACGTAATAACAGACTCAGAGGATGATGGAAGATCTGGGTCCAGTGGCATTGCTGACTGACTGACTGACTCATCACTAATTCTCCAACTTCCCGTGTAGGTGGAAGGCTGAAATTTGGCAGGCTCATTCCTTACAGCTTACTTACAAAAGTTAGGCAGGTTTCATTTCGAAATTCAAAGCGTAACGGTCATAACTGGAACCTCTTTTTTGTCCATATACTGTAATGGACTGCAGCTCACTGGCCGTGGGAGGCGGAGTTGCGTATTGCGTCATCACGCCTCCCACGTAATCACGTGAACTGACTATGAACGCAGTACGTACAAAACAAGGAAGAGCCCCAAAGAGCGCTGAAGAAAACATTCATTACACAATTGAGAAGGCAGCGAAACAATAAGAAGCGAAGCACAGTGTAAACCGTAAGTTTAAATTAAGTTTATAGAAACGCTCCCGCTGCCGTTTGCAATGCCATATTCGCGAGATACAACTTTAATGAGAAGACATGAGGTATAAACGACATTTGGATCACTTTGTAACGGAGTTAAAATTGCTGTAGCGAGAAACTTTGAAGTGCCGGGTCTTAGCTAACATTAAATAAAGCCGTGGACATCGCAACATCACACAAGAGAGCGGCTCACATGAACTGACTGAACACAGCAGGAGTGATCACTTCGCTACTGCGGAAACAAAGCACGGTGTAAACCGTAAGTTTAAATTACGTTTATAGAAACGCTCCCGCTGCCGTTTGCAATACCATATTCGCGAGATACAAGTTTATATATATATATATAGATATGTATATATATATATGTGTATATATATGTAGATATGTTGGCCAGCAAGTCAGCTAACATTTGCCACGGTGCCTTCAGTTGTGAGAAGCGGATCATAGAATGGTTGAAAATAGTTTACTGTCAAATAATGCAAAGAGTACGCGACACGTGTTTCGCCCTAATTCTTGGGTCATCAGGCGTACACACTCACTGCACTCCCTTGCGGGAATTGAACCTCGGACGTCAGCGCTAGAGGCAAAGCCCCTAAAATTGCGCCACGGCATGTGGTTCGTTTATTTGACAGCATGTAGATCGGGGTAATTACATTCACTGCATTCGTAGTCTGAATCACAATCTGATTGTATGGGTGGTTACCTACCAGGTAACGCTTGCGAACAAGCCAGTTTCCCTTTCGGTTTGTGCACCGCACGTGTTGCATTGTTCTCCGTGCGTGCGTGCTTTCGCTGTGAAGTCTTTGTACTCTATTTCATTTCCCTTATGGTTCATACGCGCCAAATACTGTATTTAAGCACGTGTTCAGCCTCTCCCTGTTCATTGTTCTCAGTCAGACTGCGTGCTTTACCTGTGAACTCTTTGTGCTCTACAGTATTTCGTGTGCTTTTGCAGTTAACCATGGCTTCTAAGCAAGTGAAGAATGGTGAGAAGAAAGTGTTGCAATGTTACTTTTCTCTTTTTTTCAAATGTTTATTTTTTTCCATGTGCTTAAAACTCATTTAAAAAGCGTGTTTAATGCAATCGGATTGTAATGCTATTAGCCTGAACTCCTAAAACGTTACTGTCTTGGTTGGCTTTTAAATAAAGTTCGGATTTGTTCAAATGTTCTTCTTTTTCCCCCTGTGCTTAAAACTCATTTAAAAAGCGTGTTTAATGCGATCGGGTTGTAATGCTATTAGCCTGAACTCCTAAAACGTTACTGTCTTGGTTGGCTTTTAAATAAAGTTCGGATTTGTTCAAATGTTCCTTTTTTTTCCCCTGTGCTTAAAACTCATTTAAAAAAAAAAAAAGCATTTATACAACGATCGGATTGTAAGGCTACAGCCGAACTGCTGCAATGTCACAGAGAGAGAGAGAGCTCATGTGCTGCTGAGAGAGGGAGGAGGGAGGCTCACATGCTGCAGAGAGAGAGAGCCTGCGTGTGCAGCTGAGGAAGGAGCCTGGGTTTTTGTGTCATTGTTATTCAATGTTTTTACATTAGTTTACTATTACACTGTGCATTCTATGGTGTAATTAACTATATTTGTGCTTAAAAAATCTTTAAAAAAAACATATTTACATACAGTTCGTACGGTCTGGAACGGATTAATTGTATTTACATGTAATCCTATGGGGGAAATTGCTTCGGTTCACGACCAAATCGGTTTACGACCAGAGGTTTGGAACGAATTATGGTCGTGAACCGAGGTTCCAATGTATGTATATATATGTGTCTGTGTGTGTATATATATATATATGTGTGTATGTATGTATGTATATGTGTATATATATATGTATGTGTATGTATGTATGTGTATATGTATATATGTATATGTGTGTGTATGTATGTGTGTATATGTATGTGTATATATATGTTGATATGTGTATACAGTATATATATATATGTATATATGTGGATGTGTATATATATATATATATATATGTATATATGTGTATATGTAGATATGTGTATATGTAGATATGTAAATATATGTGTATATGTGTATATATGTTTATGTGTGTCTATGTGTGTGTGTATATATATATATATATATATATATATATATGACAGCAACACTCATAACAATGACAACACAATTACATTGACAATCATGTTACGTTATTTTTAAAATGTTTCCTTTTCTTTTTCATAACCTCTTTAACACACTACTTCTCCGCTGCGAAGCGCGGGTATTTTGCTAGTTGTACAATAATCTGCTGATACAACATGCATGCAGTTATCCATTCTGACCATTTAACTGTAGACAGAGAACTAGAGTGATAAATAGAAAAGAAATAGCCATATTAAATAAAATCCAGAAACCATAGATACACTTGCATGGGGGCTCCTTAAGCTCTTAAAATAAAAATAACAGTTTTGTTCTTAGCCATTCTTTGCAAGAAAAGTTTAACTAAGACCAAACAGACACAGCCCTGATCCTATGAACAGGAAAATATGTATTATGTTTTAATGTTTTACATTTAAGCAAACTAGTAGCAGGCTGTTGTGTACTGATGGAAATTGATTTGAAAAACGGTCTCATTATCCTTTACACCAGAGGCAAATATATATTGTCACGCTTGAGTCACAGAATTGCACAGAAACAGAGGAGGTTGAAGAGGCAGGAATTATATATTATATTGGGTTGGGGAAAGGTATGTAGTAACCCACCGAGGCAAGAAGGGAGGCTACTGCTGACTTTGTCCTGTTTCTCTTCTTCCCTCACAGCTCTGAGAGACTGCCCAGTAAGGGCACTTAGCCCCGCCCCTTCCGGGCATTTTGCAATAAAAGACAAGCAGCCTAAAATGCATCTTGAGCTGGAAGACCCAAGTAAGCCACATAGCAGAACATGAAATTAAACTCCCTGTACCAGGGAGAAGTCCATTTGCGTGTTTTTTTCTTTTTTCATTTGTTTTGTTCATTTTGTCTAGTGACGAATAAAAGGGACAGCCCAGTTGGCATCCCAAACTGCTGACTGATTCCAGTCTATCCTTCCACTGCCCGACCACAATATATATATATATATATATATATATATATATATATATATATATATATATATATATATTGTGACAGTTTAAGGGTCCCCATGACCCCTTGAACCCTCAGACCAGACGTCAGACACCACATAAAAGTCCAAGAATTGACTTTATTATTATAAATAAGTGCACAAAGCACCACCACTCCACTATACTCAATAACAATCAATAATCAAATAAACAATCCTCCAATCTCCCAGACGCTTAGCCACCCTGCCTCCCAACTCAGCTCACCATCTGGGATTTCCCATAGTCTTTTTATATTCCCTGACCCGGAAGTGTTTCCAATCCCTCAGTACATATGATTTCCTATCACTTCCGGGTCAGATAAAAATCCTCTTCTTCATCCCGGAAGCACGTCATTTCCCTTGTCGCCTTGCCTATGACGTACTTCCAGGTTATAGGGCAAGTAGAATTCCATGAGCCTCCCTACACCGTCTCCTGGAGGTCCCCATGGTATCCAGCAGGGCTGGTTGTAAAAACTACAAGGTCCTTGAGGCCCTACTGGAATTCGGGGAACCTCTATGCCGCAGGGAGAGCTCCATCTGGCGGCCTGGGGGTGTTGGCCGGGATGACAGGCTGGCCATCCCTCACAATATATTGTCACGCTTGGGTCACAGACTTGCACAGAGACACAGGAGGTTGTAGAAAAAAGGGAACTTTATTCAAAGAACTGCAAACAAACATTTGTCTCTTTTCAAAAGTTTAAACGTGCTCCATGACAAGTCAGAGATGACAGTTCCGCAAGGAGCAGAGAATGTCTGAGAGAGAGAGAGAAAGAGAAGCAAGCAAACAATTTAACAAACTGAAAGAAGCCCGTGCAGGCTTTTTAAGAAGGCAGAGCACCGCACGAAATGCATATTACGCGACAGAGCCGGCCAGAAGGGAAAGGAGGAATGTGAAGGTAGTCTGTCTATGTTTCTTAGGGGTTTTCCCAGGGGCGTCTGTATCTTCTGGGGGTGCGATCAGCTTCGCAGCTCACAATATATATACATGGTATATACTATCTACCTATCTATCTATCAGTATATATACAGTGTATATTGATAGAGATACTGTCACATGCAAGCACACAGAGGACAGCTTTGGGGCTCTGTTGATTGTAATTCCTGCCATTCCTGAGGTTGGCGCTGTGTCCTAATTCCTTTTCTCTACCTCCCTGTGCACACCGGATGATTGACAGCTGTAACACCTCTGATGTCAAGTCCGGTGTCAGTCCGTCTGCACCCGCCTCTTCCTGTTGGAACATCTTAAGACCGGAAGATCTGATTTGGAAACTCATGTCTGGAAAGATGTTTTCACAATTATTGCATGTTTTCTTTGGTGTTTCCTGCATTCCATTTATACAGGGTCACCAGGGTGGTGCCCCAACTCTTTATCGTGGTCGGTCTGTTCTCTGACACCTGGTATTCTCACACGTGTCTCCTCTTTGGTTTCAGCAGAGGTCTTGGCAAAGTCACACAATAAGCTCAGATTTTCCAACGTTTCCTTGAGACAGTTCATTTGGGAATTTGCACCTGGAATGATGTTTTCACAATTATTGGTTCCCAAAACTCTTTATTGTGGTCTTTCTATTCTCTTACCGTATATGTATACTGATATATATATACTTAAATTTGCCTGTTCTCAACTTTTTTGCAGATTTGAGTGAATGGAGTCAGAGATAATTAATAGAATACAGCAAGAGTTAATAGGACATATAAAATTTTAAGTGTTTCTGAACATGTGTGCACACAACACTGGTCTACAAAAAAATATTTTTTGTTTGCTACTGGGAAGTGCAGAGCCGCTATTTATTAAGTTTTTTACACTGATTTCATATATGAAATCGAAATTAAGCTAGCACATCAGGTTTTTGAAATACACATCATTGACGTTTTTGACACTTTTGAATATCAATATAATATATCAACACGATATCTGGAGTTTGGATTTGGTCCGACCAAAATTGTTTTGGTTTATGACGATACCAGAGACACAAAGTATATTTATGTCAATTTACCTCAATATAAAAGTGAGGTCAGCGTGCCCAAAATTGTTGGAGGCACTTGCTTGTACTGCACATCGTCTTCACTTTTCTCGAAGCCAAACTTATTTCTTAAATGCTGAAAAGCATCGCCGTTTCTGTCCATCACCTAGACAAAATTTTCAAAGTAATGGTGAATCTAACAAACAAAATGTCCTGAAATGCAATGTTATGTTTAACAGTAAAATCTCTACCTACTGCACCGTCATGTCTGAGTTGTGTCATTAGGCTTTAGAGTCATATAAGACCTGGTAATCATTAACAAATATTTTTTCTGCTAATTAAAAATTAATAATTTTTAAATAAAATTAATAATGACAAGGTAAACAACTCAGAATGTGTGGCGAATTCTTTTATCTCAATGGTATCTCTAGTGGAATTACCAGTATTTATCAAAATGGTTATCTGCCTTTACTGTCCAGTTACCCTAGTTGTCCAAGACCTGGACTAAAAAACGGGACGTGCTCGACCAAAACGGTTTTCAGTTTTGGAGTCAGCTAGTGAAACCTGTTAAAGTAAAGGTGAAAGAATCCCAGTAGCAAAATGCTTGTTGACCAGTGATTAGTCATGAACTATGTTAAGCTTATTCAATTTATCTTTAGGCCTCCAGTACTCAAAAATGATGGTGACATGATCAAATCTAAACAATGTTTAGACTATATTCACTGGAATAACAAAAACAATTTTTTCCTGTAACTCGATTTAAGTGTTTATATTTATGTACATTTAGAATCTCTATATTCCTTATTTTTGTTTAAATTCATGCTCTGAGCAAAATGCTTAATATTCCCTCAGCGAAGAATTTATAGAAAAAAATCATGCACTGTATGTGTGTAAACTGCAATGACAGATTCTCTCAAGCATGTAGTATTGTTCCTCACATGCCCTGTATCAACACACATGGTTATAATTTGTGTATCACTCTGTCGCTAATCAATTGGAATAGGCTAGAATACCAGGAGAAGCCACTGAACCTAATCAATCAGTTTAGGCTTCATTTTAAAGAATAAGTTCAGTGGATTCTAAGCAGAATTACAGGACTGTTTCTATATATGGTGTACTAAATATAAATTGTTTTCAGTTTTAGTACAGCTTTAATAATTATTTGTGTAGGTATTTTAAAAGCTGTGTTTTGGATAAGTCTATAAAATATAAAACAGATTTACTTAATATAAATAAAATATATATAAGGATATTCAGTAAAATGAAAAAAGATAACTTACCATAAACAGTCAACTACTCCTACCATGAAACATAAATATTGATTTTAAAAATGAATGAAAACTTTATACTTGACCAAACGTTTATGTCCAGATGACCACTCAAGCTTGTATTCGCACCACAGCCAGTCCACTGTTGTCCTGTTTCTCTCTGTGTTTAGGGACATAATTGTACTTTCTGCGTTTGTTTTTTTGGCCAGGCATAACTCTGTAACTTTCTTATTCATGTATGTCATTTTTTACTATTACTACTTCACATTTACAAGGTGTAACCTGTGTTCTCAGCATTCATTATACTGCTGTGTGTTGTGATTCACTTTAGGCTGTGTTGAATGAAGAAGAAGTAAGGCACCAACACTTAACTGTTTTCTGTAAATGTTTATTAACAATTAGGCTGAAATGATAACAAACAAAAGCACTGGTAAATAGTCTGCTATATCCCGTTTATACATTTCCTACTCTCAGTTACATTCAGTGAACAATGGGTATGATTTACAATTCAACTTCAGCTTTCATAAAGCATTAACAGCAGAAATTCTCATGTCCCACTCAGCTTAAAGAAAACCATAAAATATCAAAGAGTATTCTTGGACAAGAAAGCAAACATATTTGAAATGTGAATAAATGACACCACAAGTAAATGAACTGCCATGTTCTGTTCATGCATTTCCTATTGAAAAAACACATGGAAAGAACATTGAATGTTAACCTTAATACTGTATATAACTGTAAGGAAAAATGTGCTTGAAACTGCCTGCCTGTTAAGCTATGACATCCTAATTTCATTTGTACCAGCACATTTAAATTTGAGACAAGATCATATAAAATTTTACTTTTATCTTCTGTGAAAACAATTTACATATAAAAAAAATCTTATTTTTATGAACCAGATATTTACATAAAACTGTTGTTAAACTAATTTGGAATCTTCAGATGATATTAAAAAGCTAAGGTATGTTACTGGATAATACCATTAATCTGTGTGCCAATTGGTGTAAATTAAAATATATTTAACTATGTTATGTAAATGAACCAATCTGATTAAAAAAGTTATTCTGTTTTTATAGATCAGTCTATCATGTTGCACTAAATAAGAGCACATGGTGGCTCCACCAGCTCTGGTGTTAATAAAGGACATAACGCATGATTCTTTATTTACTGAAAATTTTCTCTGACAATAACCAACAATAATATAAAATGAGTGGAGACTTCAAAACAGTAAATGCACATTGTCCAAAATGTTATACTACAGCATGGCCCTCAATACACCTATTTTGTTGATGCTATCATGTTCCTCTCTACAATCTATAAGATAAACACTACAGAACTACATTATAGTTGTATATTTTTGAAGTATGTATCGCAGAGAGAAAATATGATCAACAGTGGACCTCCCCTGCCTGAACTGGATAGCCACCCTTTCAACTCATATAATACATGTTATATTGATGGCAATGGATAAAAACGTATTCTTAGTTGATAGCAGAGTTATGTCATGATTTATATACTGAACAAAAAAATGCTACATTCCATTCTTCAGGCATTTTTTGATTTTATTGATTTTATTAAAATCACACATCATTCCATACAAATAAATCAATTTTTACAAACCTAAGATCGAAAACAAATCAACCCCCACCCCTGAGAAAGAGAGCGAAGCCAGCAGAGTAAAACTTAAAGCTAGTAAAAACAAGTAAATAGATTAATTAATAAGTGAATAATGATAAATGGAGAAATCCTCAGTGCTTTAAAAGCTTATTCTAAAATGTTATTGATCAGATCCTGCCAGGTTCTGAAAAAGTTCTGCACAGATCCTCTGAGTAAGAATTTGATTTTTTCCAGTTTCAAATAGTACATAACATCAGTTACCCACTGACTGAGAATAGGAGAGTTAGGATTCTTCCAGTTGAGCAAGATAAGTCTACATGCCAATAGTGTAGTAAAGGCAATTACAGTTTGTTTGTCCTTCTCCACTTTAAGCCCATCTGGGAGCACACCAAACACGATTGTTAGTCAGTTAGGAGGGATTGTGACACCAAGACTGTCTGATAGGCACTTAAAGATTTTGGTGCAGGTCCAGAACATGTGGCCCAGTGAGGCTGGAACTAGCTTGCAACATTTGCAGCTTGGATCTTACCCTGGAAACATTTTGGCCAATTTTAAGCGAGACAGATGTTTGAGAGGGTGGAAAAAGGTGGTTCTCATGCAGAGGTGCCACAGTTAAAATCTTCTTCATCTTAAAATGCTTTCTACATTGGTTCCATATTCTGAGTGAGTGAAGCACAATTGGGTTGTTAGTATATTGGCAATAACTTGCATTTATTGGGGTACAAAGCAAAGAATATAAAGATGTACTGCAGGATTTTATTTCTATTGCTGACCAAGCCTGTGTATGTTCATCTATTTGTGTCCATGTCCAGGCTTTTATAGCTTGTATATCTGCTGTCAGTAATAAAATTGAAAGTTAGGTAGAGCCATGCCACCTTCTGCCTCTTTGTAGGGTCGCCCTTTGGATACGTGGATGTTTTGAATTCCAAATAAATGAGGTTATGGTTGAATCTAATTTCTTAAAAAATGATTTATTGATGTATATTGGAATGTTTTGAACTAAAAAGAGAGGCTTAGGAAGAATATTCATCTTAACAATGTTAATTCTTTCAGCTAAAGTGAGATGAAGGTTTGACCATCTATGCAAGTCTTGCTTAATTTTTTCCATACAGACGGCGAAATTTTGTTGATAGACAGCTTTATGTCTACTTGTAATGTTTACCCCTAGGTATTTAAACTAATCTGTGATGATAAAATGGAAGGTATCCAATCTTACATTGTGTGCTTGAGAATCTACTGGAAAGAGCACACTCTTAGTCAAATTAATTCTGAGACAAGAAATCTTTTGAAATTCTGTAAGTGCTGTTAGGACTGCAGGCACAGTATTTTGTGTATCCTGTATATACAGTACCATATCATCTGCATATAGAGCAATTTTCTGTTCAAATCTTTCTCTGATAATCCACTTTATCTCGTAGGTATTTCTACAGTGAACTCCCAGTGGCTCAATAGCGATTGCAAAAAGCAGTGGTGACAAGAGGCATTCTTGTCTGGTACCATGTTCTAGTTTAAAGTAGTCTGAATTAATGTTGTTAATACAAACTGAAGCTTCTGGATTGGCATACAGTAGTTTGATCCATGCACAAATGTTCGGGCCAAACCCAAATTTCTCCAATGTAGTGAAAAGGTAGTTCCATTCACTCATATCAAATGCTTTTCGGCATCCAACGATAATAATATCTCCTGGGTGTTTGACTTTACGGGTGAATATATTATATTAAGTAGACGTCAAAGATTGGCAGCTAAGGTTCAACCTTTAATAAATCCTGTTTGATCTTGTGATATTACCGAAGACAGCACTTTCTCCATCCTTCTAGCTAGGACTTTGGAGAATATCTTAACATCATTATTCAGAAGTGAAACTGGACTGTATGATGCACATTGTAATAAGTCCTTATTTTGTTTAGGAAAAACGGTGATTAATGCTTGGCAAAAAGTTTGAGGTAGAATTTTATTGTCTCTAGCTTCTGTAAATGTTGCTAATACAGCTGCGTGGAGAATTTCTTATAAAATTCAGCAGGGTAGCCATCGGGGCCTGCTGCTTTTTCACTCTAAAGTGACTTTATAGCATCTAGAAATTCTGATAGTGCCAGAGGTTTATCCAGTTCCTCTGCACTGAGAGTATCTGTGGTATCTGTAATGCATCTAGAAATGCATTAGATTGGGTCTTGTCTTCTTTAAACTCAGTAGAATATGAGAATTTATA
Organism: Erpetoichthys calabaricus; assembly: GCF_900747795.2. Lineage (NCBI taxonomy): Eukaryota > Metazoa > Chordata > Cladistia > Polypteriformes > Polypteridae > Erpetoichthys > Erpetoichthys calabaricus. The sequence continues at coordinate 70,998,872 of NC_041395.2, forward strand.
TTAGTCTCTAAATGTGTGCATTATATTTTTATGGTCAATGATTTTGTTTCCGTTTGTGTTGGTGATTGCTGGGATTGCATTGCGAATTTCTTGCTTGTGGATCTGTTGAGCTAAGATCTTATTAGCTTTCTCTACATGTTCATAATGATGTCTTGATTTAGAAATTAGTTGTTATGTTTCTTTAATTGTCAAGAGGTTGAGTTCTGAATACAGAGCCTGCCTTTTCCTATGAAGAGCCTCACTTGGACACCTGGCATGTTCTTGGTCTATTCTAATAATTTCGTTGATTAGCTCTGATACCTTCTTGGTTTCCAATTTATTTCTGTGGGAAAGATATGAAATAATCTGTCCTCTTAAGAAGACCTTCAGGGTTTCCCAGAGTATTCCTGCAGAGACCTCTGAGGATATATTTATCTCTAGAAAAAAGCCGATTTGTTTGGATATAAATTCTGTACAGTTTTCGTTTGCTAATAAAAGTGGGTTAAGATGTCATCTGCGAGAGGAGTATATGGGGCATAATGATTTTAGCTCCAAGATCAAAGGGGCATGGTCGGAAATAACAATAGCGCCATACTTGCAAGATTTAATCGTAGGCAAGAAATTGTTATCTACAAAGGAATAACCAATTCTTGAGTAGCAATGATGCACAGGTGATTAGAAGGAATATGCTCTTGAGTTTGGGTTTAGAAATCTCCAGAGGTCTGATAAGTTGTGATCAGTTACAAACTGTGTAATTGTCTTTGCAGTGTTAGATGTCTTCACCCCTGTGACAGGAGACCTATGTAAGTCTGGATTTAAAACACAATTAAAGTCCCCAGCCATTATCATTTTATGACTGTTCACACAGGGAATGGATGCAAATACATTTTGCATGAATTCCCTATCATCCACATTGGGTGCATAAACATTTATCAAAACCACTTTACAGTTAAATAAATTACCCATGACAATCACATATCTCCCTTCAGGATCAGATATTGCATCTGATACTACAAATGGGACTGTTCAATGTATCAGAATTCCCACACCGATAGTTTTCTTTGTGAAGCTGGAAGGGAATATTTGGCCAGTCCAGTCTTTTTGCAGCTAGAACTGAACCTTGCTTAATAAATGGGTCTCCTGTAAAAATACTATTTTAGTGTTTAGACCTGTTAGGTGAGAGAATACTTTTTTTCTCTTTAATTCATGATTCAGGCCTTTAACATTCCAGCTCACAAAGTTAACTGCCAGGTCATGGAGATATTGATTTTGAGTTTTTGATGTCATTTTGTAGTCTTAACTGAAAATGAGACAGCTTTGACCTACAGTGCATCCGGAAAGTATTCACAGCGCATCACTTTTTCCACCTTTTGTTATGTTACAGCCTTGTTCCAAAATGGATTAAATTAATTTTTTTCCTCAGAATTCTACACACAACACCCCATAATGACAACGTGAAAAAAGTTTACTTGAGGTTTTTGCAAATTTATTAAAAATAAAAAAACTGAGAAATCACATGTACATAAGTATTCACAGCCTTTGCTCAATACTTTGTCGAGGCACCTTTGGCAGCAATTACAGCCTCAAGTCTTGTTGAATATGATGCCACTAGCATGGCACACCTATCCTTGGCCAGTTTCGCCCATTCCTCTTTGCAGCACCTCTCAAGCTCCATCAGGTTGGATGGGAAGCGTCAGTGCACAGCCATTTTAAGATCTCTACAGAGATGTTCAATCGGATTCAAGTCTGGGCTCTGGCTGGGCCACTCAAGGACATTCACAGAGTTGTTCTGAAGCCACTCCTTTGATATCTTGGCTGTGTGCTTAGGGTCGTTGTCCTGCTGAAAGATGAACCGTCGCCCCAATCTGAGGTCAAGAGCGCTCTGGAGCAGGTTTTCATCCAGGATGTCTCTGTACATTGCTGCAGTCATCTTTCCCTTTATCCTGACTAGTCTCCCAGTCCCTGCCGCTGAAAAACATCCCCATAGCATGATGCTGCCACCACCATGCTTCACTGTAGGGATGGTATTGGCCTGGTGATGAACGGTGCTTGGTTTCCTCCAAACATGACGCCTGGCATTCACACCAAAGAGTTCAATCTTTGTCTCATCAGACCAGAGAATTTTCTTTCTCATGGTCTGAGAGTTATTCAGGTGCCTTTTGGCAAACTCCAGGCGGGAGGCCATGTGCCTTTTACTAAGGAGTGGCTTCCGTCTGGCCACTCTACCATACAGGCCTGATTGGTGGATTGCTGCAGAGATGGTTGTCCTTCTGGAAGGTTATCCTCTCTCCACAAAGGACCTCTCGAGCTCTGACAGAGTGACCACCGGGTTCTTGGTCACCTCCCTGACTAAGGCCCTACTCCCCCGATTGCTCAGTTTAGATGGCCGGCCAGCTCTAGGAAGAGTCCTGGTGGTTTCAAACTTCTTCCACTTACGGATGATGGAGGCCACTGTGCTCACTGGGACCTTCAAAGCAGCAGAAATTTTTCTGTAACCTTCCCAGATTTGTGCCTCGAGACAATCCTGTCTCGGACGTCTGCAGACAATTCTTTTGACTTCATGCTTGGTTTGTGCTCTGACATGAACTGTCAACTAGTGATGGGCCGCTCGATACTCAGGTTTCGACACTGTGTTGAGCTTTCGAAGCACTGGAGATCGAAGCGTAGCTTCGAGGCCTGCTTCAAATGCGCCCGTCACATGATTTTGAGTCACGCTAACGTAATGATGTCATTGATATCTTCGCAGTCAGCAGTCGATTTGGTTACTCACTAGTCTGTTGAAGTGCTTTGGCTCAAAGCGTAAAAGCAGTTGTTCCCGCTACAGTGATAAGGTGCGCTAACCCGAGTTCAAATCCTAATTGGGGCTCGCATATTTTGAAATAAGGATTTTGTATAAAACAGTTAAGTAGTACTTGTTTGAAAGTTAACAAATATATTTTGGAGACATTATGAACGATTTACATGGGGCACCTTTTTCCTTGGTGTGGAATCGTGTCCACCTAGAATCTGTAACAAATTAATGAGCATATTTTGCGTAAGGTAGCACGTATTATAATAATCCACAATCTATTCTACCCCATGTCGATCATATCAGAGAGGCTAAGAAAGGCTTCACTAAAGCCGTGGTTATTACACCAGAATATGCGCAAGACACTCCTCATTAAACGTTTTTACTATTCAGTGATTCCCAGATCTGTAGCTGATTTGTATTATTGATTTCCAAAAAGCAATATGAGTAAAAGCGTGTGCTGCATAACTAATCACAACTGTCTTTAAAACAGAATCAGCGCCATCAACAGTGTCTTCTGCAATTTTAGGAAAGCTTCGGGATTTCTGCGTTAATGAGACAAAAAAGTTGTAAAGAAACTTTGCGAATTCATCCAGAGTTGAACATAAAGATCACTCAAGTACTGACAAGAAGGAGCAGCTGGATAAGCACATCTGGAGCCAAACTTTCAAAAAAGCACCTGACTTTGTCAGCAACATCCTTTCCTGCTGAATGCATCTTATCAAAGGCTGCGTGGGGTGGTAAATAAGTAATCTTCCAAACTGCAAAACAACAGAGTAAATCATTGATGTAAATAGAATTGCAGATAGAGAAGGCTTTTGTCGTTTCTGTATTCTTAAACCATCTTCCAGTTACACAATCCCCCGCAGTCACTGTCATATTTAACGTTTTCTGCTCCTTAACCTGTCTTGTTACCCAAAGCATCAACACTCAGTTTCATTCAAGGCTTTACCGTCCTTCCTTTCATAGACATAAAATAAGACACACATTTCCTCTACATACGAGTCCAATAATAATAGTAAACTGGCAAGAACGAGAAAAAGCACAAGATGGGAATATTCATGACAAGAGCCTCGGCATCAGGGTGAGGATGTACCTTGTCACCCATTACGTGAGCTCGTCTGCCACCCCTCAGTTGCACTGGCACACGTTACACTCGGGGGCAAATGCAATGGAGAATACTGACAATGTACACCTTCAGAAGTGGAATAAATCGACTGTGTAAGTAGAACATTTCAGATAAACTATGAATTTTGTTAATCATAAACAATGCAACATAACTATTATATGTGTTGTTACTTTTTATTTATTCTCACCAAACGTTACATATCTACATGGGAAATGAACATGGATAATATGTTTATAATCATTCAAAGTACACTGTCAAAATATATTAATGAGCAAACTGAGACACATTGGCCTTTAGGAATTATCAAAAAGCATGTGCGCTGTCATTTAGGACAGAATGCATTGTTAACGTCACGCACTCTCTACTGACGCGATGTCACGAAAAAAAGAAACAGCACAGTCTATGCAAACTCATATCCTCCTTGGTTTTTGACCTTATGATTAATTGTCAATATCAAATCAATAAAGTCATTTTAAGAAGATGACAAGTCTGCTATAGTCAGTTCAATTAACGCTCCTTTTAAAAAGTTTGCTTATACAGAATATAAAACAGAATCTCAATAATACGGGACTCACGAGTAGTAACGAATAATATATGACACTGACAAATTATAATTCCTAATAACGGGAACAAGTAAAAACTACGACTTCCTAAAACGAACACAGTAAACGTAGGCATTTCAATAAATAATTTAGGAGACTTGTGTGTGCATTTCAATACCAATTTAAGAACTACGTAGGCTACCTGTTGTACTATAAATGGTACTTGAAGCAGCACTTAACAGTAAATAGTCTAACAGGACAATGACTGACTGAAACGAAGATGCTGCGCCGCTACAATAAAGGTTCACACTGTCATTCTGCATGTTTAGAAGGCGCTGATTGGCTGAAACTGTTTATAGAGAATTGTCTCAAATAGGTATTGCCATATAGCGATCAGAAACGAAAAGACACATTTAGACATGCTGCATATTAGTTTGTTTTTCTACAATACAAATTCAGTACGACACCAGGGTCTCCAAACACACAAATATGAAGCTTATTACGTTTTACAGTGAAACTCTTTACATACACAATATAATTAGGGACGTGTGCCCCCTGCCCGACTACGGCGGCCCAACCTTCCTTTGATAGCTCAATTCGCTTGCTATCCGCCCAAGCTGGAAATATTGTTAAATAGAGGAATTGAAAAAAATCCTTTCACAAGTGGAGGATCAACGACGCGAACGCCTGGTGTTTTTACTGAGAGACAGTTGCGATACCATTGAGCCAGCTAATCGGGGTAGTTAACGAGCTTCGCACAACTGAACTACTACTACTGTTCTTACTGCGGCGGATGTGGAAATATGTTGTTTGACATATACACGTTAAATTGGTTTAATTGACATGAGAGTATCATTGTTGTATTCTCCTAATGAAGACAAAAAAATTATATTTATAGATGTATACTATATGACATACGGTTTTGAACAAAATTAAGCGTTCCATAAAAAGGTTGCACGATTTACCTAATCTTTTTATATATATAAAGTTGATATATGACAATATATCTTTGACACAATGTATCAGACAAAGGAAATCACAGCAATCCACAAGAACAATAATTACTTCTCAGCAACTACCTGAATTGTAGTTTAACTATATTAAGTGAAGTGTGTAATGTCAATACGAATTACAAAATATAACTAGAGAGTTAAGTGTCAGATAGACTCTCAAAATATAGAGGTCAATGCCTTTGAGTGTGCTGAGGGTTCACAAAGATTCAGTAACTAGTAACCATGTCTGCTCGAGGCTTCGAAGCCCTATCACGATCCAATCTCAGTACTACGCATGTCTGAGGCTTCGGAGCCCCGTCATGATCTCAGTACTACACATGTCTGAGGCTTCGGAGCCCCGTCATGAGCTCAGTACTACGCATGTCTGAGGCTTTGAAGCCCCGCTCAAAGCCTGTCATGACGCAATCTCAGTACTACGCATGTCTGAGGCTTCAGAGCCCCGTCATGATCTCAGTACTACGCATGTCTGAGGCTTCAGAGCCCCGTCCTGAGCTCAGTACTATGCATGTCTGAGGCTTCGAAGCCGCGTTTGAAGCCCGTCATGACGCAATCTCAGTACTACGCATGTCTGAGGCTTCGAATCTGCTCGAGGCTTCAAAGCCTCAATTAACCCAGTGCGCATGTCCAAGGCTTTGAATCTGCTCGAGGCTTCGAAGCCTCAGTTAACCCAGTGCGCATGTCTGAGGCTTTGAGCCCCGTCATGATCTCAGTACTATACGCATGTCTGAGGCTTCGGAGCCCCGTCATGATCTCAGTACTACGCATGTCTGAGGCTTCGAAGCCCCATTTGAAGCTCGTCATGATGCAGTCTCAGCACTACGCATGACTGAGGCTTCAGATACCCGTCATGATCTCAGTACTACACATGTCTGAGGCTTCGGCGCTCCATCATGATGCAGTCTCAGTATGCATGTCTTCTAAGTGCTTCTAACCAAGCTTGACGATTCCAGTGTGCATGTCTGCTTAGTGCTTCCAATCATTATTCATCGAGCTCCCGTTTGAAGTACATATAGTATCAACAGAGTTCAAAAACTCGACAGAATTCCCATTGAAATGAATGTTTGTGGATGACCCATACATCTTAAATGATTGTGCCCGATAATGCTTTGTGGCAAAAAATAAAATTATAAATTATACATCATCTGCGGTGGGTTGGCACCCTGCCCAGGATTGGTTCCCTGCCTTGTGCCCTGTGTTGGCTGGGATTGGCTCCAGCAGACCCTCGTGACCCTGTGTTCAAATTCAGCGGGTTGGAAAATGGATGGATGGATTATACATCATACAAATGCCGACTTGTAGAATGCATAATGCTGCAAAGAAGAGCTTTAGGAATATGGGTGACGACACATCTCTCACTATAATACTCTCATAAATATCCATTCTTCACCTCATGCAACATTTTCATGCAACACTGAACGTATGTCATATAGTATACATCTATATATCATTGTTTTTGTCTTCATTACATACATACATACATACTTACACCCAGCTGAAAACAGTAGTGGTGCAGCGGTAGTGTTGCCGCTCCATAATAAGGCTTGTGTGGGTTCGGGTCCCACGTATACCCATTGTGAATTGTGACCCAAAACAGTCTGTTTTTCTTTTTTATTCCATTTAATAGCAAATTCCACCATGGACCGAGAGCGAGCAAGGCGAGAACACTAGTAAAGATCTATCAAATGGAAATGAGTATCTTGTTTTATGTCTATAACAAAAAAACAAAATTTTGAGTGGCGATTTCAACTGTTATTGTAGTTGTTGATGGCAGGTTTAGCGGTTTAAATTTTTATGTATTAAATTAATAAGGTGGAATGTGTTCTTACTTTGAGTGTTGGGGTGGGGGTGGGGGAGCTACACGGTAAATGTGTTAGCAACTGGGATTGCGCCTCTATACCTGGAAGATTGCTTAGGAATGATACAGACTGGACAACTATATGTTTTAGGAAATGTTTTATTATTTCACTGTGCTGTGACTAAGACAACTTTTTACTGATCGCCTGTCCAGACCTTGAAGATGTGTTCATGAGGGAGGGATGCTGTTGTTAAAAGATGTGTTTATCCCACTGCTTTTTGTTGTTGCCTCGGCACTCAAGAGGATCTTTAATGCTGACCTTGACACGTGCAATGCTCACTTGATGCATGCACTGCTCACCTCAGAGTATCTCGTGTGTGTCTGTATGTCGGTGTGCCGGTGACTGATCTGCGCCGTGTCTCTCAGCCTCTCTGATGTGCTCCAGATTGACACCTTTGAATGTTTGGTGCAACAGAACAAATTCAACCTGATCTACCACAGTGGGTTTGTTATCACCTTATTCAATGGAGGGGTTCATGGACGTCAAATGGCGATGAATAGAAGATGAATTAATGTAAATACGTGAGCTGCCTTATGCAATTAGTCATCGCATTTTGATGGCGATTCTAAGTGGGGATGATTCCCGAACAGATCTCTTATGCGATCCTTCCACAGTATCTCTCAAAATTATTTAGTTCAGATTGGTTATAAAGATTTCACTCGAGATTATTTTTTTAATTATTATTAATTATAATGAGTCTTTAATTCGGATCGAACTCGGGCTAGCACTACGCTCAGAATTTGAAAAGCAACCACCTTAGTTAATTGAGCCACTGACGGAGTCTTTTCTCGTAGCGAACTCGTTACTATTGAGCTCCAAAAAATATTGTAAAGTATTAATAAATGAAATATGTCAATACTTGATCGAATAATAACATCTGTGATTTAAGGATTTCACCTTTTCTTTCTCAAATGTGCTTACCTATATCATGGCAAAGTACAGGGATAAGCCTTTATTTTCTGTGTACTCCATTTTAATTAAGTCAGACCAAAGAAAACATTTAAGGCTATTAAATGTGATCTCAAGAAAAGATCAGGGTTAATTATAATACTAATAACAGGAGTGATTGTAATGATACAGTGCAAAAGTAAATAGGTGAGGTGAGGCATCTTATTTTGTTTAACTCTTGCTATCGTATAGTGCATTCTGCCTGTCGGCGTTAGTTATATTTATATTTTTTAGACATCAGACACTAGAAGCTGCTGACGAACCCTTCTCTTTGTTGTCAGTCTGTAGCAGCGAAAAAATAAGAGCAATAAGAGTTATAACAGACGTCATTGAAGTGGATCATAAGTTTGTGTAACGTTAATGAAAATGGCCAGGAGATGTCACTAGAGAGGTGAGTGTCAAATGCTTCGAAGCTTCGATACAATTTCCGACACAACTGCTTCAAACGTGTTGATGCTTTATGAGGCTTCACTCCACCCATCACTACTGTCAACTGTGGGACCTTATATAGACAAGTGTGTGCCTTTCCAAATCATGTCCAATCAACTGAATTTACCACAGGTGGACTCCAATTAAGCTGCAGAAACATCTCAAGGATGATCAGGGGAAACAGGATGCACCTGAGCTCAATTTTGAGCTTCATGGCAAAGGCTGTGAATACTTATGTACATGTGCTTTCTCAATTTTTTTATTTTTAATAAATTTACAAAAATCTCAAGTAAACTTTTTTCACGTTGTCATTATGGGATGTGGTGTGTAGAATTCTGAGGAAAAAAATGAATTTAATCCATTTTGGAATAAGGCTGTAACATAACAAAATGTGGAAAAAGTGATGCGCTGTGAATAATTTCCAACTTTCCCAGGAGTTATTGCCATGGAGCCTATTGTTACGTTGGCACTTATTATTATAAGGATTGAAAGGATAGATTAGAAATAGCTTACTCTCTATCTCCCCCCCTAGTCCCCCCCCCCCATTTTGCCTCCCCACTTGAGGCTGGACCACACTTCACAAAGTCCCAGTCCTCTAACATACCTAGAGACCTATCTATTGCCAATACAGTCCAAATACTATAAGCATAAAATATAGTCTTTAACAGTCTTAAAATAGTAACATAGTAAACCCAGGAAATGGTGTTAAAAAGTTGCCCTGGAAAAACATAGCAAGCCCTAATACAAAAATAACACTAACAATAAACCAAGGGTATGATGTTAAACAGTCTCCTAAAAACAAAAAAAAAAAAGTAGCCGAGAAGAGAAAAGGATGTATAATTACGGTACCAGTATCATTGCAAGTGGATCAGACAGCCGGTAAGATCTTCTTTGCCATGCCATGACAGGATGCGACTCACAATTGTATCTCAGAAGAGTGTAGGGCTCAGTTTTCTTAGTTCTTTTTCTGCTTCCTCCGTAGTGGTAAAGGTATAATGCTTGCCTTGAATGTCCACTTTGAGTTTGGCAGGATACAAGAGACTGTATCTGATCTCTGCTTTCCGTAAGCGCTGTTTAACGTTGTACTGACGGACTTCTGTTTGAAATTCCTCAATTCTAGTTTTTTTTAGTTTGGAGATTTCCAATTATTTTGTCTAGTCCCTCTGTTTCTGGTGGTGTTGCACTTTCCTCCATATTTACCTTTCTTTCTTTATTTTTAATTCATGATTGAGACCCTTGACATTCCAGCTGACAAAGTTCACTATTTGGCCATGGAAATATTTCTTCTGAACTTTTGTTGACAAGTTGTAGTCTTAGGTTAAGGTAGTATATTGTACATACAATAGCTTTGACATAGATTTTATATTATTGCCATGTGATACAGCTATGGAGAATATTGTTATGTTGTCACTAACAGCTATTAGGTTATAAGGTATAAAACAGAAATGGCATTGCTGTCTTTCTCTCCATCCCCTAGCTACGCCCCGTTCCACCTCCATTGTGCCTCTGCAAGTAAGGCAAGTTGCACTTCGTGATGTCCCAGTCCTCTGACATGCCAAGAGAAGGAGCATGTTTGCAGTAAAATTAACCCCCTCTAGAAGCGGAGTGAAGAAGGTTAAAAGTGAGATATCTTGTGAAGATACAGTCCAAATATAATAGACTAATGATATAATCTTAAACAGTCCTAATATAATAGACCAAGGGTATGATGTTAAAGAAAAAAACAAACTGTAAAAAACACTGTAAAAGGCTGTTTACTTAAATAAAGTTTAACAAAAAGACAATAGCTATTTACTTTGTGGTAGCTAAACTGTGCATATAATTAATGAAAGAAATTTCAATATAATAACCGAAGCTTAAACAATAGCTGTTTATTTTTTGGTAACAAATTAGCCAAGATGTAGCCATAAGTGGCCCAAATGTGCATATAATTAATGAAAGAAATATCAATATAATAATTGCAGCTTAATTAAAAAAAAAGGGGGAAAAGGATGGACAAAAAAGAAGTAAAACATAAAATAAAGTAAAAAAAATAAAATATATAGTTATGGCAAATTTCACTTTACAAACGGTCCAAAATGCAAGCTTCAAGTAGAATCATCTTTGCCAGAACACAGTGTGACTCATGATCATGTGTTTCAAAAGAAAGTTTGGATCAGTTTTCTCAGCTCTTTATCTGCTTCATCTGGAGAACTAAAAATGTAAAACTGATCTTCAATAACCACTTTCTGTTTGGCAGGGTACAAGAGACTGTATCTGATTTCAGCTCTACATAGGAGCTGTTTAATGCTGTAGAATGTGGCGTGCTTAGCAGCTATTGCAGGTGAAAAGTCTGGGAAAATACGAATGCGGGTATTTTCAAAAATAATGTCTTTCTCTCTGAGATGGGACATTAGATTTTATTTAGTCTGTAGCTTCTCAAAATGGACAATTAGGCTATTTGGTTTGGAGGCATTCAATCCACATATACAGTAGGCTGCAGAGATCTCAATGTCTGATTTAGTGTCCTCTCCTGTTATTTTAGAGAATAGTTCAGCAATGAATTTCACTGGGTTTAGACTTTCCCGTTTTCAGGAACACCTTCAATTCTGATATTGTTCCTTTTATATGTATTTTCCAGGTGCTGCCAGTTTGTCTGCGAGCACTTTGCATTCTGATTTTGTGGCTGTTGCTTTTTCATCCATGGTGGAAGCTGATTGTTGAACTATTTCAATATGGGTCGTGAACATTTACTCAACATCTTCAAGCTCAGCAGGAAGTACTTTAATTTTACTCTCTAACTTACTTGTATTTTCCTACATTTTTTCATCAATTTTTCGTAGCATTTTTGTAAAGGTTAAAGTAAATTTAGTACTTAAACGTTGCTCCAGGTCTTTTATATCCTCAGTTTTCTTGTTTAGGACCTTTATATTATTCTTTATTTCTCTATTGTTCTTATTTGCATCTTGTGGTATATCATTTATGTTCCCCCCGAGCACGGTGATAATTACTTTCATCTCGGAGAGTGCATTTTGATCTTCCCTGATCTCCAGTTACAAGGCTCAGTAGGAGATGATGTTGCAGACTTGTGGGGGTAATTAGCTAAAGTTGACAGTGGGGATGAAAAGGCCATGCTCAGCTCCAATGATCCTCTTGGAGTCAACAAATACTTCTTGCCCGCCTCATTCGCATTTTCACTCCCACTAACGCTCTCGGTTGGAGCCGATGCAACTGTGTCAAGTCCTGGTAGGTCTGTACCATCACCCGTCTGTTCCAGGTCAGTCTCTGGGAGGCCGTACCATGAACTTGAGGCTGCTTTAGACTTTGATGGGGCTTTTGCTGCCTTATCCTTTTCCTTCTGAGCCCTTTGTTTGCTACTCATGCTTATTTATACTTGCATGTAGTATCATGAAATCCCCTCGAAATAATAAATACAGCATATCTCGAAATTATTTTTAAAAAAAAAGGTTAAAATAACACCACTGCTGATGGAGCTCCTCCTACACGTCCATTTACAACAAGGGACGAGACCAAAAAAATCCTCTTTCTCTTCAAAAGTGGTTCTTCTTTTTACTTTGTTCTGCAGGTTTCAGAAGTGTCGTACACAACTTTCTAATATCTCTCTTTCTTATTCCCAAGTATGTTCTCTTGTTCATCTTCACAAAATCCCATTCTGGGTAATACTCCGCCCTGAATTCTCTGACTCCTTTATAAATGTTGGTACATCGCTTGGAGGTGAAATATTCTTGAGGATCTTTTTAACTCTATGTTTTTCCCCACCGCTTTTTCTTTCAACAGATGGCCTTAGCAAACCTCCTGTTAGTAATGCGGTAACACTTTAATTTAGGTAGTACAAAAATGCATCAATTACTCACCCTTATGTAACAACACCTTAACAAAAGCTTCTTTTGGTCATTATAACACTTATGAAATATCAGTAGACAGGTTATACATGCACACATTTAACTGGGACACAGTGTAAGTAAAATTCACGGCAAATACTAAAAGTACCAGAGAGCTGGCTGAATCGTGGCTCTCAAATGAAATCACTGTTAACAGACATTTGGACGTGAACCCAGCATATGCAGGCTTATAAACAAGAACACCTAAATAACAAAAGAGACTTTATGATCAGCACCCTCTGAACACAACCTTATTGACCCCCCCCCCCCCCCAATTTGCTATATTTTGCCTCTGATTCCTGTATGTCTAATTATTTTCCTCTGACGATGACACCTGGTTGGTTGTCGAAAGCTTATGAATGAAAAACTATTTAAAGATACGTGATTAATTTTCTTCCTTTGTGAGATGCTAGCTACAAATATTCAAACCATATTATGGACGTTAGCTTCCATATATACAAGTATATATACATATATATATAGTGTTCATATTTATAAATTTTAATCAAATATCTAAAAAAAGTCTACTTTATTTTTCTAACAGATTCATATGTATTAAAATTGCACTTTCTGCCTATTTGTTTACCTTCTTTTAAATGAACTCTTGACACTGAAACTGAGTAATTTATAAACAACATCATGCTGCGAGTTTTAATTTATTAAAACATGGTCTGTTCAGAAAACGTCTGAGGCTTTGCCACACTTTTTAATTAAAAATTTGCCCTTATTTCAATACTTTTAATGGAGAGATGACATTTGTTTAATCCAACAATTTGTTTGCAGTTTTTTTGCAATTTTGCTTGCAGTTTGTTTTCTTAGTTTTACTACTTTAGGCATAACAATGCTCCTAAAAGTAAGACAGGTAAAGATTCAAAGTAACAGCTTTTGTACATGTAAGTGTAGCACACTATTGTGTGTAACAGCACTGCTCACCTTATTCCTCAGACCAGATTAACTAGAAGAAGGGCATTACCCTCACCACGGCGTTGCCTCTGTAGCCCCTGACTGCGTAAAAATCTGCTACTTCCTTGAAATGGTGTCAGTCACAGATGACCCGTGAGGAAGGCTTAATGAAGTTTCTCAACTCATTATTTAGAAACAAATTAATTCTTGGCTTTATTATTTTTCCAGCTTGCCATTAGCAGTTAAATGAGGCTTTCCACTAGGAACCCAAAACCTTTCATGTGTCATTTTGGTTTAAAATGTCACTAAAAAATAGTACATTACACTGTATATCACAATATTAGTTCTTCATTTTCTGAAAATTTTTATTCTAATACAGGGTCATAAGGGGCTGGATATTTTACAAGTCCACAACATGACACACTTACAAAGGGGAAGTTTAAAGATATTAATCAATGTGACATGTGCAACTTTAAAGTGGAGACCATGAAGAAAAGAGAGAAAACATGGACAGGGACAACGGACAAAACTTCACTTGTTTTTAAAGCCGCAACACTGCAAAGCTACCCATGGTGCCATAATGGCATCCACAGTCCATTTCATTTTAACTCATTAAAACAAAACTTTTTTTATCAGAGTGACTCATTCCACAGCACATATGTGGATATGTAAAATAGTTTTTTAAAAAGTTCTACACTTTATTTTTTATTTGCAATACATTATTTTTCAGCATAGCCATCCTTTTTTTTGGTACACATTTACTAGCAGTCTACAAGATTCTGAATGCTGTCACAACAAAAAAAAGTTTCTTTGGTTGAATATTGATGCCAGTTAAACACCATCATTTCTTTCATCTTATCATCACCTCCAGATTGAATACCTTGCCTACTTTTAATGTGATCTCTTGTATTGTCTGTGAAAATGAAAGCAGTGGCATCTTCCCACCTTTCATTAGTAGACGACTCTGAGGGTTCTGTGTCTGTCCAACATGGCTGACCAACCTATCCAAACACCTTTATTCTCCTTGTATCCACTATGGCAAGTTAAAATATTGTTCTCATACCGAGCGCATAAACATGAGTTACTTTAACCTTCGTTAGCACCTTCCGCCTGCAGAAATCACACAACAATTTTAAGTCATTTGCAACAAAATCGACTCCAGACAGTCACAATGGTTTGGGGCAGCCACCCGTATGATATGTTCCTGGCTGTAAAAGGTTTGAAAAAGGTAGCTGTTTTGGTAGTCCAAAACAGAACTGATCAAGTGGAGGTAAGATGTCAGTTTTAAAGGTTGGGAGAGGAAATGAAGTCATCCAAGCCAGAACCGGAAGTGACATATTCGGGACCAGAAGTGACGTCATCAGTGGAGCCAGAATTGGAAGTGACATCATCTGTGGTGCCGGAACCCGATGGGATTTCCCAAGAATGGTCTGCAAGAGACTGAGAGAGACAGTCAGCACACTCCGCTACCCCCTGATCTGGCATAGTATTACCGTTACTTAAGCCTTTTAGTTGCCTCCTAATCGCACGTGTTTGACACATTTTTGGTGAAAAACTGATATATGCACAGGCAACAACAACAACATTTATTTATATAGCACATTTTCATACAAAAAGTAGCTCAAAGTGCTTTACATAATGAAGAAAAGAAAAATTAAAGGCAAAATAAGAAATTAAAATAAGACAACATTAGTTAACATAGAAAAAGAGTAAGGTCCGATGGCCAGGGGGGACAGAAAAAACAAAAAAAAAACTCCAGACAGCTGGAGAAAAAAAATAAATCTGCAGGGGTTCCAGGCCACAAGACCACCCAGTCCCCTCTGGGCATTCTACCTAACATAAATGAAATAGTCCTCTTGTGTCTAGGGTTCTCACGGAAGGACTTGATGATGATGGTCATGCAGACTTCTGGCTTTTAATCCATCACTGTTGGAACATCACGTGTTTTGAGTAGATGGTGGTGGCTTGTGCCACCACCAAAAGGATACCGGAAAAGGAAACAGAAGAGAGAGTAGGGGTTGGTACAGATTTTAGAGCCACCATGAATAGTTATTATAATGAATTGGATATACAGAGTATCAGGATTTAAATTACAGTGAAGTTATGAGAAGGCCATGTTAAAATAATGTGTTTTCAGCAGTTTTTTAAAGTGCTCCACTGTATTAGCCTGGCGAATTCCTATTGGCAGGCTATTCCAGATTTTAGGTGCATAACAGCAGAAGGCCCCCTCACCACTTATTTTAAGTTTTGCTCTTGGAATTCTAAGGAGACACTCATTTAAGGATCTGAGGTTATGATTTGGAATATAAGATGTCAGACATTCCGATATATATATTTTCCTGGTTAGGATTCTAGTAGCTGCATTCTGCACTAGTTACAAACGATTAATGTCTTTTTTGGGTATTCCTCAGAGGAGTGTGTTACAGTAATCTAGCCGACTGAAAACAAACACGTGAACTAATTTCTCAGCATCTTTCAATGATATAAGAGGTCTAACTTTTGCTATGTTTCTTAAGTGAAAAAATGCTGTCCTAGTGATCTGATTAATATGCGATTTAAAATTCAGATTACAGTCAACAGTTACCCCTAAGCTTTTTACCTCCGTCTTGACTTTTAATCCTAATGCATCCAGTTTATTTCTAATAGCCTCATTGTATCTATTATTGCCAATCACTAAGATTTCAGTTTTCTCTTTATTTACAGTAGCTTGAGAAAATTACTATTCATCCATTCTGAAATACAAGTCAGACATTGTGTTAGTGAATCAAGAGAATCGGGGTCATCAGGTGCTATGGATAAGTACAGCTGTGTGTCATCAGCATAGCTGTGGTAGCTCACGTTGTGCCCTGAGATAATCTGACCTAACGGAAGCATGTAGATTGAGAAGAGCAGCGGACCCAGGATAGAGCCTTGTGGAACACCATATAGGATATCATGTGTCTTTGAGTTGTAATTACCAGAACTAACAAAGAATTTTCTCATGTACACAACACTGTAAAAACTAACACGCTGACTGAAAACTCAATAAATGAAGGATACCAGACCCCCAAACAAATGATTTAGAAATAAAAAAATGTGTGAACATCATTTTTAAGAACCCTCATATTATGTTCTGTACTGAATATTGGAATGCCTGGTGATGGCCACATTGTGGAAAAAAAAGAGACCGCATCTTCAAGGAGTCCATCTTGCTAAAGGCCCCTGTCCACCTCTGCTCATTGTAGCAGTTTCTTCCCAATGCTGGGTTGAAGAGATGACTTCAGAAAAGGGATGTATAGGAAAGAGGAAGGGTTGGCTATTTAAGTGGGTTTTAGGAGAGCTTTGGTGTGAGTGAGTTAATTGCAGAGTTTGAAAAATAAAAAGTACTAAGAGGAATGATAAACTTACTGAAAATTCTTGTGTTGCCTCCTTCTGTCTGCTGCATGTTACAATATGATTTATTAAGCATACAAAATTATTACTCTTTATGAATTATGCATATTATGTATAATTATTAAGAAATCATATTCACAGTTACTCCATTATGTGCTTACTAGTTCAAAAACTGACTGCAGCCTTCCTGAACAGGAGGTGGGCAGACAGCTAAGCTTTTCTGAGCACCTGCCCTTTTATATTAAATAGGAGCTCCAGGAGGCAGCACAATTAGTCAGGCATAATATTAAAGATGTATAATGGGGGCTGTAGGAGCTGCAGATTAATGTCATTATTGATTATAATTTCATTGAGGCAACAGCCAATCTCAAAGTGAAATGAGGGGCTCTTTGTTCCGGG
Organism: Erpetoichthys calabaricus; assembly: GCF_900747795.2. Classification (NCBI taxonomy): domain Eukaryota; kingdom Metazoa; phylum Chordata; class Cladistia; order Polypteriformes; family Polypteridae; genus Erpetoichthys; species Erpetoichthys calabaricus. The sequence goes on from NC_041395.2 coordinate 71,016,111, forward strand.
ACCAAAAGCCATTTATACAGAATTCACAAAGAAACTGTAAATATGTGAAATAGGTTTTCTAGCAATGCAGTTAAAAGTAGCACTTGGGACACTTTCTGGTCCCAATCTGATGTTATGTTTCACATCCTAGATAATGGGATTGACATATATGGTGTTTCCTTGAACACTGACAACTAGGCACTTTTATTAAGCAGCTGCTAACTGTTCATCTAACAGACAAGGTGTAATAGAAACTGCAATTATAGTGCATAAACTCCAAAAAAAGAAATGTGATGAGGAGGTGGGATAAACACTTTGGGTGCTAACCATGGGATTAAAATATCAAAAAAGAGATCTCCTTAATATCTTTTTTTTTCAACAATGACATCAGAAAGAAATAAAATGAGGGCATTTTATGTTGTTCTGCTTCTCGGATTGTTCTCTGGAAGAAGAAACTACTCTGTGTCACTCGCTTGCATGCGTATAGGGGACAGCTTGAGGCTCTGGTGATTGTAATTCCTCAATGCTCCAGGTGTTGGTGCTGTGTACTAATGCCTTTTCTCTTCCTCTCTCTGCAGACTGGATGATTGACAGCTGTAACCCTTCTGATGTCACCTCCACACCTGTCCAGCTAGACCCGCCTCTTCCTGCCAGAAGGACATAAGACCGGAAGATCTGCCATCTTGAAACTGTTTGTTTGTTTACTTGCGTCTGGACAGGTGCTTTTATAATTACTGTGTGTTTTCTTTTGTGTTTGCTGCATTTCAGTTATACAGAGTCACCAGTGTGGTGCCCCAACTCTTCAATATGTTCTTGTGCTCTTACACCTGATATTCTCACATGTGCTTCCTCTTGAGTTTCAGCAGAGGTCTTAGCAAAGTCACGCAATGGATTGATTTGGTGCTATGAATTGCTATTATCATCTGCTCTAGGGGTTGGCTGTGTCTGTCCTGGAGAGCCGCAGTGGCTGCAGGTTTTTGCTCCAACCCAGTTTCTTAATGAGAAGTCACCTATTGCTGATGAAGCACTTATTGCCTAAGTGGCATTTTGATGCTTCATTTTAGTGGTCTTGCTAGTAAAGGTTCTTCACACTTAATTGCTTATTTCAGTCTTAAACAGCTGCATTCAGTGTTTCAATGAATCCTTATTAGTGATAAGGTACAAATGACAAAGGAACCAGCAGTTCTCTGTCTAACGTGTTTCCAATTACATCTGTGTTTGTTCATCATTCACTGTTTGATTTAATAAAACACTTTACAGAAAAATTAGTCAGACTGAATATTATATGTTTTAGGCTTCAAATCATTTGGGTGATATTCTTGGAAAGGAAAAAAATCTGCGATATAAGAAACTTGCATTGCAGACTAATAAGCCATAAAATTTAAATACGGTTTGAGATTAGCAAGGATTGCTTCCTAATTAAGCAATTGGGTTGGAATGAAAATCTGTAGCCACTGCAGATCTGATCCATGCTATCCAGTGAGAAAGTGTCTATTTTTGTTATTAAAGCTCAAAAAGCAAATATTCTTACCTGCCCTCTTTTAAAAGCATAGGTTAGTAGATGATAAAAAGAGAAATGAATAGTCTCTAAATTGTACTGTTAACAAAAGCACAATTATTTTTGGGATACTTTTCCTAGAATGTCTTTTAAATTAGAGGGATTACTTCTTTTACATTAACATTTATCCATTTTCCAAACTCCCATTTTTCTTTATTGGCTGTGGGAAGAAGGAGTCTATCCTGTGCCAGAAGTGTTGGTCATAAGCCAGAAACCCTGATTTGGAGGTGGCTCTTTCACACACGCTTGACACTGAGCAATACAGAGTTAACAATTAGGTGTAAAAAAGAAAGCTTGCTAGCCATTTACTTATAGCACATATGTAGATGGATGAAACTGGCAAAATGAAAAATGAAATTTAAAACAGAAGTAAAAAAAAAACAGAACCAAATGCACACCTAAAAGCAGATGTAATACAACATACACGCACTGTAAGCTGAGATAAATGGATACTAGCTGTACTGCCATTTGGTACTTTTTCATTTAGCATTATAATAAGCCAAAGAGAGGATATCTGAAGGAAAAAACTTCTCAAGACAAATTAGCACAGACCCTCATTTATTTTCTGCATACTGTTTGGAAAGAGAAATGCCATACTTGCTCTAATAGAAACGTAATTTTGTTTGTTCTGTTTCCACCTTGTAAGCCAAAGTACTATTTTCTCATTGGTGAAATTTCTTATTTTTTGCAATAAAATATCAGCAATGACAGATGTTGGAGAGATAAGTGAAGTAAAAATACCAACATTGAACTAATTAGAACAGGTCATGGAATTCTGATAGTACTAAGAAATAACTGTACACATTAATGTCTAGCCTCCTGCGTCAGGATGAGCACTGCAATGCACATTTAAGAAATCCTGTTTTTTGAAGACCTTTGTACTATAGAAGATGAGTTTGTCTTTAAATAAAAGATGAGACATTTATAAATAATAGATTAATTGTCAAATTAAATATAAATATGTATCTCAGATTTACCTCTTCATCTATCGTTTAGTCAAAAGAAAAATGCTGACCCAGCTGCCTACTTTTATGAAAAAAAACATTTCAAATAGTTGCTTCATATTTTTTTCAGAGAGAAGTTTGTTTATAATCGACACAAACAACAAGAGGCCAGCCATAACACTTCTTCAGATGTAAAATTAATTTTGAAATGTATTAAGTTCTGTAAAACAGTCATGATTTTAAATCAGGTTTGATATTTAGAACTATACTAATAGTCTAATTATCTTTACCATACAGTTCATACTGTATTTTTATTTATCCATCCATCCATCCATTGTCTCCCGCTTATCCGAGGTCGGGTCGCGGGGGCAGCAGCTTGAGCAGAGATGCCCAGACTTCCCTCTCCCCGGCCACTTCTTCTAGCTCTTCCGGGAGAATCCCAAGGCGTTCCCAGGCCAGTCGAGAGACATAGTCCCTCCAGCGTGTCCTGGGTCTTCCCCGGGGTCTCCTCCCGGTTGGACGTGCCCGGAACACCTCACCAGGGAGGCGTCCAGGTTAGAATTTTAAAATCACAACACATCTTCAAGGTTTAGTTTTGGTTAATAATCCATTTGAGAGCAAATCCACTAAAAGTCAATTTCTGGACAAACATAGTTGTAATAAGCATTTTGCCACAGATTCTGTTACAAAGACAGATCACTGAAACCCTCCGCTTTCATGCATTCGTTCACTCATTAAAGAGTAATGTAGTACTGCAGTTAAACATAAATAATGAACATTTCAGGAGAGGCCAAGAAATCCTTATCAGCCATACCTATAGCTATAGCCAAATGTGCTACAGCTGCTTTCCTTGGTCAGACAATGTGCAAAGTTGTGATGCCAGCCACATTTGGTCCTTATTGTTGTGTATTTCTAGAACAAGGATTCAGATAAGAAAATATTGAGTACATGGTAGTTTTTGTTCATTGTCTTGTGTTGGTAGTCTGTCTCTACATCCCTGGGAGGGCTTCTCTTCATTTACAGAGTCGGACAGAGTTGGAGGGGAAGTGGTAGAGACAGCCATTTTAAATATAGGGTGTGAGACTTCACTCCTTTCTTTGCAGGTTCTCCATAATTGAAAATTGGGGGACGCATTTGTGACAACGGATCATTCAAACATGTCTCGATGCATGCTCAATAATCCAGGTAAGGAAATTCTAGAAGTTTGATTCTGTTCATCTGGATATAGTTTTTTTTTTTTTTTTTTCCGAGGTAGATACGCTTCATCACTCATCCAAGTGACTTCCTCAGTCTCAGTTGACTGCATGTTTCTCCAACCTTATAAACAGTACCTTTGCATAATGACTGAAACTAGCACCACTGACTAACATGGGCCGTGTGATCAATGATATGCAAATTGTCCATTAATCAATGGCCATGAGTACCATTCAGAGAGTTGGGGAATGGCTGCAATCACAGCATTGTAAGATGGTGAAAGATGTACCCTTAGGCCCCCTCCTCGGTTCAGAGATGGTCGTTCCTTTGTCACATAAATGGCCTCCTTGACTCCTCACTCAAACCAGCGTTCCTCCCTGTCCAGGATGTGCACATCTTCATTACTGAAAGAGTGACTACTGTCCTGTAGATGTAAATAGACTGCGGAGTCCTGGCCCGACAAGGTAGCTCTTCTGTGTTGTGCTATCCGCTTCGCCAGTGGTTGTTTGGTTTCCCCAATGTATAATTCACGGCAATCCTCTTGGCACTTCACTGCGTAAACTATATTACTCTTTCTGTATCGGGGCACCCGATCCTTGGGGTGGACCAATTTTTGCAGTAGTATGTTTTGGGGTTTGAAAACCACCGAGACCTGGTGTTTTGAAAAAATGCCTCTCAGCAGTTCCGATACTCCTGACACATAAGGGATCACCAAAGGTTTTCGCTTAGGCAGCGGTTGTCCTTCCTCTCTCCTGGAATGCTTAGAGCATTCTTTAGGTGTCTTTCCTGCTTTGACAAAAGTCCAGCTGGGATAACCACATTTACTCAGGGACTTTTTGATGATGTTCTTCTGCTTCCCTGGCCGCTGTGTCTGTGGGTATGGTGTTTGCTCTGTGTCGTAGAGTCCTGATGACACCTATTTTGTACTCTAGTGGATGGTGAGAGTCAAACCTTAAATACTGATCCGTATGCGTTTGTTTACGGTACACATCAACTTTCAAATGTTCCCCATTGCTGATGGAAATTTCACAATCTAAGAAAGCTAGTGTGTCACCTTTCATGTCCTCCCTGGTGAACTGGATGTGTCATTCAAACATCTGCCTGACAATTAGTAATAGACTTGACCAACAATTATTTTGTGTGCTTGTTCCTTTCAGCAAGTAAAAGAGATGCATGCACAATTTTATTCCAGATATTCTGGAAATTTTAAAATATAACAAACACTTCTCAGAATGAAGATGATGCAAATGGAGTGTAAATTCCCCTTCTGGCACTTTAATACTACAGGTGGCACTTGCAGCTGAAGCTGGAACTGTCTATTTAATAGGCACAAATACCTTTTGAACCCCAAACTATATATATAAAGAATATCTGTCTTTCTGTCTGTACTTTTTTCCTAACAATCCTACACTCTTTGACTGACCTAGACCAAGTTTTGAATAGTATCTCTCTAGGGCCATACAGGTAAGACGGACTATTTTGGAACCCAGTGTTTTTTTACCTGAGTGCTAGAGTCTGCACAGCAGTGCCATCTGCTGGCTTACAGCAAGTCTACCATCCAAAGAGACTGAAGCCAGACTAGGACACCAAATGACCAGAGCTTAATATTACTTACCCAGGCAACGCCATGTGTTCTTTCTATCTTCTGTAATATAAAAAGGATCATCATGTGTTTTTGTAGGGGGGTGTTGGGTGAGGCTTGATCGAGAGTGGAAGTGCAGCACAACACAAAGGAAAATTAATGTGTTGTTGTTTAACTCCTGCTTTGTCAGCTTTTCTTAATAATCTAAGCACTACAGCACTACAAACTGTCCACCTTCAACTAAGAGTTGAGTCAGACATGAAGCTGTTCGTGGTTACAACCCAGCCAGGAGTTACCACAATTCTGGAATCCAATTGGGCCCAAAAAGAACAAATTCTCGACTCACAAGAGCAGAGACATTAATAGATAAGCAGTGTAGATTAGTGATGTGTCGTTCACGAACGAGCCGGCTCTAAGAGCCGATGCTTTGAAGTGAACGAGAGGAGCCGATGCCCGTCGAACAGAGCCGAAGCTTCAGCCGCTCCAGCTCAGCTCTGCTGAAAATCCATTCGGCAGGGTCAGGACTTTACTTATATGAGCACACAGAACATTGGCTCATAATGCCGATTCATTCACGAACAACACATCGGACTAGGATCATACCTTTATGTGAAAGAAGGAAGGGGGGCAGACGCTCCGAAGACGGCGAGTGTTGGTACAGGCCAGGTACACAGAGCGACACTGTCGCTGCGACAGACGAGGAGCCAGATTTAAATGCAAGCGCACCGTGAAGAAATGAGTAAAAGCCGAAAAAAGCATCAGCATCTGGCTGCATTTCAGTGATATTGGAGACTGCAAAGCTAAGTGCAGAATTTGTAATATGAAAATATCCATTAGAGCAGGGTCAACAACAAACCTGCACAGACATAAGAACCACCCACCTGTCCGTGCAACTGGAGGAGAGCGTGCCCTCTCTCCTCCCATCCACTGACCCTGGAAAAGAGCCAAGTACTTCTGCTGCAGCATCCACTGTCTTACCGAAAACTGCAGGTATAACACGGTCTTCAGCTCAAACCAAAATAAGTACATTTATTCCAAAACAAATGACGCCAAACAAACAAGTGTCGATGAGGAGCTGGCTAAAATGATAGCTATTGACTTTCAACCATTTTCCATTGTGGAGGACAGAGGATTTACAACTTTTGTACAGACCTTAAACCCCATGTATGTTCTCTCTAGCAGAAAAACTTTGTCCCAAACAATTATTCCATAACTATATATCTGAGGATGGAGTACAACACTGTGCTTTCAGAAGCCACTGCTCTGGAAAAAAGGTAGCATTTAATGACAACAGAGCTGTGGATGAGGCATTTCAAAGAATAAGTGCAGCAGCAGCAAGATGCAACCCCAGCAGCCTGTCTGCTCCTCCATCAGAGGGCCAAGAGGAAGAAATTGGAGCAGGGGCATGTTCACAGGAACCACAAGCTTCTGCTGTGTGGAGGCTCTTTGACGAAAGAGCAACAAGAGACACTGCAAGGAGAAATCCCACAGCTGATGCTATGCTGGAGTTGAGGTCCTATCTTGAGGAGCCCCTCATCCAAAGAGCTGGAGACCCACTGAGCTGGTGGGAGGCCAAGGCTGCAGTCTACTCACGCCTGGTTAAGGTAATGGTAGGAAGACTTTGCATTGTTGCTACATCGGTCCCCTCAGAAAGAGTCTTCTCAAAAACAGGACAAATAATCACGGAGAGGAGAAATCGCATCAGCCCATCTAAGCTGAGGCATCTGGCATTTCTGAATGCCAACCTGGCCTAAAAACTTTTATTCAAAGAGTCATAGTGTTGTGTTGTTGTTGTTGAGTTTGGCCTTTATTTAATTTGTTTGCTGTGGAAAAAATGCATAAAAATACATAATGTCTGAAAACAATGAATAAGAAATTGCTTATACACAAACCATTCATAATTGCTTAATTAGGCTAAAATATAAGCATCCAAGTGATACTAAACGAAGAGCCATTCGGGAGCCGTAAGAGCCGGCTCTTTAAAGGGAGCCGATCCAAAAGAGCCGAAGCTTTGAAAAGAGCCGGAGTTCCCATCACTAGTGTAGATTACAGATGGAACCGCTAGCAATAACAGGGTCATCACTTAAAAAACACATACACTTTTGCTTTCTTTCCTTAACCAATTCTACAAATACACACAGGCAATGCTGGGTACAATGGCTAGTAGTCAATGAAGAGCAGTTTTGATTTGGTAATTTCTTGCTGTTAAGATTTCATCTTTGTTTAAATGTGTTTTCTTTTCGTTCATTTCTGTGCATGATTTTGTAAACAGTATTGATTTTGTTTTGTTTACTGTTGCATGTGTCCCCTCTTGTACAGTCAGGTATTCCAGCATGCCTCAGCACTAGTTCCTATTCAAAATGCTATATACCCCTGCAGAGTCCCAGACTGACTGTTCTATATAAGGACATTTTTTCTGCTGCATTTACACCACCAGTCAAGAGGAGTCTGTTTTGCATTTTGCTTGTCAGCCACACTGTTGGAAGGCTCTCCAATCCCCAGTGTAGGTTCCTCTTTTAAAACAAATAACTGTCAGGACCTCCGAGTCCCTATCATACCTGTTGTTTGCTATTTTCATGCCTCTTTTAGCCTGACAACTCCTTTACCTACCTGTTAAATTATGTTCCTTTTCAAGATTTGACACATTTACTGGAGGCTGTTGTAAGGTGTCTTAGTTGGTCGAATTACTGGCTTACAGAAATGGCCTTAAATACCTACTCAAAAATATTCTTCAGTAAAACTTTTTAAGGTAAGCAGCTGCTCTGTGATTAAAAACTATTATCCTTTTTCTGGACAAAAATAAACAAATAAATAAGAGCTGTGTAGGACCTGCTAGGCCAGTAATGTGCTCTTATACAACTGAAGTTATTATTTTTTCCAACATCTTAATTGCTGTAGGCAAGTTTGCAACTCTATGGACCAAAGTGCTCCTCATACCATTTTTTTCTTTTTATTGTCTCAACAAAAAAAAGTGAGGCACTTGTTTGTCATGCTACGCTATTTGTCTTGGCTCTCGTAGCTCTCTTGTGCTTTGCATGGGTAATTAGTCCTTACTCACTTGATAAATTAGCCTTGAATTGTTTAACCTTTTCCATTCTCTTGTTACCAATGACTTTAAGTCTGTGGTTTTCTTCATGTGATAATGTCTTTTCACATTGTATTCTTTCATTACAACATACCAGGCACGTTCTCTCAAAATTAAGGAAAAATACTTCTAATACTGCAGCATCAATTGTGACAAGAGCAGGCCATTCACCCTAACAAACATGTCATAAGACATTTAACAAATGAGATAAGACCATTCAGTCCAAAATTCCTATTCCCCTAGATTGTATAAAATAATATCAACTTGAGATCTGAAGTCTCTAAAGTCCTACTCTACACCACACTACTTAATAACTTATTCCATGTTTCTATGGTTGTTTGCAGTAAGAAAAATTTTCTAACATTTATACGAAATCTGCTTTAACTAGTTTTCAACCATGTTCCTGTGATCTTGTTGAAGAATTCATTTTTAAGTAACAGCAGGGATCTAATGAACTACTGTAATTCCTTTCATAATTTTAAACATTTTGAACGTGTCACCTTGTAAACTGTTTACTTATCAATCTCTCCTTATACCTCATGTTTCTCAGTTATTGAATCAGCCTAGTTGTTCTTCTCTGACCTCTAGAATTTTTGTAACATGGAGGCTAACACTGTACACAATACTCCAGATAAGGCCCCACTAGTGTGTTGTGTAACTTTAGCATAACCTCTCTTGACTTGTACTCCATACAAGTCCATATAACTCCATATAACCTAACATCCTATTAGCCCTCTTCATCGCTTCAGTACGCTGTCTGGATATAGATAGTGGTGCGTGCATTATGACTACTAGTTCCTTAGCATAAGGTATACTTTCAAGTTTCAGACCTTCCATCCTGTATATTTGATACCTTATATTCACTTGCATTAAGTTTTATTTATTACAAATCCCTATATAACAATTTAGCTGACTGTGCATTATCCACCTTTCCGTATGCAAACTTAACCAGCATATTGAGTGTATTGTCTGGATCATTTATGTCAATAGGAGTGTTAAATTTAAAACGAAAGGCCAACATTGCTGAATAAAAGCCACTGACAAGCAAGTTAGAGTTTAACAACTAAAGTTCTTAAAAAGAATACCCTCTGCTACTAAGAAGGGTAAGTAGAGATTAATGTTAAGAAGAAGAAAGAGTCAAGGAGTGTGTGGAAAATAAAACTTACAAACATTAAGGCAAAACATAAATACTTATGGCAAAACCAGAAGAAGGTGCCACTGAGCCCACTGAATAGAACCGATAATGAGAATTTGGAGATATTGCTGTTGTGTGGAATTTGCATTCTGTCAGGTATAGCTGATGAACAATTTTTAACAGAGTGAACTGATAGCTAAGATTCCTAAAGCACCTGAGGTATAGTCTTGAAGAACATCTCACTGTTTAAATATATGCTTGAAATCTGAAGATCATTCCTCCATGTTTTAGTTTGATGAGGATTTGGTTAAATGACAGTAAATAAAAAAGGTGGGACAGTTAAATTGGGGAAAAAAGTGATTAAAGAAGATACAGTGGGTGGTCTGGAGGTGCTTATGATAGACAGACACCTGAAAGAGCTTTTACAGGAAAAAGTAAAAGGAGAAAAGCGGGAATTCCAAACTGGGAGCATAATTCTTGCAATTTGAAAAGAATTATAATGGCTGAGAAAATATCTTCAAGCAAGCTTATCCCATGGTTGGCACAGCAGGTAATGTACAAGGTTGCACAGCAAAGAAAATGTGTGCTTATGCAGTTTCACAAAAAAGCATAAATACAGTATATTAAGTCTTTATTAAGAATTGTTTTTCAGGTGGAGTATTGAAGGGGCTGGCCTTTTGGGCAATATCAAACTATTATATTGCTAGTGCCCACAAAATGAGATTATAACTGTTGTGAAAATGCAGGTTATGTCTGTTTTTTACAGGAAAGAATTTCAAGTGCACACTGAGGGAAAAGATTGGGAGTGACACAGTGACTTACCTGTCTTCATATTGTGAGAGTTGATTTTTACTGATAAATTTGATTTTCCCTAATCTATCTATTATATATATAAAAGCCAAATACCAGTGAGGCCCTCCTCACTGTCCTGTTTCACTACTCCGAGGGCGAAGCCGCGGGGGATGGCTGGTTGATTATATATTGATTATATTCAATGACTTCTGTCATTGTTAACAGTTACCTTTTGCCTTTAGAACTCTTAGAAAGCCTTTCAATTAAAACCTCTTGATCTGTGACTGGGCGGCACTGTGGCGCAGTGGTAGTGCTGCTGCCTCACAGTAAGGAGGCTCCCCGTGTCTGCGTGGGTTTCCTCTGGGTGTTCCGGTTTCCTCCCACAGTCCAAAGACATGCAGGTTAGGTGCATTGGCAACCCTAAATTGTCCCTAGTGTGTGTGTGCCCTGCGCCCTGTGTTGGCTGGGATTGGCTCCAGCAGACCTCCCGTGACCCTGTGTTAGGATATAGCGGGTTGGACAATCACTGACTGACTGATCTGTGACCCAGTCCCACTGCTACATTAGTACAAGGACAAGTATGGATAAGAGAACCAGTATAATCTAGTGTGGCAGAATCCTGACTCCAAACGTTTTGTTTATCAGTAACTAGCAAGTACATGAGAAGTTAAACTAATCACTCACTTCAGTAATTAACAAGTGTATTTAAGAAGTGTTACCACCAGTCATATCTTTCCATCTACGGACTGACTCCTCATACGTGTCAATAAAGGTATTCTTCCTGGTTTTGGACTGGTTTTGTGATTTAATTTTGACAATATGAATCCAAGAAGATCACAGCCTGGAATAAAAACAGTGACCCAGTCTTTTGTCCCTCCTCTTCGAGTTCATCCACTTCAAAATGCCATGAGAACATGGAAGTGGGGTGTCAATTACAACACCAATTACAAGATAGTATCTGTGGATTAAGATGATTTGGAAACATCTAACTTTACAGGTGTAACCTTTTAGTCCATTCAATAGTAAATGGGATTTTCAGTCTGAAGCCCTAACACTTTCTCTTTCTCATTTATCATTTCATTTGCACCATTTTATTATTACAGGTTGGTGCCACTCTGTTTTTAGGTTTGCCCCTCAGTAGAACTTCGACTGGAGTCTTGGGTGGCAGAGGGGTAAAACAAATGTCTTACTGTGACTACACTAAAGGGACTTTACATTAGAGTAGGTGGCCGCTAGGATGGGGGACATCACTGAATCACACATTTTAAAGGTTCTTTTCTTTTTTGAAGCATCAAGAAGATATATAAAGATAATAAAAGAAATAGGAAAAAAATGTATGAAGCATGCACTCAATAAAATGGTCAAAAGCCAATATAATTCAGTATGGGGAGCAAGAATGTAGTAAGAAAATCCTCAGTTTCATTGGAATACATACAAAAATAGCATTTACTAACAAGTAAACAATCATCAGTTGTAACAGTCAGTAATATGTTGTAAACAACTCTAGAACTACTTTTTTCTGCAGTCTTCCCCAAAACTCTGTTAAACTACTGCTTTATATGCCAACGATACAGTTCATCTTTGTTACATAATTGTGCTTCATAAATTTCAAACAAAAATAAACAAATTAACTGCATTGCTTTTAACAGATTATTACCTCTGTTGATACTGAGATGAGCAGATAATTTGCATCATCCATAAAACAGTCAGTGTTTTGTTAAAGCTGATTTAATTAGGCCATCATTTATAACAACTGTACCATAAAAGTGGTGCTGATAATAATCACATTATCATATAATATTTCCTGTATCTATTCATTTTTTAATGCTTGCATGTGCCTTTTCAAAGCCACTGTACGACAAAATCAATACGTTAATTCAACTGAAGATAAAATTTTGGGAATGATTTTGCCCTGTGATTACAAATACACACACACATACAGAACATTCACACATAAATGGATTTTTCTGGTTGAGTTAGCACAGTAGTGTCTTTGGAAGAAATAGAATTCTGGGCATCTATACGATTGAAAAAGAACTGAGAAGATTACTTTTATTATCCTAATGTTGTCCTGCAGAACCATGTGATAACTTTGGGAGTTTTATGTTTTCATTTACTTCAACAACTCCAAGATAAATTTGCACAAGACAGAAAATAAAAGTAATTCCAACTTTAATTAAGTAACTGACAAATAATTTCCTTACTTGATAAGTTTCTACACTTCTTTAAACTTTATACCATAATGTTTGTTGTTATCAGCTCTCAGCCTCAGAGTACATATGTCAGCCTATGAGTGAGTTTGCCTTTGTTAATCAGATTAATAAATAGCAAACTATAGAATTCTTTTTAATATGAGACCAACAGGACTATAATCATGAACAGACAAATTAGCCTTTAAAAGTACATATTGTATTTAGAGGGAAATTAACTGAGTAAAGTGTTTAAGAATGAGTTAGTGAAGCTTGAAAACCCAAGATAATTCTCATGTGCCATGATCATTTACTATTATCCTACAAACAGCCTTTCAGAAATAAATTGAAATAACTTTTATGCCTTTTATGTCCTAAGTAAACAACTATGAAATAATTCAATGTGACTGTAATGTGCTGGACTTGTAACATCAATCAAAAGAGGCCCACTAAAATAAAAAGCTAATTAATAAGGCTGGCTCAGTCTGGCGTAACAGCTGGGTCACGTCTTTTCATCCAAATGTAACACTCGATTTTATACAGAAACAAACTGAAATAAGCTAAAAGGTGTCTTTGTCATCATTTGCAGGAATCAATCGGGTCATTTTCGGGAGCTTCGTGCAGTTCACAATTCAGGTCTGATATGAGACACTGTTATCCAGGGCTTTCTTTTCTTTCTCCTCTTCAGGGAGGAGTCAATTATCCTCAGTGGACGTCTTCTCACTATTGTAGGTGACAGAACAGACAAGACTTTTAGCGACTACACGATACCCAGGGTGGTATTGCTTACCCTGACGACCCAAGAAGGTGCTCCTTCAAAACACATGTAGGACAGGATCTTGTTCTTTGTTATGATTATGGCTAACCCCTTTGAAATATGTATATGTCAAGGAACTTAAAGAAATGAACTCTCTCTACCTCTGTCTCACCAATATGCAATACTCTGATGTTGCCTACTCGTCCCTAGGCTGGTGTTCTATTTTTTTTGCAATGGATACAAAAAGACCAATAACTTATTTTTAATTTAAAATGTAAATAAAACATAAGAACTGTCAATAATACAAATATAATATGTGAAAACACATTCTGCCTACTGACAACTATCAACTGATCGATTCCACTTATGCAATACCACAGTAATGTATTGACGGCTCTGTTTTGGAAGTCTCACTACTTCCAAAAGTCTCTAAGGTCCACCCACCATACCCAGTCACAATAGCAAAATTCAAGAAAAAATACCATAAGGAAAATAAATCTTAAATCTTGTTTAAATGTTTCTATACAGTGAATGCAAATAGCCTATGTAAAATATAATACTCCTGCTAAACAAAAATTATAAAAAGCAATAATCAATTTCTTTTAATGGTAAAAGTGGCAAACAAAGCAGATGCTTTAAAGAAACTTTTTGACTTATTCAATATTTTATTAACTTTCATTTCAATATTTCCTTGACATTTAGTCATGTGGGAATAACGTTTGATTTGAAATGTCACTTATTTGAATTTATATATTGACAGACAGTGCTATTTTAAACATAACTCACAGGGTAACACTTTAAAAGATTTGACTCTGTTGTTCAATAAAAAAAGTCAGCAGTTCAATAACATAGCTTACCATTTCAATAAAATACTGCTGTAAATTATTTGTGTTTTGTATTTTTCTTCTGTGTGTTGAGTTTAGTGTCTATTCATTTTTAATTAAAATATCGTATATTGAAGCAGAACTAATAATTTGTTTTCCATCATTTAACTTAGAAATCTAGTATGTACAAGAGTTTAAAGCACACATAAAACTTAAAGGAATTAAGTGAGCAGGGCCTATCTAATGTAGTCAGATAGTACTTTATTTGTCCACAGGGGGTAATTTGGCTTTTTACAGAAGTTTTTTAAATAAATTAATAAATAGATTTTATTGGAGTTTAATAGAGTTTCTTGGTTTTGCCTGTGTTACGTTGCAGGCAATTTCTTTCTGCACCAAGAAAAAGTTCCCCACCTGACTCCTATACTCTGCCCCTTATCAATACGCCCCGTAAGTGCAGAGTCATCAGAGAATTTCTGCAAGTAGCATGATCTATATTTAAAGTCAGTGGTGTACAGAGTGAAGAGAAAATTAGACAGGTCTGTTCCTTATTGTGCTCCAGTTTTGCTAACATCTGTATCGGAAACACAGTCCTAGAGACTCACAAACTGCTGTCTGCCTGACAGTCTATTATCTAGGACAACATATGCTTATCCTACTGGAAAACTCTGAACTTACCCCTTAACAGAGAGGGCTGGATGGTACTGAAGCCACTGAAGAAATAAAAATACACAATCATCTCAGTGCTGCCAGCTTTGTCCATGTAAGAATAAGTCTTGTGGAACAGAGAGATAATTGCATCCTCCACTTCAATCTATGGGTCCAGATGTTCTACAACAAGAGGACTCATGGTCCAGGACAAACCTCTCGAAGGTCTTCATGATGTGACACATAAGTGCCACTAATCTACAGTATACTCATTAAGTGAGGAGGCACCTACCTTCTTTGGAAAAGGAGCAATGCAGCATATTTTACATAGCAGTGACACTTACAGACCGACTGACCAGGGGACAGAGGACACCACAAATATGGTCATCACAGCCCTTAATAGATCAAGGACTGTCTGCATATGGTCCCACAGCTTTTTCTGTTGTAGCTTCCTCAGTTATCTCCTTACTTGGTCTTCAGTTATAGACAGTCCACACTATTGGTCAGAGCTTGCCTTGTCCCTGGCCATTTCAGTTGATGTGGTAGGGATGGTGTGGAGACACTGGCCATTGGAAGAAAGTGGCAGTGGGAGGTTAAATCTATGAAAAAATTAGTTCAGCGCATTATCATAGTCTACTTTCCCTTCTAGAAGCAGAGCCTTAGATTCCTTGATTCTGAATGAGTTTGCTTCCTATTTTAGCCTTGTAAACTTCCTTTCACTGAGCTTTTTCTTTAGTATTCGCTATGTGTTCTTCAGAACCTCTTTGTCAATGGAATTGAATACTCTCTTTTTCTTATTCAGATGACCTTTTAGCTCCTTAGGAATCCTGAGATTGTTGGTTGGAAAGCAATGTACTGTCTTTGAGGGTACCACAATGTAGACAAAAAAGTTAATATAGTCTGTGATGCAGTGGCTGAGTTCCTCAATATCATCCCCATGTGACTTACACATCATTTCCTAGTCTGTTTATTGCAAGCAGTCATTCAGATGAAGTTCAGTCTCCAGACTCCACTTCCTCACTATCCTGGTAGTAACAGGTTGCTATCTAATAACAGGGTTTTAGCTGGAAACAAGATGAATCATGCTGTAGTCAGATCTACCCAAGGGAGCCAGAAGTTTATACTTAAAGGCACCTTTAACATTTGAATATAGCATGTCCAGCTTGTTATTTTCTCAAGAGGAACAAGACACAAACCGATGGAAATTTATCATAGATACTTCCAAAGTCACATGGTTGAAGTCACCACATATTCTAACTACAGGATCAAAAGGAGTCATCATTAAAGTGTTGTTGACAGAATTAATCATTTCTGTTTCTGAGTTTCCATTTACAGAAGGAGGAATATTTACGGTACATTAATAAGGATGATACAACTTATCTGTCTAGGCAAATAACATGGACTAATTCCAACAGCCAGAGTTTCAATGTCTATCTCAGCAATGACATCCATGAAAACGAATTGAACTTTCTATTAAAATCTGTTCTTGGTAAAAGAGTGCAAAACTGTTACACTACTAATTTTGTGTACTGGAGGATTTTAAAGATTTACACAAGGATAGCTTTTGCTACAAATTACATGTTAATGATAAAACAGGACACAAAGCAAGTGAATTGTGAGATAACCCAAAGTATTAGCTATAAAAAGTATTATAAAGCTTTTGGTAATGTGTTGGATTTGCAATGACCAGTGGGAATAAATTAATGCAATCTGAATTACCAAAGAAATTACTGTTATATTATATCATAAAGACAGGTGCTTTGTGTATTAATATTGTAATACAGTATAATATTTTCTCTTTTCTTTACTGCCACTTTGTAGTATATTGCTAAAGAAAGAAAGTAGTACAGGACACTCTTCTCAGTTGTGCTTCATTTTATTGCATATTAACTTTTTCCTTTCATCTAACTAATTTTTCCTTTTGATTCTTTGTCTAATTGTGCAGTTATAATTTTGCTTGAATATAATACCCCTCCCTCAATTAAAAAATGGATAAGAGCATAATATGATGTAAGTAAGAACACGGTTGGCTAGGTTAACTGCAGAATGTTATAATTAGGCTTTGTTTCTAATTTTTCTCTTGTTATCTTGAGTGATTTCTACAATTAAAGGTATGGTTACTAATGTTTCTGAGGTTGCTGAAACCAGTGTTCGCTTTCATATATGGCTTAGTTTTCTCTTCTCATTCACATTCCATACAAATAAGCTGTTTGAGTCCTCAAGACTGATCAATATTTTTTCTGGAATAGAAGTAGGTGGGAGGTGAGGGAAATTGGGTAGATTTTGTTTAGCAAAGTTTCTAATTTTGAAGTAGTTGAAAAATTGTGTTGATGGGAAGCTAAATTTGGAGTGTAATTGTTTGGATGCAAAGACATTATCTATATACAAATCTCTAAATGATATAATATGACTGTAAGTTTGAGAGGGTGGAAAAAGGTGGTTATCATGTAGAGGTGCCACAGATGAAAGCTTCTCTATCTTGAAGTACTTCCTATATTGCGTCCATATTCTGAGTGAATCAAGGACAATTGGGTTTAGTATATTGATGATACCTTGTATTTACTGAGGCACAAAGCAAGGAATATAAAGATGTACTGCAGGATTTTATTTCTATTACAGACCAAGCCTGTGTATACTCATTTATTTGTGTCAGTGTCCAGGTTTTATAGCTTGCCACCCACTAATAAAATTGAAAGTTAGGTAGAGCCATGACACCTTCTGCTTTAGGTCATTGTAGGGTAACCATTTGGGTGCATTGATGTTTTGATTTCCAAACAATTAGGTTACAATTGAATCTAATTTCTTAAAAATAAGATTTGTTAATGTATATGGGAATGCTTTGCAATAGATAAAGAAGCTTAGGAAGGATATTTATCTTGATGGTGTTAATTCTCCCTGCTTTAGTGAGATGGAGGGTAGACCATCCTTGCACTTCTTGTTAAAGTTTTTCCATGCAGACAGCAAAATTTTGTTGGAAAAGAACTTTATGTTTACTTGTGTTTACCCCTAGATATTTAAACTGATCTACAATGATTAAAGGGAAGGTGTCCAATCTAATGTTGTGTGCTAAAGAGTACACTGGAAAAAGCACACTTTTATTCAAATTAGTATTGAGTCCAGAAATTTTTTGAAATTCTGCTAGTGCTGTTAGGACTGCAGGCACAGTATTTTGTGGATCTAATATATATATAGTGCCATATCATTTGCATATAGTGATATTTTCTTCTTTGATAATCCCCTTTATCTCAGAAGTATTTCGAAAGTGAACTGTCAATGGTCAATGGTGATTGCAAATAGCAGTAGTAAAAGGAGGCATCCTTGTCTAGTACCACATTCTAGTTTGAAGTAGTCTGAAACAATGTTGCTAATAAAAACTGAAGCTTCTGGACTGGTATATAGTAGTTTTATCCAAGCACATATGTTCGGGTCAAACCCAAATTTGTGCAATGTAGTGAATAGGTAGTCCCATTCAACCATATCAAATGCTTTTTCTGTACCCAAAGATATTAAGATCTCCGGGGTGTTAGACTTTGTGGGTATATATATTACATTAAACAGGCGTTGGAGTTTGGAAGATAAGTGTACGCCTTTAATAAATCTGGTTTGGCCTTGTGATATTACTGAAGGAAGCACTTCTTAGTCCTTCTAGCTAGAACTTTGGAGAGTGTCTTAACATCATTATTCAGAAGTGAGATTTGTCTGTATGATACACATTGTAACAAGTCCTTTTTTTTTTTGTTAGGAAAGATGGTAATTTATGTTTTTTCTAAAAGTTTGAGGTAGAATTTTTTTGTCCCTGACTTGTATAAATGTTGCTAGTAAAAGGGGAGCTAATTCAATTGAATTGTTTTTTAATTCAGCAGGGTAGCTATCGGGCCCTGCTGCTTTCCCACTCTGAAGTGAGTGTATAGCATCTAATAATTCTGAGAGTGTCAAATGTTTATCCAATTCCTCTGCACTGAGAAAATCTAACTGTGGTATTTGTAATGTATTGAAAAATGCATTAGATTGTATCTTGTTTTCTTTAAACTGAGTAGAATATAAGGACTCTAAATGTGCATTATATTTTTATGGTCAATGATTTTGTCTCCATCTGAATTGGTAATTACTGGTATTGCATTGTGAATTTCCTGCTTGTGGATTTGTTGAGCTAAGATCTTATTAGCCTTCTCTCCATGTTCATAGTAATGGTGTCGCAATTTAAAAATGAGTTGTTCCGTTTCTTTTGTTGTCAAGAGGTTGAGTTCTGAATGCAAAGCCTGTCTTTTCCTATAAAGTGCCTCATTTGGAAACCTGGCATGTTCTTGATCTATTCTGGTAATTTCACTGATTAACTCTGATGCCTTCTTGGTTTTTGCCTTAAGAGTTTCCCAGAGTATTCCTGCAGAGATGACTGAGGATGTATCGGCTACAAAAAAAAAAATCAGTTTGCTTGGATATAAACTCTGTACGGTTCTCGTGAGCTAATAAAAGTGGGTTAAGACACCAGCTGCAAGATGAGTATGTGGGGCATAATGATTATGGCTCCATGATCAGAAGGGTGTGGTTGGAGATAACAATAGCGTCATACTTGCAAGATTTGATCATGGGCAAAAATTTTATTTATAAATAAATAATCAATTCTTAAGTAACAATGATGTACTGGTGAGAAGAGCAAATATGTTGTTGAGTTTAGATTTACAAATCTCCAAGGGTCTGATAAGTTGTGAATTACAAACTGTGTAATTGTTTTTGCAGTGTTAGTTGTTATCAACCCTGTGGCTGAAGACCTATCCAAGAATGGATTTAAAACACAAAGTCTCCAGCCATTATAATTTTATGAGTGTTCACATTAGGAATGGATGCAAATACATTTTGGGTGAAGTCTCTATCATCCAGTATGAGTATATAGATATTTATCAAAATCACTTTACAATTAAATAAATTACACATAAAGATCACATATTGCCCTTCAGAATCAGATTCTACATCAGATACTACAAATGAAATTGTTCTATGTATTCAAATTCCCACACCTCTAGTGTTCTTTGTATAGTTGAAGTGGAATATTTGGCCAGTCCAATCTCTTTGCAACCGAAACTGATCCTTGCTTAAAAAGTGGGTCTCCTGTAAAAATACTATCTTAGCGTTTAGACCTGTTAGGTGAGAGAATACTTTCTTACTCTTTAATTTCGTGATTGAGACCTTTGACATTCCACCTGACAAACTTTACTGTTTGGTCACATAGACATTATTTCTGAACTTTTGTTGACATTTTGTAGTTGTAATTTTAGATAGATAGCTTTAACCTTAATTTCCAGTTTTGCCAGGAGTTATTGCTATGAAGCCTATTGCTGTTTTGACACAACAATATAATGGTTTAAAGAATAAAATAGAAATAGCTTGATCCATTTCTGTAACCCCAATTTTTGTCTCTCATTGTAAGGCTAGACCACACTTCACAAAGTCTGAATCCTCTGACATACCTAGAGACAAGCATGTCCCAAAACAGGCCCCTCAGCAGTGGTGTAGAAGGATTAAAGTAGAGATATTTATTGGCAATACAGTCTAAATACTATAAGCTTATAATATAATCTTAAACAGTTCAGAAAGAGTAAACCCAGGGAATAATGTTAAACAGTACCTATGGATAAGCAGATAACGTGTGATAGTACAACCCTAATACAATAAAACAAGGGCATGATGTTAAACAGCCCCCTTTGGGGAGTAAGAAAATATAATTGTAATGAAAACATTAAAAATAGCAAAGAAGGAAACAGAGTGTATAATTACAACAAAAGTCTAATTGCGAAGGAACCAAGTTACAGGTAAAATGTTATTCACCTTGCCAGGATACGATTTGAATCACAATCATTTTTCAAAAAGTGTTGCAATCAATTTTCTTAGCTTTTTTTTCTGCTTCATCTGGAAAACTAAAAATGCAGAACTTGCCTTGAATACCCACTCTCAATTCAGCAGAATACAAGAGGCTCTATCTGATTTTGCCTTCCCATAAGTGCTATTTAATGCTGTAAAATGCGGCAGGCTTAGCAGCTGTTGAAGGTGAGAAATCAGGGAAAATATGAATGCAGTTATTTTCAAATAAAGTCTTGTTTCAGTCTGAAAATTAACATCAAATTTAATTTAGATTGTAATTTGTCAAAACGTACAATGAGGCTTCTGGGTTTTGAAGGATTCAGTCCACTTATACAATAAGCTACTGATATTTCTGTGTCTGATTTGAAGTCCACAGTTCAGCTTTGAATTTCACTGGCTGTGGATTCTCACAGATTTCAAGGAGTCCTTCGATTCTAATATTATTCCTTCTGTATCCATCTTCCAGTGCAGCTAGTCTGTCTCCAAACACTATGCATACAGATTTTGCAGTTGTTGCTTTTTTGTCAGGGGTAGATGACAATTGGTCAACTAGTTCAATACGAGTCATGAGTGTTTGCTTAACACCTTCAAGATAAACACCAAGTGCTCTAAATTTATTCTCAAACTTATTTGCATTTTCCTGTAT
This sequence comes from Erpetoichthys calabaricus, assembly GCF_900747795.2. Lineage (NCBI taxonomy): Eukaryota > Metazoa > Chordata > Cladistia > Polypteriformes > Polypteridae > Erpetoichthys > Erpetoichthys calabaricus. The sequence continues at coordinate 71,037,297 of NC_041395.2, forward strand.
TTTTTCCTTTAAAGGTTGCCTCAAACCAGTTACGTAAACATTTCTTCTGGTCTTTAATATCCTGAAGCAGCATATTGTTTGTGATGTTTATGTCCTTATCTTTCCGTATATCGTGTATAATTTGTAACCTTCTTTATATTACTCTTTAACTCCTTTATGTCCCCTCCAAGAGCAATAGTTATTGCAGTGATCGTTGCCTTCAGCTCAGACTGTTCGTTTTGGTCTCCTCCGTGCTCCACAGACTTAGTTTTTCTAATAGTTTAAAAATGTTTGCTTCTTTTTGCAGCACCTTCTTGGTTTTCTTGGCCATTTTGTGGTGTGTTTGCAACTATGTTACCAAGACATTTATTATGGTAATATACAATATGTGACATCACAATCATGACAACATAAAAGGTCATCTCCAAGCAATTCTGAGATAATGACAGTGAATTTAGAGAGTGTAATTTGTTTTTGATTTCCTGATATAAAGACTTTTCTGAATTAAATCTCAATTACGATTTAAGTTTTTTTTTGTTTTTTTCAAATGATGTGTTTGAAGCTGTAGTTATACACTTTAACTGAATCATGCTTCTTTTTCTGGTCCCTTTTTCTTTCTACCTCCTATGCAGCAAACATACAACCCACATAAACAGCTGGGCAAAGATCTATAAATGTAAGAAGTATCCTCAAAGGTAGGAACAGGATCTTTCAGGCCAGTACACAAAGAATTAGCCTGCAAGAGATTAGAAGTATTTACTCTTTGTTAATGGAAGCAGTAGATGAGGAAAAAGAGGATAAGAGTGTAACATCATAGCTAAGGCTGGTAGTTGGCACCAATACATTTTTGTATCCTTGTATATTATGGAAGACAGGCCTCCTGGGAGCTACACTACCAGAAATGTCTGGTCCTTTAGCTAGGATTTGGGGTTCAGAGATTTGCAAGGTTATCTGGGACCACTAGACGGATGTTAGAGAAGAAGAACACAGGAATTCCAGACAGTATTAGAACCTGACCTCAATAACCATTCAGTATGTACAGTATTTGCCCTGTGTTATATCCAGCAGGCCAGCTCCAGCAGGTTTTTGCCAGGCTGCCCTGTTGGCACTTACACAGAAGTGGAGCTATGTATTGTACCTAGCCATGGCCTCAATATACTTTTCCATTCTCACTTGCACCTAGGCCGTTATTTCCTTAATTAAAAAAAAAAATTGCCAGAAGTAATGGTGGGGCTTCCCTTCACTAATGTTCTTACAAAGCTCCTGTAATTGGGCAGCAATCCTTTCTGAAATATACCATACTGAAATGTGCCTGAATTAAATAATTCTTAATACTTGGTATCTGTTTGTCTACATTGCCCTATAAATTAAAATATATGATACCTGTCAGTCTGTGTCTACCAGTATAGTAGGATGCAATTTTCCAAGTGGGCAATTCTGGTTGAATTATTCACATTTACTATCTTTTGTAATATAGTCTTCATCTAACACATATCTGAATGTATGCCTTATTTTTAATTTCTTTAATTTTTTGAGGTGGGAGTTCTACAGAAAATTACCAACTCTATATTTGGAGTTTGTGTGTGCCTTAACAGAGGTCTCTGGGTCACGCCAGAGTCAGCAAAGCACATGTATCTAAAGACAACATTGAGAATTAGTCTGTATTTCAGATTTTTTATTCATTTCTGAGCTGTTCCTTGCAGCTTTAATCACTAAAACTTTGAATAAATAAATATTTACTTGTTTACCCTGTTTAGAAGGCTTTTGAGTTGAGCAAATTGCAGTATTCTGTATAAATAAAGCCAAATTTCACCACCATTTTTTTAAGAATGAAAAATGCATGACCAGTTTGGGCTTGGTTATGTACTGCTAGCCATATTGCTGTGCAGGACAACCAGAGGTTGGGACCTGTGAAATCACAAGTTAACGGGGTATATAAGTCAGCTCAACAATCTCTTTTTATTATCAGAGTTTTTGGATAAAAGCTTTGATATTTATTATTAACTTTTAAATGAATTTTGAAGCTTTTGCACAACCTTTGACATTTCTTTTCCCGATCCTTGTTCATAAACATCTGCTTCAGAATATCCACTTACCCATCACTATGCAATGCCAGAGTGCTCCCCTTCTCACTTCTAGTCACTCTATCTCTCTCCCTCTCTCTAGGCCTTGACTTCTCCTTCTCTCACCAGTTGTGTTTACACCCATTCTCCTTCAAATGATATAATCAATCGACCTCTGCTATGGCAATGAGACAACACAGAATCACAAACCAGAGAGCCAGGTCTCTAAACACCCAGTGGCAGAGTGGCCATCAAGAACACTGGAAGATTTCTCTATGGGCCGGTGATATTTCTGGGATGATCAAACTACCATGCACACCCTTTCAAGTTCTCATAAGTAAATGCACATGCATTTAGTGAATCCATAAAAAGATGGCTCCTCCTCAAGTGGTATAGCTCTGCTTCACTTGCGGGCACCTGGGTATGGGAGGAGAGCTCTCTTGAAATGGTACAGCCCTTTGTGCGCAAAATTGAAACTATCCATCTGTCCAACCCGCACACTGCATTTAACCATTTTACAGTGGACACCAAGGGTAAAAGAAAAAAGAAAGGTGGTGCAGACAAAGTAAGGGTTAAGCTGAAAAAAAAAAACACTGCATAAATTCACGACTTCAGTAGCAGTAAGTGACAGCAATGTCATTGGCAAGCTACAGTAGCAAATGTGATTGGCCTTACAGTCTGTCATATTGCCTAAAATCACTGAGTTTCTAGCGCTATTAACACGCCGGGTCTAGCTGACTTTGATGTTTGGTGTTTCACATGACAACACTGTTAACTTAGGCCACCAACAAGCGTAGCTGAAATGTAGTGCCACTACCCAGCTTTTGTAGTTAGCCTTAGGCTTTAGAATTTAGGCTACGTGTAGCCTATTAAGTAAGGGAAAATGTTTAGTAAATATACGATGCTAGTATTAAGCAACCGAAACGCAACCTAATACGAATGCCCAAGGAGAGCAAAACACTCTCCGTCTTTCACAATTCTGTTCCAACTAACAGCCACCGAGTCAGTCCTGAGGTGGTGACAGGAGGTAATAACGAAAGAACATCAACAGGTTTGTGCAGCATTCTGGCACTGTGGTGTGATGATGGGATGGATGAGATTTGGGTGTATGTTTCAGTATTATAGAACATTATATGGCCAGTATGAAATACATTATTATGACTGCAGGATATGAAGAAATTATCTATGGCTAGATATGCAATAATATTTTATAGCTACACAAGCATCATGTGTTATGTATTGCAAAGCTATAATTAGCAGTGGTACATAGTGGTTCACACTACATAGTAGTCCTATTAATTACAGAAAGCTTGGCCCTGTGTGAGGGGAGAAAGATAGTTCAACTGCAGGGACCATACAAGGGATTGCAGAGGGTTGTACTTCTGTGTACATATCAGAGGCAAAAACCGCTGTGGAGGATAAAGAAAGAGATACTCATTAAGGAAGGAGTGTAGAGAAAGCTTCTACAAGCGTCCATTACATTACACATCTCCAGTCCAAAGATCTTGACATGTTTTTCTGCTGTCACCTCCAATAAGCCCCAAGACAGAGCATGTTGTTCATGTGGTAAAAATGATTGGAATGCGTGACATTAGCTATCGATGGCACAAAATTGAAGCTACCTATACTCTTCAGGACAATATTTTTTGGCCGTGCAAACTTGTTGCTCATTAATAAGACATCGGTTACATCATCAGGCAGTTGATTTTGGAGTTGTATGTCCTTTTTCTTCTGTTGGCAGTTATCATGGTGACCTAGTAATAATGACCCACCAGAATGGGATTGGGCTGGTTTGTATCATGTCACTCCAGGGTGGAAAGACAGCCCCATTTCATAAATGGAAGCCTACATGTAACTGCACCATAGGCGGCTTCTTATGTTGCCTACTATATTGACTGGGTCTGCCGACATCCAAAGCCAGCTTAGTGAAAATACGCCTGAATGTCAAAAACCTGAAAAAGGCTTACAAGTTTAATTTAGCCTCCACAAACTGAGATCTTCAAAATATTGTTTTTCCATCCAGCCATAATAAATATGTCATGTGCTCAGTTTACAAAAAAGAAGGCTTAATAACAGAGTTAAAGTCTCATTATAGCAGTGTTTATAATTTAATTCACAAATCTTCAGATACTATGAAGGAAAACAATTTAGTAATCAAAGGTTTATTGATTTCATGAGCTGTGTAATACCATCATTAATTTAGGACTAGGAATTAGATACTTTCGTTTTCAAAAAAATCATTTTGATTTTAGTCAGTGAAAATACTATTCCTGTTTGGGGTCTTTTTTCATAGGCCTTAAGTGTTCCTAAATTATCAGAATCAGGTTAATTATTACATAAAAAAGAAGTATTTAACTCATTTTGGCAAACAGAAAATATATTGATATTGGAGCAGGGGGAGTATTACCTCTTCACAGAGTTGGGACCTTGGCTCATTTCATGAGTGGCGTGGAAGTTAAATATAAAATCTTTTTTACATTATTCTATACTAATTATAAACTTTAAATATTCATTTTAACCTAGTCTGCTAGCACCATAAAAAACGCTTTCCTTTTTTAAGTTTCTATGTTCACTACTGAGAAAAATGTAAAACAATACCCATTCTTTAAAAGAACTGGAAGGCAGTATATGTGAATATAGCAAGTCAGGGAAGGGTGTGATAAACCTCAATAAAAAAATAATTCATATTTTAAAAGTTGTTCATTCTGCTATAGAATTGAACCTCCTTAAAATGATAACCAAAATAATAATACATTTTATGTCAAGGTGCCTTTCTAAGTACCCAAGGACACCGTACAAACAATAAAATTATAAAACCAAAAAAAAAAAAAAGAAAAACAAACATGCATGTATGCATGTATACATACACATATACTGCACATATGTCTATGGAACTGAAGATACATCGATAAGAATAAAGCCTAAGGTCATGTATTGTAAGCTAATCTTAATAGATAAGTCTTAAGATGGGATTTGAAAATAGGTAGGATATCTGTGTCCCAAACGTTTTGTGGTAGTGAGTTCCAGAGATGAGGAGCACTACGACTTAATGCCCTGGAGCCCATGATGATCAGATATGCAGGAGGGGTGATGAGATGACCAGAAGTAGAGGACCTAAGAGTGTGGTTTGGTGTATGAGGTCAGAGAGGTATTATGCAGCAAGGTTATGAAGTGCTTTGAATGTAAGTAAAAGAATTTTAAAATTAGTGTGAAATTTTACAGAAACTCAATGAAGCTGTTTAAGAGATGAGGTAATGTGTTGCATGGAAGATCTCTGAGTTATAATACAGGCAGCTGAATTCTGAACAAGCTGGAGTTTATGGAAAAATGTATGTGGGAGACCAAAGAGAACAGAATTACAATAATCAATGCTGGAAGTGACTAATGCATGAGTAAGGATAGTGGTGCTATTTAGTGTCAGGGATGGCCGCAGGCATACAATACTACAGAGATGAAATAAAGGGGACTGTGTAACATTGTTGATATGGGATTCAAAAGACAGACTATTATCAAAGATAACCCCCAGACTCTTAACCTGAGGGGAGGGATAGATTGAGGTACCATCAATATTAAGCGAAAAATTATTAGATTTTGATAAAGCAGACTTGGAGCCAATGAGGGGAACATCTGTCTTATGGCTATTCAGTTGCAGGAAATTAAAAGAAAACCAAGATTTTACCTCAAGTATACAGTCATTGCAGTAGGAAGGAGGAAGGCCAGAGTTAGGCTTTGTAGATATATAGAGCTGACTATAATCCGCATAACAATGGAAATTAATTCCAAATTTCTTAAAAAAATGCCAACTAAAAGGAGTAGATATATTAAAAACAGTAAGGGGCCAAGCACCAATCCCTGGGGAACACCACTAGTGACTGGGGGGATTGTGATCAAGAGTTTTTTAGCTGAACAAACAGTATGATTAGACAGGTATGAAGTAAACCATATAAGTGGGTAATGACAATGGCAGCTAACCAATTAAATAAAATAGTATGTGATACAGTATCAAAGGCAGCATTCATACTGAGTAGCACAAGGATTGTTCAAAGCCCAGCATCAGCAGCCATCAACAGGTCACTAGTGACCTTTAGCAAGGCTGTTTCAGTACTGTGTTTTGGACAAATGTCTCAAACAGGTTGTTATCTGTGAGATGAGATGAACACTAACCTGTACTGCCACTGCTTTTTCAAGAATTTTGGAAATGAATGGTAGATTTGATATAGGACATATTGTAGTTATTGAGGTCAGCACCAGGTTCCTTTAAAATTGGAATTATTACAGCTAATTTGAGGGATTAAGGAAGAAAACTAGATCTCAGATGACTGAATGATAACAGTTATGAGTGAAGAAAGTGAAAGCAAGCAGGCTTTTACCAATCGAGTAGGTATGGGATCAAGCTGACAAGTGGCAGATCTAGATTTTTGAATAAGAGAAGGAATTTCAGCTTCAGTGGGCAATTCAAAAGTTGATAGATAAGTAAAAGGAGGCTCAGTTGGAATATTTAAATAAGAATTGGTTGGTGAATATATTGAACATACTACTTGTTGACAAATATCAATTTTCATTTTAAAAAACATCAAGAATGCATCACATGTAGCAGTGCAACACATATGAGATGGAATTATTTCATGAGGTGCCAAAATTCTGTTAATAGTGGAAAACAAAGCTCCTTTGTTACTATCAGGCATGATTTGTTTAGAGTAATAAGCAGTTTTAGTTGTAGATAACGCATCTTTGTACAGACAAATGTGTTCACGATATATTTCTATGTGCACCGTGAGTCCAGTTTTTTTATAGACATTCAAAGCGATGGCCATTCACTTTAAGCTGCTGAAGCTGAGGAGTGAACCAGGGAGCAGAGTATCCATCCATCCATTATCCAACCCGCTATATCCTAACTACAGGGTTACTGGGGTCAGCTGGAGCCAATCCCAGCCAACACAGGGCGCAAGGCAGGAAACAAACCCAGGGCAGGGCGCGCACACACACACACACACACACACACACACACACACACACACACACACACTAGGAACATGCAAACTCCACGCAGGGAGGATCCGGGAAGCGAACCCGGGTCTCCTAACTGCAAGGCAGCAGTGCTACCCACTGCGCCACCGTGCCGCCCTTAAAGAGTATGCGTCACGTGTTTCGCCCTTATTTGGGCTCATCAGGCATACACACTCCACTGCATCCCCTTGCGGAGATCGAACCTCGGACGTCAGTGCCAGAGGCGAAGCCCCATTACACTGCGCCACATATGTAAAGAAAACAGTCTGGATTTTTAGAGGTGCAAATGTGTCCAAAAAGCTATGAAGTCTATAATTGTAGTAACAAACCATTTCATGTGGAGTAAGTAAATCTTTACAGCGGGTATGGTTATCAATTGCCGTAGTCAAGGCAGAGATATGTATATTTTTTAAGTTACGATAACACATATAGTGTTGTTGAAGTTTGCATAATGGCAGATTAACACTAAATGAAACTAATTTATGGTCAGATGTAAAGAAATAAAATGTGTTGTTTTACTCTGCTGGCCTAGCTCTCTTTTTTAGGGGTGGGGGTTGTTTTGCTTTGAACCTATTTTTGTAAAACTTGTGTTATTAGTATGGAATGTTATTTGATTTTAATAAAATCACAAAGAAAAAAGAAATCAGATGTGTTACAATCACTTGGGGCAATGCCAGAGCAGCATTCAAGATCATGACTGTGACCTCTGGAGTGATTGGGGAAATTAACAAATTGTTTTATACCAAAACTATCAAGGCAAGACATAAAATCCTTTGTAGTTGGGCAGTTAACATTATCCACATGAATGTTACAATCACCCGCCAGAATAACATTAGGAGAAAGTGCACACAACGAAGTCAATAAAGTAGATAATTCAACTAAAAAATCATTACTAAATTTGGGTGGTCGATATATAGTAACCAGTATTGCAGGTGTAGAGCCGTTCATTTTTATAGCTACTGATTCAAAAGAAGCATTTAGCGGCAGGGACAGTGGAGCCACTTTAAAGTTCTCATTATACAGTATCGCAAGAGGATCGAGGTTGTGAGATGTAAACAAACCCAGACAGGCAACACTGATTAAGTTGTATAAAATACTTATATTTTGCTGCCAGGTCTCAACCAAACAAAAGAAATCAAATTCATGATCCTCCACAAAATCATAGATTGATGGACCCTAATTGGACAGAGAACAAATGTTAAGACGTCCAATAGTTAGTTTTCCACAGAAAAAAATGACAATAAGACTAACGATACAAATTATACCGGAGAGCAGCGGCAGTCAGATGTGCCAGCGTTCACTCAGCCAGAAGTTCAGTGCTTCTGTCATAATATGAAATAATCAAATAAACATTCCCTTTTGTTAATTAATATTATGGTTTACTTTTTCTTTCACAATACTATGCTTTCAGTGTGGAGCAGCAGTCACAAGTCTGTCTCTCGCAGCTTAAAATGTATTGGAAGCACTCATGTGGCTTTATTTGGGGGCTCTCTCAATAGGCTCCATTTCATCCTGACTAGAACAACTAGGACACTGTGTTATGGAGTCTTGAAAAAATATATTTACAATGACTGAAGACAGAAGCAATTACGTGATGTGGTGTAGTTTATGTCAAAAGCCAATTTTCCTCTACAAATCTGTCACTTTTAATGTTTGTTTTTTTATTTGATATACCGATGATACACTAATCATTAACAAGTAGCTAGTAACCTCTTATCTAGCCTAAGGCTAACCTTCATTTTTCAAAAAAAGGACATGCAAAGTGCGATTTAAATATCTAATTGGAAAATCATGATATAAATGGTTTCATACTTTAGTTGTGAAGGTTTACTTAGTATTAGAAAAACTTATTTTGTTAGTATCAGATAAAAGTAATTTGGATTTTGCATTTGGTTGATGAGTTTCTCCTCATGCCTGCAGGGTTTTTTCTCTGGGTACTCCTGGCTCCCTCTCCCATGTTCACAAAGATGTATTATATTTGTATTATACTTCAGGGTAAGTGATGAATCAAAATTTGCCCAGTATTACTTTGGTTGTGGGCATGAGAGAGCTCTTTGATAGGCTGGCATGTTGTCAGGGACTTCTTTTGCCTTGCACCCAGTGCTGCTGGGATAGGCTTTGGCCCCCACAGTCCTGAATTGGATAAAATGAAACCACAATGAATGAATGAATGAAATGATTAGCATAAATAGGATGCAAGAAAAAAACTATGCATTTAACCAGTCATTTAAAACTACAATTTTTTATTTCATTATTTTTGCTGATAATAATAATTTGTTTGTTTGCAAAAATATTGAAATTGCTGCCTTGGACTGTCTTTTTTCCTGCAGTTGATATAACCAAACATCTGAGGCTATTGTCATTTTCCTGATATATATGCATGAATTTAAAAGCATCTTGGGTACATGGATTTATCCACCAATGTAGCAGACTTACTGCCAATGATGTAGTGTAAACTGGGAGCACTACAGGCATAGAAATTTCAAACTGGTTTGATTACTTGCCATGGCCAGAATAGTAATTGTTTTACTTGTACTATCAATGGAAATACATTCATTAATATCAGCAGTCCAAAAGTGAAAAGAAGTACAGATGGTCTGTTTTTCTAATTAGTTGGCCACTTGTGGTGTGAAGACGGAAATTTAGGATATATCAATGTTTCATTATTATGTTGATAAATAAGTAATAGCTTGTTTTTCCTAGAAGAGGTGCATTTCCAGAAAAGTAAATCAATAAAGTTACATGGCGTGTGTAAAGTAACTGTCATTTGTTTTTGACACCTGCTGATTTGAATTATTGAAACCAAATGCGAGGCTGGAGCTATGACTAAGTATGATAACCATAATATTATAACTAGTAAATTGTATTATACTTTCAATAAACAAACAGAAGTACATTTCAAACAAGATATTTTCTATATACTGTTTGGAAGAGTGGAGTTGTAGTATAGTATTAATAAAGTATCTATCTATCTATCTATCTATCTATCTATCTATCTATCTATCTATCTATCTATCTATCTATCTATCTATCTATCTATCTATCTATCTATCTATCTATCTATCTATCTAGTTTGCTCTAGGAGCTTAAGTTCATTTCCTGGCTGGGCTGCTCCCTTTGTGAAATTTGCAATACCCCTTATGTTTAACATAAAAGACCAATTTCCTAATCAATTAAATAACTATTTATATTTATATAGTGCTTTTTAACCAACTCAAAGCACTTTACATAGACAACATGGAACCACTTCAACCACCACCAGTGTGTACCATCCATCTGGATGATGCAACAGAAGCCATTCTTACACCAGTCTGCTCATCACACATTAGTTATTAGGTGGTGAAGATGTGACAGAGTTAGTTAGCCAATTAGAGACATGGGATCATTACGGGGCTCAGAATGATGAAGCAATGGTGAGCAATTTAGCCGGGACATCTGGAAACAACCTATTCTTTCCAAAAGATGCCCAGAATTTTTTTATGACCACAGACAGTCAGGACCTCATTTTTTTGGCTCATCTGAAAAACAATGCTAATTTTGACATCACAGTGTCCCCATCACAGCACTGGGACATTGAGATCCACACAAACACCACAGGATAAGCGCCCTAAACAGGTGCATCATTTGAACCTAGAACGCTGGAAGCAGTGGTGCTAACCACTGTGCCACTCCCTATACTTTACATACACAGCATATATATATATATATATATATATATACTGTATATAGGAGTATAGGGACCTAATCAATGACTTTGTTAAATGATGCAACTCAAACCACCTACACCTGAACACCAGCAAAACCAAGGAGCTGGTGGTGGATTTTAGGAGGCCCAGACCCCTCATGGACCCCGTGATCATCAGAGGTGACTGTGTGCAGATGGTGCAGACCGATATATACCTGGGAGTGCAGCTGGATGATAAATTAGACTGGACTGCCAATACTGATGCTCTGTGTAAGAAAGGACAGAGCCGGTTATAATTCCTTAGAAGGCTGGCGTCCTTCAACATCTGAAATAAGATGCTGCAGATGTTCTATCAAACGGTTGTGGCGAGCGCCCTCTTCTACGCGGTGGTGTGCTGGGGAGGCAGCATTAAGAAGAAAGACGCCTCACGCCTGGACAAACTGGTGAGGAAGGCAGGCTCCATTGTTGGCATGGAGCTGGACAGTTTGACATTTGTGGCAGAGCGACGGGCGCTAAGCAGGCTCTTATCAATTATGGAGAATCCACTGCATCCACTAAACAGTGTCATCTCCAGACAGAAGAGCAGCTTCAGCGACAGACTGCTGTTGCTGTCCTGCTCTGTTTTTACCTGCATTATTATCAATCTTTAATTTAATATTGTTTTTTGTATCAGTATGCTGCTGCTGGAGTATGTGAATTTCCCCTTGGGATTAATAAAGTATCTATCTATCTATCTATCTATCTATCTATCTATCTATCTATCTATCTATCTATCTATCTATCTATCTATCTATCTATCTATCTATCTATCTATCTATCTATCTATCTATCTATCTATCTATCTATCTAGATAGATAGATAGATAGATAGATAATAGAGAAAAGGCTCAGCTGATGGCACTAGGATGCACTTCATTTGCACTTGAGCATACAAGTTCTTTTATAAATTCACGCTGTAATAATCCAGACATCGGTGGTTTGCGGCTGGTTGCAGGCAGTTACTACAGTGCCAATCTCTGAACTTGGGTGGATTGTGGTATGATTTTATCTAGGAAAAAGCAATGGAACTAAGTGAAGATGTTTTTAACTTTGCACCCATTTTTCAAACCTAAATACAATTAAAAATGTAACACATGATATGAAACAAACTTACTGTTCTTGATATCTTGGTGTCCTCTTTGTTTCTAAATTGCAATTGGATGTAGTTCACATATGCTTCCCTTACTGCCTGCCTCTCATTATGATTTATTGAATATATTTTCCTTCTGCCATTATCTTCCTCACTCTCTGATCCTCTTATGCTTTTAAATGATTTTAACATCCAACCTGACTCATCTAGCTCACATAAGTTATCTGGTTTCATCTCCTTCAAATCCTTTGCATCCATATTAGGCCTGTACAGAGGATAAGCCTGCATCTTGAGTATGGGGGTGTGTACAGGTCTGACTTTCATTCTTGAAGCCTACTACTTTTTAGAGCTTTGTAAGCATGTGGAGAATTACCATATAACACATTTAAAATGAACGAGACTTGTCAGTTCTTGTTTCAAGCTGTGGAATAAGCCTTCCATGACCACTCTAACTTCTGTCAGCCTACTGAGTATTCAGCTGCCACTTCAAGACACACAGTGAATCCTAGTGTCTGAAATCTCTTGAGTTTTTTAGTACACACTATATGCTGTCCAACTTTTATTGGTGTTGCTTTTGTTTCCTCATAGATTTATTATTGCTAATGCTACAGTGGTTGGGAATGTTTCATGTTTGAGCTCTGCCATTTTGTGCAGTGGATGCATGTTCACTGCCATATTATTTGCATACATGACCAGGGCCGGGCCGGATTAAGGTGGGTGCTATTGATGCTGCAGCATTAGGCCCATTACTGAAATAGGCCCAGATGAAAAAAGACGAGTGAATGTCGAATGTACATGCACCAATGATGTAGAGAAAAAATAGGTCTTTTTTGCGCTGCAGCATCAGGCCCAATTTCGCCTTAATCCGGCCCTGTACATGACCCCTGTTCCTAGTCAAATATGTGACCTATACTGTGTCTATAGAAAAGATGGTGGAATTTCAGGATGCCTTTTTAAGTAAGAACTGTTTGTATCTGTTGGCACAGCAAGGTTTAAGAATTTGAATTTCTAGTCACTGTTAGGATTTCTGCTTGGTTCTTCTTCTTTTCTTGTTCTGTGTATTGGGAATTGATGATTGGTTAATTTTCTTTCACGGTATTCTGAATCTTTGATTGCCCCTGACAATGTTTCTGTTTTTACCCTTGTCAGCTTTATCACCTCATCTTTTTTTCCCTGCTGCTTGACACATTTTGCTTCATTACCGAGCATCGCGACTATTTAGACAGTTTAGCTTTCTGCTCTCCACAGTAGCTATAGTTTTACTAATCCAATCATCCATTGAACAACTTTAGTTTTGCTTGAGTTTTCCTTTTTATAGCCTGTGTTACTATCTGTAATACTACATCTCGTGTGTTCAATATTATTCTGTTCTCTACTCCTTCTTAACTGTGGTCACTCAGATTATATGAATAAAGATTTGATTTGTTAAATAACCTTGGATAAAGCCATCTGAACTTTATTAATAATAGTTTTGTATGTGGTGAGCATTCCCTCAATACACAGATCAGACACTTGACCACTCTGTAAATGGTACATTTTTTTGTATGGAGTTTGCTCTTCTTTGTTCATATATGGTTTGTGATGGATGGCTGGGGACTTTGCCCCATCGGGAGGCCTGGAGAAGCAGGGACCATTAGAGGGGCAATTCCTTCCCCAGGTTACAAGAGGGTGGCCATCCTGGATGATGTGGAAACTATGGAGATGGAAGGATCAACCCTCTGGGGATCTGTGGCCACCACCAGAGGGTGCCCAAAGGACTATGGAGCCTTGGACTGCAGCACTTCTGCCACACCAGGAAGTGCTGCAGGAAGGCCATCAGGGAGCACCTGGAGCACATCCAGGCGCATTATAAAAGGGGCTGCCTCACTGAATTCGGGGAGCTGTAGTCGGGTGGAAGAGGACGGAGCTTGCGAGAGAAGAGTGGAGGTGGCAGTGAAGTAAATAGGACTGAGCCTTGTGAGTTCATTGTGGCGGTGTTGTGTTGTATAAAAGAACATAATAAACGGGTATGTTGTGGAGATCTGGCTGTCTCAGTGTCTGTCTGTGTCCAGGCTTCTTTTACAGGGTCTTTCCCTGACTTTAATCTTTTAATTCCCAGGCAATCTCTGACCATATACTGGAGCAGCAGAGTATAGAAAATTAGTGCAGGGGTGAAAGCACAGTGCAGTTTGTCATAATGTAATTTATTCTAGTATACAAGAAGCCATGGCCTATCCCTGCACCATCAAGAACAACACCTTACACAAGTGCACCAAAAGACACATTAGTGTTATTTACACACAGATACAAATCACAAATCAGCCTAACATGCATGTCATTAGGATATAAGGAGTAACCAGAGGACCTGGAGAAGACAAATGATAACCCCTGCTAAAATGCCACTGCCTTTTAATTATTTTAACATATTTATGAATCATTGTATGATAACATAATACTATTAACAAAGCAAAAATAGATTAATTTCCTTTGAAAAAACAAACACTGCAAATAGCAAACTCATCTAACATTTTAGCATTCTAAAGCAGAGGCATGGCATTAATATTGAGCTCTGAAGTATACAGTTTTTTTTTTAAGCTGATCCATTTCTGCTGTTATATTGCTCTTTATTTAACCTTATGGTTCAAATACCAGATGCTATTTAAAGAAGTGCATTTTCTCACTAGCCAACACCTTGTGTGGTGTGCTGAGAGGTGACTTATTTTTCTCAACTTCACAACAGCAAATCACTCTGAATAATTTTACATTCCTTTTCTGCTTTGCCACCCCTATGCTATAATCATGTTTCTTTTCTCAGATGAATGCACAAGACTTTAATCCTATTTAAAACAAACTCAAAGTGTGCATGCAGAATTTAGAAGTCTAAAAATGTTTAACTGGGTATCAACAGCCGTGTGAAGATTCTCTAATAGTGCTGTCTCACTGGATGGCAATTCCAATAAAAAGGTTTTAAAGATGACACCCATTACATTCCTTCAAGAGCTGCCTTAATACAACTCTCAGTTTATAAACTTGTTTATTCATTCAGCCATAGTATTAAATATGCATAAAGAGTATCTTTAAAAGATATTTGGAATGTGTGTCAATCTAATATTTCTAATGCCTCTTTTAACAGTTATTTAGTAAGTCAAGCTTGTCAAGTATAAAAAATCATATTTTTTTTTCAGAACAAGATGCAACCTATAGCCAGAATAACATCACATTTCTTTTAAGACAGCTCAGGTTTAATCTTAAAAATTGTTTAACAGTTCAGACAACATTACTGTTAACCAAAGAGAGATTGAAGTGAAGGATAGCGCCTGAACATTTACTTTGCTGCTGTCATCCCTTGCTCTCAAACATGCCCATCATCACCTCTACTCCTGTGCCTTCCCTCCCACCTGCAATTGCTTGCTTGTTGGCGCACGTGACACATCCATCACCTTAGGCTGCATACACCCTTAATTAGTGTTCATTCTCTGGTCTGTAGTTGTGTGTGTGTTTTGATGTATTATGTTTTCCTGCATAGCTCTTTTTGGTTTTTTTATTTATTTATTTTTTTTTGCTTTGTGTTTTTGACTACTTGACTTTTTTTTTTATCTTTTCCAAATTATTATTGCTATGGACGGTAGTGTGTATCATTTACCTGTTTCTGCTACATCTTTGTGTCCTACAGTTGCCAGAATCCCTTCAGAAAACCCACTCAGTAATAATTACACACTTGTCGCTTTACCTTTCTCGTGCTTGACTGGAACCTCACAACATCTGAACAGCCTAGTGATCATAGAGAGAACAGCCATTATTTCAAAGCACTTAAACAGTTGAGTCTCACAGCCGGCAAAGTACAGAAGCAGAGTCGGCTCATCGCGTATTGGGTCTACAAAATGTGTTTTCGGCAAAAGTGTATTTCACTTCATTATTTTTATTCCTATTTTGTTTTTGTTTTTTTGTTTTTTTTACAAATAATATAATCCATCTACCCATTATCAAAATTACTAAAACCACTTGTGATGTGTTATCCAGCCGCATTGGAGGCAAGGCATTATGTTAGCTCTCAAAAAGAGAAAAACATAGAAAACTGAAATGTTAGCAAAACCAAATTTTTCACCTTTTTTCGTGACAATACAAACTCCAGCACAGCATGTATGGCAGTACTTATAAGGCTACAACAGTCACCATAAGATTGTTTTATTTTAATAATCCATTTTGCTTATATTATGCTGCTGAAAGTTGTAGTCACCATTCCCTCTTAGTAATGAGCATGAATGTGTGTGCACTCATGCAGAAAACCGAGCATGCTTGGCATAAATCAGTGTACACAAAACAAACAAAGTTAGGAGAAAATGTAGGCATTGCATAACATTCACCTGCATTTGGGTACTTATGTAGTTAACTGTTTTGAAATGTGGTGCATTTTATATTTTTTAATTATTTAATCAAAGATTTAGTTATTACATTTTTGCAACAATGATTCATATTTATATAATATACACAATTACATGATTTGGCAGACCACATCAAATACATTCTTTGTAACAGCACGTTATAATACCATATAGTTAAAAATGTAGCTTCAATAAAGTTTTAGTGGCTCAATACCGTTCATAGACAGAACAGTCCAATTCAAGTGATAGAAAAGTGGCATCGATTGATGTGCAATTGTTAGCTGTGGAGGGTTTGTGGCTAACTGTTGTTCAAATTTCTTAAACATAACATTTTTAAAAACATGTAGAGTTGAAAGAATTGTCTGCATCAGAACCAGATGGAGAATACCAGATGGAATTTTGCTGATAAACTGTAGTATCAGAGAAATATTGAAATATTATATGTTTTTTTTTTTTTTAATAATAAAAGGGATCCTAAAAAACTCAAATAACTGTCCAAACCTGTATTTAGTGTAGTATAATATAATCCTTCTGAACTGTAATTACATGTATTATGGAAAAATCCACTGCATCCACTTAACAGTGTCATCTCCAGACAGAAGAGCAGCTTCAGCGAGAGACTGCTGTCACTGTCCTGCTCCACTGACAGACTGAGAAGATCGTTCCTCCCCCAAACTATGCGACTCTTCAATGCCACCCGGGGGGGTAAACATTAACATTATACAAAGATATTGTCTGTTTTTTACCTGCATTATTATCAATCTTTAATTTAGTATTGTTTTTTGTATCAGTAAGGTGCTACTGGAATACATGAATTTCCCCTTGGGATTAATAAAGTATCTATCTATCTATCTATCTATCTATCTATCTATCTATCTATCTATCTATCTATCTATCTATCTATCTATCTATCTATCTATCTATCTATCTATCTATCTATCTATCTATCAACCAACCAACCAACCAACTCAATTAGCCATTAAAAGCCAACATATCAACAAAAAGGTGAAATTGCCAAAACAAATTTATAAATGTAAAATGAACAATACTAGCATGAAATCACAATCAATATTACTCTGTGAAAGGAGGAAAGCGCCTGTACTAATTTCCCCCTATAATTATTAATATTAGTTGAAAACCCAATAATTCATTAAAATTTACAAATAACAAAGAACTTAGAATGGACCTGATTTATTGTATAATATGAACACCAAAGTTGATACTAATCTTAAAGGTTTTAATTTCACCCTCCAGAAACATAGAAGCAAGGCACTCTTCAAACACAGATAAACCATAACCCGTTGAAAAAAAGCAATTGTTGTTTTCTCAAGGCTCCATAGTGGTTTAGATAGTCAAAACTGAAGAGAAAGTGTCATTTGTATTCCTTTGGCTCTGGTAATAGTGACCTCATACAAGTAATCCACCACATGAATGTGAAGATTTCTCTAAATGTGATAGGCGAGCTTCTAACTCTGAAATCAGAGTGTTGGAAATAAATCTGAAATCAGTTGTGCACAAGGTCACTAGCTAAAGCAAATGTAGTATCAAAGAGGAAACCCTTCATAGAAAGCCAGACAAGTGCCAGGTCCTTGGTAGTTCAAGAGATTAATTTGTAATAAACTCTTCTAAGTATTCACAAAACTGTGGATTCTCCAAAAGAGTTGTACTGAATTTCCATTGTCATACATGTGGGTATTTAACTGCACAATGGAATACGTATGGTCCGAAAGGTAAGAAGAGAAGAGGTGGCCATTGGTTACACTGGGTGCCAGTAATTTGGAAATAAAAATATAATCTAGTTAGCATTGACTCTTGAACCGTAAATATTTTATTACATATTTATAATGTCTGGCTGGCATAGTGGTGCAGTTTTCAGCTCTGGTACTCATAAATCCAGAGTCCTGAGTTTGACTTTGCACAATATTTCTATGTGTGGAGGCTATTCTCTGAGTATTTTAGTATTCCTCTTACATCTGGAACATACTCTTGCTAAATGACACTCTAAATAAGCCCTGCATGAATGAATGATGGTGCATGCATTAATGTGAAATGTGATAAAATGTTAAACATCAAGGGTTAGCTCCCACCTTTTGTGTAGTGATGCTTGCATAGGTGCTGGCCCTGAAATGGATAAGTGGGTAAGAAAGTGGAGAGATGATGATGTTAATATGTTTCAAATGGATTCAAAAAAGAAATTATTTGTGCACACAGTTTATCAAATGTCAGAGGGGGTAACCAATACATACATTAGTAGCTTACACTTTGTTTTCAGTAGTTGGATTATTGAGTACTGGTTGTCAGTCCTATGGTAATCATCTAAAAAGTGTAACATTCTACATACTGGCTTTTGAAAATGTGGTATTTCTCTTTGCATGCTTATTTCTGTATTCTCTCTCTGACAAGTTTGTGTGTAAGCTATAACTGTAACCTGATAACCTGTTTCTGTTATACAGACAAGATTCATGTGTGTGTAGCATAATACAAAATTAATATACATGATACCTAAGTATATTTCTACAAAATATTTCTGTGAATAATACAAAAAGATGATGTCACAAGTTTAACATCTTAAAACATTTTCCCACACCTCTGACAGACGAGCTTTGAGTGCAATGATGTGACAACTAGATAACATAAAGCCTGGCTGAAGCTATTTGCCATCTTTCACCACTCATGTGTCCTCTGTTCCTTCAAAGGCACTGGAGGTACTAAAGCATGCAACAAATGAAAATGACCAAGAAGCATTGTCAGATTTAATTTATCATTGGTGTTCTTCCCAAAGGCAGGTTCAAAACGTCTACATCCTCCATTTCACTCTGTTCATTGCGGTTTATTTGATGTCAGCATATACGTCTCTTTCTTTTATGTCACTTAACAACATTGCACTCGATTGTTTCTTGGTATTTTCCCATCTAGTCTGCCTTCCAATGACTATATCATCTGACTCTTCTGTGAATGTGTCTGTGTGATTTCATCTTCGGCTATAGAATGGCCTTCATGCACTGTCCACAAATCATATACACCTGTTTTACAGTCTTGCAGACTGATTCTACTCACATTGCTATACATACATTTCTACTCTGCAAAAACACAAAAGGAATTTCTAATAAAAAGCTCTGGCAAATTCTGTTATACTGGCAGAGCTTGTCCTCATGAAGGAATCAGAAGAACTGTGAGCCCTACCATGACCCTGAGTCTTGTTTTATAGAAAATATGGATCCTGGAAGATATCACCAGAAACAAAAACAGAAGAAAAATAATACAGAACATACAAACATAGAGTGAAATTGCAATTTTCTGTCTCATTTGACATGTCCATATATATGCCTTGCAATGGACTTGTGAACCCACCCAAAACTAATTTCTGTCATGTGCACACCACTATAAAGATATACACTGACTCCTAATAAATCCTTATTAGGAAAAACTGGTTCAGTAAATAAACAGAATGACGGAAATCAGCCGAAGAACTTTAAATAATCATGACTTAAGAAACAAAGCATCATAAAAAGAATCTTCACATCTGCTGGAACCATTTTTCAAAAGTATGAGGAAGATGATTGTGATCTACAATGTGTAAAGCTCTAAGCTCTCCTGTAATATATTCTGGTCTATATATCAATGTGTCAAAACAAAATTACCAAAAAAAAGTAAAAATAGTAAAAACACTCACATGACTACTTCTTGAATAAGATAGAATGCAATACAGTATGACACAGGGAAAAGTGCCTAAGAAAAAAGTAAATCCACAACTATAGAATGAAACTTAAATAATTATAACTTATAATTTTGAACAAAAAAGCACATAATTCTTATGAATAACATAATTCATCTACATTAAGAGAGTAATAGTAATTTGTTCATTATGTTCTTTAAATGTTATTATTAAACCAACTTTTAAAACATTTATTTTGCAGCATCAAATTAAATTGATTGTACACGAGAAAGAAAATTTAGAATTAAAGTGCGTCAGTCTTTCCAAATAATAAAAGTATAATGCTAATAGAACTATAAGAAGTGTGACACTTATGTATTAAATAAGAATGTGCTAAAACTAACTGAACAAATGTAGTCTAATGCAGATACTAAATCTATAAGAATATAATTTCTTTATAACTAATGTAATGTACTGAACTAACCTTTATGTAACCCTTTATATTTTATGAGCAATGTGCGTGAAAAAAAGAATGAGGACGTGAGCATTGTCTAAAACCGCTGAGTTGCATACAACCTCTAACCGTTAGGACAAAACTTGCTATAACTGGTCTTATGTATGTGTAAGTTAGCAGAAGTGTATTTCTTAAAATTGTGAAAATATGACCACTTTTTATCTGTAAAAAACAATGTTTTCTCTGCATGTACAAATTCAGGATGTGGACAGGGGCTACAGCAATCCATGTAATAACCTCCAGATGAACTGCTATGTTTTTTTTTGTATTCTTGTCAATGGACTTGAGTATTTAAGGAAGTCTCGGCTTCCTACTAGCAGGCTGACGGTTTGTAGCACGATGGAATGTGACAGGGTCTGCAGCCTCCTCTCACCAAGAATAAAAGAAATTGATTTTTATTTTATATTGGTGTCTATTTTCTTGTCGTTCCCGACTTTCAGCGTCCACATACACCAACAATGTAGTTTCTGATTATGCCATCTCAGTGGTTACTTCACAAATGACATAGTGTTATGTTTAAGCAAGGCTCACTTAACTTCAGAGAATGTCTAATATCTTTGTGTTTGGTAATACAAAGATCCATCCATCCATCTTCTAAACCTACTTTATTCTTAGCAAGGTTGTGGAGATGCTGGATCCTATCCTAGCAAGCATATGGTGCATAGCAGGAAAAATCCCAGGATTATTGCAGTAATCCGCAATGTTTTTTAAAGGATCCATTCTTTGTTACCAGAAATAAGTAAACTCTTATTTCAAAAGAAAAAAAGTTTTATTATCACCCTTTAATTTAAAGTACTAGAAATGATCATATGGACTATAGCGGCCCACAGAATGAAAGGGCGAACCAAATGAAAATAAAGAAATGCCTAAAATGCTCTAAGGTTTGATAAATACTGCAGAGGATTTTTGAATAAAGGCTAGAAATGATTAGAGAAGAAACATAGAAAAAAGGAATAAAGCAAGAATTGCCTAAAGAAACCCCAGAACAGCTATCCTACCTCTTAAGCTCAGATTGGTTAAATTACGAAATGAAGAGCAATCAGAAAAGCATTGTCTGTGTCCAGTATATATAGCACCACAAACTCCCTGTTTACCTAAACACCAATAACCTTGACTAAACATGAGTGGCAGGATAAGTAAACCATCTCACCGTGTCTAAAAGTGATCAAATGGGGTCTATTTGGCATTATACTATCAATTATGAAAATTCAACTTCCTAGAACTAATGTATATGAAGATGCTGCTTTTAAACCTCCATGTGTTCATTCTCTGTAAATCAGACCAGTAAAAAATATCAGAAGCTTATTGACAATAAGAGAGAAAAAAATATGAAATATGACAGGTGTTTTCATCCAATTCCAGTTATGCTTGAAGGCATAGTATCTCACTCTAAAATTGATTGTGCCATTGAAAATTATTATCAGTAGCATAAAGTCTAAAGATTTTCAGCCACTGTACAAAAAGAATATCAAGAGTTACATCTCAAACAAATAATTAACAAAAATGACAAATCTGTGAAATCTATATAAAATTACCTGGAGATCCTTTTAGAGTTCCGCTCCATGGTATAATTCAGAGTTACGGTCTATGAAAGCAGCTGGCCAGTGCATTGAGAGAATGTCACATAAAACTGGCCTCACTGTGCACATCAAGGCTTTCTCTGACCATCAAAGGGCTTACAGGAATACACTAACTGTAGCCAAGAACATACATAATGTGAGAATAATACAAAGTGGCCATAATAATCCAATGGTTTTATGCTCTGTAGTTAATAAACTACTTCAACCTGCATCCGGCCCAACTACCTCCTCAACCAAAGTCTGTGAAAAATTTCTTCACTTTTTCCACAATAAAATTAAAGATCTAAATAATTCAACTAACATAAATCCATAATTAATTTATATCTTCCCCCTTCTTCCCACTCCATCCACCTTTTTTTTAAAGTTTCACCAGTCACATCTGCATTTGTTAACGACCTGCTTTGTATGATGAGGCCCATTACCTGTGTATTGGACTCCATCCGCACCACACTTCTTAAATTCTGCATTCATGCCATAATCTTGACAGTTACAACAATAATAAATACATCGCTTAAATAGCTTTGTGGGCGGCACGGTGGCGCAGTGGGTAGCGCTGCTGCCTCGCAGTTGGGAGACCTGGGGACCTGGGTTCGCTTCCCGGGTCCTCCCTGCGTGGAGTTTGCATGTTCTCCTCGTGTCTGCGTGGGTTTCCTCCGGGCGCTCCGGTTTCCTCCCACAGTCCAAAGACATGCAGGTTAGGTGGATTGGCGATTCTAAATTGGCCCTAGTGTGTGCTTGGTGTGTGGGTGTGTTTGTGTGTGTCCTGCGGTGGGTTGGCACCCTGCCCAGGGTTGGTTCCTGCCTTGTGCCCTGTGTTGGCTGGGATTGGCTCCAGCAGACCCCCGTGACCCTGTGTTTGGATTCAGCGGGTTGGACAATGGATGGATGGATGAAATAGCTTTGTGCCAGCCACTTTTAAAATCGCTTCTGTCACCCCACTGTTAAAAAAAAGTCTGCTCTTGATGCTTCCAGTCTTAGCAATTTTCAGCCTATTTCTCACTTACCTTTTCAGTCAAAAGCTCTTGAGTTGTTGTGTCCTCCCAATTACTTAACTTCAAATAATTTGATGGATCCTTTTCAGTGTGGTTTCACAGAGCAGCACAGCTGTGAAACTGCTCCAATTCCGGTAACCAGCATATTAATTCGGTTAGATCTTAGTGCAGAAATTCACACTGTCAGACATGACATTCTACTGTGTAGAATGGAGAACATTCTGGGTATATCTGGCACTGCCCTCCAGTGGTTTAAGTCCTATATGACTGATAGCCAAGAATTTGTTAATCTTAGCGACTGCAGATCCAGCACAGTGCCAGTAACACAAGGTGTCCATCAGGACTCTGTCCTCTGCTCTTCTGTATTTATATGCTTTCCCTTGACAATAGCATGCAGATAATACTCAACTGTATTTCAATGTGAAACTTCATCAGGGCTCTCTCAGCTCAGAATTTGCCTCAGTGAAATTAAAACCTGGACATAGCATAACTCTTTAAAATTAAATTTCAATAGACATGAACTCCTGCAAATTGGCAGTAAAGCACAACTTAAGAAACTGAGCTCCTTTATAGTCACTCTTGATGGTGATCTCATTAGACCTTCTTCTGTCATTTTTGATTCCTCCCTTTCTTATTCCACCCACATAAACCACATTAAGAAACTTTCTTACTTCCACCTCCATAACATATCCAGTATTCGCTCATTTCTCTCCTTTTCTAATTCTGAGAAACTTGTCCCCTACTGGCAGGTGTCCCTTCAGATCATATATCACAGCTGCAAAAGTCCTAACATGAACCAGCAACAGTGAGCACAGCACACCCTTCTTGTTTTGCATTCACTGGCTCCCTGTGTCTTACAGGATTGAATATAAAATTCTATTAATAACGTACAAAGCTTTAAATGGCCTTGCACCGAACTACATCTGTGACCTTCTCATCGCTGTGCTTCTGTTCGCCCACTAAGGTCCTCTTATTCTGGCAGTCTTGTTGTGCACCACAGTAACCAGCAGTCTATGGGTGACAGGGCCTTCAGCTGTATAGCCCCCAGACTTTGGAATGACCTCCTGAAATTAATTAGATCAGCTGACTCAATTAATTCTTTTGAAAAACAACTTAAAACTCATCTGTTCAGGAAGGCTTTTAACTTAACCTGACATTCTGCCTCCTTTTTCAGTCTTCCTCTCTGCCCAGATGATCAGGATAATTTGTGTGCGTGTCATATCACAAATGATGTTACTTGCTAGGCTTTTCTTTTAATATTGCATTTGGTATTTTACTGTGGTTTATTGTCTTTAATTCAATTTAATGTCTTTGTGTATCCTGTATCTATTTGTTTTAGTGTTCTATTTAGGAAACATCTGTATCCAATGTTACATATAACTGCTGTTTCTTT
This sequence comes from Erpetoichthys calabaricus, assembly GCF_900747795.2. Classification (NCBI taxonomy): domain Eukaryota; kingdom Metazoa; phylum Chordata; class Cladistia; order Polypteriformes; family Polypteridae; genus Erpetoichthys; species Erpetoichthys calabaricus. Next base: position 71,061,654 of record NC_041395.2, read on the forward strand.
CTGAGACTCTGTGAAGCATGTTGAGATTGAGAAAAGTGCTATTTAAATAAAATATATTATTATTATTATTATTAAGAATTAGATACTTAACAAATAGTATTACATACTAAGTTTCTTTAAATATTTCTCCAATTATCCTGAACAGTTTTTGCAAGCCCTTATATAATTCCAAGATCCAAGCTTAAAAGAAGTGGTGAGGTGACCTTTGCTATCATGCACCAAACATTTGAAATACTTTACCAATAGTGATAATCCAGGTTAATACTACGGAACATTCTAAGAAACTCCTAAAATCCTACTCTTAATAACTTAGATATCCATAGAATTACCATTCTCTTCAGTGCAATCTGCAATCATTACACTGGTCTACAAAAAATATCTTTTGTTTGCTTCTGGGAACTTCAGAGCATCTCTTTATTAAGTTTTTTACACTAATTTCATACATGAAATCGGAATTAAGCTAGCACGTCAGGTTTTTGAAATACACAGCATTGACGTTTTGATACTTTTGAATATCAATATAATATATCAACACAATATCTGGAGTTTGGACTCTGTCCCACCAAAATTGTTTTGATGTGTTTGTTCTGAAAACAAACCAGAAGACGATACCAGAGACACGTTAAAGCATATTTATGTCAATTTACCTCAATATAAAAGTGAGGTTAGCGTGCCCAAAAATGTTGGAGGCACTCGCTTTTGCGCTTGTACTGCACATCCGTCTCTCTTTGCAAGAACCAACAGTAGTCACCCATCATGCTCGGAGTGAATTTTTCCCGAGATCAGTTTTCCATCACCTTTATATCTTGATGAAACTTTCCCCATACTCAACTCTGACATTGCTTAGATTTGGTGGAAAAAAGTCGAGATGAGAATGTAAAAAATGCGTCTTCAGTGATATTCTGGCTCCCTTAAGCTAAAATACTTTCAGCATATTCTCCACAAGCTCAGTATAATTCTCTGCTCTGTGCCTGTCAAGAAAATTCTGGACAACCTGCACGAATGAGGCTGCTGATTCAGTTAGCTTCAGTTTCCTTTTGAACTCATCGTCAAGCATCAGTTCACGGATTTCAAGGCCAACAAAAACACCTTCCTTAATTTTGGCTTCACTTTTCTCGAGACCAAACTTATTTCTTAAATGCTGAAACACATCGCCTTTACTGTCCAGTCACCCTAGTTGTCCAACACCTGGAACATCATAAGTAAAAAATGGGACATGCAGTACGAAAACAGTTTTCAGATTTGGAGTCAGCAAGTGAAATTTGTTAAAGTACAGATGAAAGAATCCCAGTAGCAAAATGCTTGTTGACCAGTGTTATTAATGTTTACTTTTCTTTTCTGGTTAATTCATGGCACATCTGATCAAAGTCCTGTGCAGCTGCCTGTGATGTCTAAATGAAAACAGACACCCCAAATTGTTGCAAGAAGCACTGCATCAATTCCTCTAAAATAAAGCGTAAAAAAAAATAAAGAACTACTTAAGATCATTTATGTTAGTCAGAATGCCCAGTGGCAGCTGGGTGGTCTTTTGACTTAGAACCCCTGCAGATTTTCTTTTATTTGTTTCTGCCCAACACGATCATCTGACCTTATTATCAGACTGTTTAAAAAAACAAATCCATAATTAAGGATTCTTCTTCTCTTGATTACATATCTTTGTTATTTACTATAAGTGTACATTATTTATCTTTCGTATTCTATTTATTTATTATTATTCTTATCTATTCTTTTTTTCTTTTCTTTTAATTATTTCTTTAACATCTTGTAAAGCACTTTGAGCTACATCCATTTGTATGGAAATGTGCTATAGAATAAATGTTGTTGTTGTTCCATGCACCTTCCGTTTAAAGACTTCTTTAAAGCAACATCATCTGAGGCTAAAAAGCTTGAAATACTGTAATACACACCCTGCTCTTACCACCTATTTATAGTCTTGCTAACATACAGTGTGTGCCTCTATCTTTGGGTAATAACTTCAAGACAGAAATGAGCCCTATGGCACACATTCAAATGCAAAAACATTCATAGACATAAATTTACCTAATTAGCATGTCTTTGAAGTCAGGAAAAAAGAAGCACCTAGAAGACATTCAATCAATTACAATGAAAACTTGCACACACAAGGCTGTCCAGCTAAAAAACTGAGAAAGAGTGTGGTGACAGAGATTTTTCAATATGAACTATAGCAAACCATCTCCCATTTAATTAGAATATAACTGTATTCTGTAAATGTATTTCCTAGAAAAATAAGAATAAAGACTGTGTTAAAAGGAAAAGAACAAGGCATGCCATAATATATCAGGACTGCAAATCTTAATATTATTTTTCAAAACTAGCTTGGCCGTATTAGAACCTTGTCTTGTAGGTTGGCTATGAGTTCTGTTTGTCTCCAGTAATCTACCACTCAAATTTATTAACCAAACCTGACCATATGTATAATACTGCTTAATATGCCCCTTAAGTTATATTGTTCATTTTATATCCTTTTTTATCATAATTCTTAGCACACTGTGTAGGTTTTCTATCATTTTTTTTTTTTTGTAAATCATTTTTTTATTATTTTGTTTCATGTTTAATGTGGTTTCATTACACCATCGTGGTGGGTCACACAAAGCTGCACATCATGAGTCAACGCAGAAGCTCTGGTGCATGTGTTTGAACACCGGTTCAATGGGATAACTTAAAGTTACATGTGATTACATTCCCTTTCTTTCCTCCCTCATACTGCTTGATCACCTTCATTATTGTGTCAAGATCAGTTGCCTTTTTTTCCAGTAATTGTAAGACAAATGTAACTGAACATAGTCGAAGATCAAGATGAATGAGCCATGGCATGCAGAGCTGGTGTGATGAAAACTGTTGTTTGCCCATGTGACACAGTAGCGGATGTAAGTCGAATGGTCGTAAGATGCATAGGTTAAAAGTCGACGACAACCTGTACATATATGTATGCAGGTTTTTTTCTGGAGATCTTCTTCATCAGTAGCCAGTTCCTGTTAATAATAACTTTTTTCCCCTATAGGACCTGTGAATTATTTTTTCCTTAAATGGCAACCAAATGAAAATGACATGTGAAGTGAACTAACAGATATATATATATATATATAAAATAGAATGCCTTTTATTGTCACTATACACATGTACAATGAGATTAAAAGCACTTCCTCCAGTGCAGACATATATGTAGAACACAACAAATAAATAAACAAATGGTGCAAAAAGTTGCAAAAAAAGTTCTGCAACGCTATATACATATGGAAAGAATAAATAACTATTGGGTTATTGCACATTATTTCAGAATTGGCAAGAATAAATAACTATTGCACATTATTTAAATATTGCACAATAATAATGATCATGTGCAGTGAGTAGTGGATGTTGGACCCTGAGAGTAATGATATTGTGCAGTATACAGATATTGCACAATTATTATCAATACCATTTAGATATTTGATATTGCACAGTTCATGGATAGAAAGGAAGTCCGGGGGTTTAGACTGTGTAGTCAGTGCATGTGTGAGTTTAGAATGGTTATGGCTTTTGGGATAAAACTGTTCTTGAGTCTGTTTGTCCTTGTGATGCACCTGTATCGCCTCCCTGAGGGCAACAGGTCAAACAGATCAGAGCCAGGGTGGGAGCTGTCCTTGATGATGTTTTTCGCTCTGCTGAGGCAGCGGGAGGTGTAAATGTCCATCAGGGAGGGGAGAGGGCATCCGATGATCTTCTGTGCTGCCTTTACTACTCTCTGAAGCCTCTTCCTGTCTGCCATGGTGCAGCTGCCATACCATACTGTGATACAGTACGTCAGCAGGCTCTCGATAGACGAGCGGTAGAAGGTCAATAGCAGGTGGGAGTCCAGGTTGTGCTTTCTGAGGACCCTCAGGAAGTGTAACCGCTGCTGAGCCTTCTTGATGACTGCTGTAATGTTGTCTGTCCAGGAGATGTCAGCGGAGATAAGGACGCAGAGAAACTGGAAGGTATGGACCCTCTCCACACACTCGCCATTGATGTAAAGGGGGGCTAAGTTGGTGCTGTGCCTCCTGAAGTCAACAATGATCTCCTTGGTTTTCCTGGTGTTCAGAGCCAGATTGTTCTTTGAACACCAGGCTGCCAAATTCAGGACCTCCTCTCTGTAAGCTGCCTTGTATCCCTTTGAGATGAGTCCGACCACTGTGGTGTCATCAGCAAACTTGGCGATGAGGTTGTTGTTGTGGGCCGGACTGCAGTCGTGGGTGTAGATACAGTACAGGAGGGAGCTCAGCACACAGCCTTGTGGGGTACCGGTGTTCAGTGTGTGAATGGAGGAGTGGTGTGGGCCGAGTGTCAGAGTCTGGAGCCGGTTGGTAAGAAAGTCTTTTATCCAGACACATGTGACTGGGGGGAGCCACGAATGACCAGTTTGGTGATGAGAATGTCGGGAATGATTGTATTGAAAGCTGAGCTATAATCCACAAAGAGCATCTGGACGTAGCTCCGCTGCTGCTCCAGATGTCTCAGCACAGAGTGGAGAGCTACGGCGATGGCGTCTTCTGTGGATCTGTTCGCGTGATATGTGAATTGGTAGGGATCGAAGTCTTGGGGGAGATAGTCCTTGATGTGCTAGAGAACCAGTCTCTCAAAGCACTTCATGATTACCGGAGTGAGGGCCACAGGGTGATAATCATTTAGGCTGGTGATGGGAGACTTCTTCGTCACTGGTATGATTGTGGCTGATTTTAGGCAGGACGGAATGACTCCCTGGGCTAGGGATAGGTTGAAGATTTTGGTGAAGATAAGGGTGAGCTGGTGGACACACGCTCTGAGCACCCTACCAGGCACTCCATCTGGGCCGGCAGCCTTCTTGGGGTTCACTGCCAGGAGCACCCGTCTGACATCGTGCTCCTTTACAATGAGTGGAGTGGTGCAGGAACTTGGTGAGGGTGGGAGCAGGGCTGGAGCAAGTGAGTGCTGATGTTGTGAAGATTCAAAGTGAGCAAAAAAATCAGTTTAGCTCCTCTGCTAGCGGCGCACTCAGATGTTGTTGCATCACAGCCTCTGTAGTATGTGATGTTTTGTATTCCCTGTCACACCTCCCATGTATTGCGGCTGGTCAGGTGGGACTCTATGCTCCTCTTATGGTCCGTCTTGGCCTTTTTAATTCCACTTTTCAGAGTGGCTCAGGCAGCCCTGTACAGAGCTCTATCACCTGACCTGAAGGCAGCATCACGGGCTCTGTACGGACCTGGCTGGTTATCCAGGGTTTCTGGTTTGGGAAAACCCGAATGTTTTTGTCCACAGTCACATTTCCGATGCAGAACCTGATATAGTCCAGTACCGTTCCTGTGAATGTTACCAGCTCTTGGTGTTCAAATATGTCCCAGTCTGCCTGTTCGAAGCAGTCCTGTAGTTTGGAGAGTGCATTTTCAGGCCAGGTTGTAACAGTCTTTATGGTGGGCCTGGCACCGCGTCTGAGGGGGGTATAGGCTGGGGAGAGCAGGAGAGAAAGATGGTCAGACTGGCCGAGTTTGGGGAGGGGTATGGCTCTGTACGCGTGCTTGATGTTGGAGTAAACATTGTCCAGAGTGTTCTCCCCTCTAGTAGAACACTTAACATGTTGATAAAATTTTGGGAGTACAGTCTTCAAGTTGGCCTTGTTGAAGTCTCCTGCAATTATATGAGCACCGTCAGGGTGGTCTCGCTGCTGTTCGTTAATGTTGTTCAGCAGGAGAGAGACCACTGTGTTTACATTGGCGTCGGGTGAAATGTACACAGCCATGACAATCACTACTGTTAGCTCTCTCGGTAGAAAAAAAGGCCGGCATCTTATAAACATGTACTCGAGGTCAGGGGAACAGTATTTGTGTATAATTGTCCCGCTGTTGCACCAGTTCTCATGCACTTAAATACAGAGCCCCTCTTCTCTGCTCTTACTGGATTCCTTTGTCATGTCCCAGCGGAGCAAAGTGCGACCCGCTAGCTGCATGCTAGCATCAGGTATCCCCGGGTGAAGCTGCTGTAGTGGGTTCTAGGTTCCTCCTGGTGCACAACAATGCCTGGCCTCATGTGGCGAGAGTATGCAGGCAGTTCCTGGAGGATGAAGGAATTGATACCATTGACTGACCCCCACACTCACCTGACCTAAATCCAATAGAACAACCCTGGGACATTATGTTTCGGTCCATCCGACATGACCAGGTTGCACTGGTCCAGATCTGGGACACCATCCGTCGTCTCATTAGGAGCATGCCCCCTCCCCTCCATTGAAGTTGTCAGGCATGCATACAAGCACATGGGGGCCATACAAACTACAGGTCGTAATGTTTTATTTATTATTAACATCTTTTAATTAAGTTTGCATATGCTGGGTTTATGTCCATATATATATATATATATATATATATATATATATATATATAATATGTGTGTGTGTGTGTGTGTGTGCACGTGTGTGTGTATTTATTTAAATTTCTTTTTATACTGTAATTAATATATAGTATGTAATTACTCCTGACATATACAGTATTAAACCTGTTGAGTTTTATTCTAAATATGTTCTGATATTTAATTTCTGTAAAACTTCAGTGTAATCCTTTTGAAGCCATATTGGACACTCTTGCCAATACTGCCTGTTTATGTTACCACTAATGGCATTGGCTTTTGGCAATCAGACATATTAAAGACTATCCTCATATGAATGTTTAAAAAAAAAAGCAAAAAATAAAAAGTGAAAGTGTATTAGTATTTTCATTGAGATAAGATTTTATTTTATCATAGGTTGCTCTCTTAAAACTGGATGTTACTGACTTTATGTGGATCTAAAATTGCATTTTGGCAATTTTGGGGAAAAAAATCTTATTTGTTTAAGAAAGTCAATCCTATCTGAAACAGGCTTGTGTGTTATCCTAACATAACAGCATTAAAACTGATTGTCTGACTGTTTAGGGTATCCTCCAAGCTGCAGCCTTGTGACAGTAAATTTTATGCTGTATAAAATCCAACTAATTCTTTTTCTTTGGCTTAAACCCATAATCTCTATGAAATTATTTTTTGCCAAAGAACTGGAACCATCATATAGCAAACATAATTAGACATCAAATCCTTATCGTTAATAACTTATTAAATAATAAAAAAATTAAGCTGATTCTGTATATACGTAAAATTATTATTTTTTGCTACAAATATGCTTCTTGTCAAAAAAAATATCCATTGTTTAATAAATATTAAATAAAATGCAATATTTTCTTCTGTATTTACTTACTAAAACCTGGCTATGACAGTCGGGACATATCATCTTAAAACAATGTCATGCTTAATGGTTCTGCCTTTAGCTACTAATTTCATACTATATTTTGTGGAGAAAAATTTAGAGCAGTTTTAATGATGAAGTTCCCTAAAACTCTAGAGAGATGGAGATGGATAGTATCCAATTGGGTTAGACAATAAAATGAACATCAGCAACATTTATTTATATCTCCCATTTATATACAAAAAGTATAGCACAAAGCTTTTTTTACAAGAAAGAAAAAAGGGTTAAAATAAAAAATATAAATAAATAAATAAAACATTAATAAATATAAAATTAAACAGTACAAATAAACAGAGATGATAGTTATGATTAACTATTAACAATTCGAATTCAATTCAAAGCATCCACCTGATGTACTTGTTAAGTCTGACTTGTTTTACTTATTTACTTACTAGGGGGGCCAAGTCCCCCTGGCACCTTTGGCGCCCAACCCCCAGTTGCAGCCAGAATATTATTAAAATCTGTAAATGTACAAAAGAAAAATTATTATTTATTGGAATCAAAATCATGAAATTCTACAAATATGTAAAAGAAAAATCATTATTATTTAATGGAGTAAAAATCATGAAATGACTCTTTTACTGATTAAAGTATTCCCGTTAAACTGAAGTCCACTATGCTCAATGAGTACTTATAAGAGACTAAATAAACGATCCATTCATGTTAACTGACATTCTTATAGATAAAAAAACTTTTTTTACAAAATGACTCATTTAACTAACAGAATCTGAAAATCTAACAATATCACATTAAAGTTTAATAAATTCTGAAATTAATGATACCGAACATATATATGTAGGTTTTAAAATAAGCCCGATTTAAAGCATGACAAAAAATCATTGCGCTTCTAGGCTTTGGATTTTATATATATATATATATTGATCAACTGATCAATTGATTGGCTGTATGATATGTCCTTTGAGTTGGTATTCTTGCTTTTTATGTTTCTGCTTCCATATGCATCTGAATTTCCCCCTGGGATTAATAAAATGTAGTCATAAATGTAAATTTATTTTTCATGTTTCTAATGCTAAAGAAAATAAGCCTTTGTGGGTTCAAAGGCAGTCCCCATTTAAAATTCTACAAAACATAAATGTTACAAATAATTGATTTCTGTTATGATTCACTGTCCCAGAAGATTAGAACCAGTGGGTCTTGTCAAAAATTGTAATCAAACATTAATGTACTAATGTAAGTTTAAACATAAATTACTATTTTTGGGAACCCTCTTTCTTAGCTAAGTAACACTCTATCTGACTTGCAGGTCATTGCTGAATAGTGACTGGCATGGCGGCACCGTTACTTCCATACCTTGCATTAAGTAATCTTTTCTCTTCCAATTCTACTGCCAATATGTATAAGCATATATAATAAGAAGAACAATGCATCTCCTTAATAATAATGCTTAATATTCTGGAAACCTCAAACTTTACCTAGGAGATTAATATAGATTTGAACCTAAAACCTTAGCTCCAAAGCTAATACGAATCATCATAAAAATAACAATTTATCTCCTTAAATGGCCTTAGAGGAAGTAGTCCATCAAAACAAAGACTGTTAATTTGAAAAGATATTTAGTCTACTGATACCGAACAAAAAAATGCCCTGCCACCATTGGCTAATTCCTTTGTAGTGTCTGTCCATTTCCAGAATAAGGCCAGATAAGCTAAATCTATCATAAAAGTAGAATTTATCACAAAACAGAGAGCACTAGGGGTTCTTTTCAGTTCTATGATATGTAAACATCTAATGCACTAACATGGGCACATCATCAGTAAAAGCTCCGGGAGTCACTGGGTGTTTCTGGTCTTTTTGAACTACTATTCACTCTCCAGGTGTCCAGATTGAGGTTGGTCAAGAATCAGCCTAGGGAATACACAAGAAAAACTAAAAGGTACAAATAAAAAACATTATAACATTGTTTCAAAGCAGCATCAAGCTCTCTGCCAGGGTCTTGATTAGCCAACCCCTGGATCAGTTCATGAAACCTAATGTTCTATAATGGCCAGTGCAATCTAAACAAGGAGAATCAAGACAACTTAAAAAATTAAGTGAGAATGATTTTAAGTCAATACAACAAAGGACAGAAATGGCAAACAAAATCACACCTATAATGAAATTGGGAATCATTAAACAATCTGAAGTTCTAAATCTCATTAATCCTTTGGATGCAACTGCTGGTGAAATTCAGAGAGAGCAAGTGGCCAGAGGCTAACAAAAACAAGGAGATGAAAAATCTTCAAAAAGATAGACACATACATTGTTGAAAATTGATAGTCATTAATGCTCAAACAATCATGACCTTTTTGGATCCCGGAAGCCAATCAGAAATCACTAGAAACAAACATTACAGAAAAATATTACAGAACACATAAAAACAGATTAAAGTAGTGATTGGCAAAAAAGTAAAAAAATTTAAGGAAAAATCTAAGACAAATAAACACCCTCCGAGTCCAAAACCTATTTTAACCATTGTTATATTATGTGTTTTTATTAAATTTAATGTCACTGTTCTCTGTGCCCACTGTTATAGACTCATTCATACAGGCCGACCAAGTATGGCACACAGGGGCACTGCATCAGTATTTAGAATTGCCGAGCCAAGCACAGGACTAGAGAGCCAAAGGACAACTGGAGAATTGAATAGTCAGCCTAAAGACAGACTAGTATATTTCTGTCTTCTGTCAGCACACCATTTTCTTTCCTTGTTGGGAGAATGAGAACTGTATGTAGGCATTGTGCTATTCCTGTATGTTTGAAGGTGGGGTTTGAGTCCTGTCCTGACCTTGTTTGGATTTGGAGCCAAGGAGCCTGCACATGGAGCAACCAGTATATAAGAATGGACACCTACGGCAACACTTTGAAGCTTCCGGGCGGAAGAGTCTGTCTTCCGTCCGAGGCCGGGCAGAAGATTATGTCTTCTGTCCGGTTAAAATCCTTTCAGCGTGGTGGTGAAAGATGACAAGACTGCGTAGGTCAAGTCTCCCACATGCTTGATATGTCTGTCATAAGCTTCCCGTTTGTAATACCACGTGAACCCGTCAGTAAAGAGCTAGATTATCCTTTATGATTCTCGTGTAATCTTTTAACCGTCTTATTGCATGAGGGGTGGGGATAATGCCTTTTTTATTTATAATTATTTAAATTCAGGTTAATTAAAACGCCGCAATTCAAAAGAACACATTTCCAGAGAGCTAATGCCTCTTAAGGAAACAACCATTTCCTTATCAAAAAGTTTATTTTTAGGCATTGTTACACATGCGCGCCTGAGGATCGCCATCCAAACACTTCCCAAGTATGTGATACCACCCCGGGCCGAGAGAGGGCGCTGCCACTAACTGTCTTGTCATTTTCTTTATCCACAATGCCAAAGAAACCACCCTGTGAGGACAACTGGCTCTGCTCCTTCTGGTCCTTGTGCTTTAAAAGGGAGACTGCCCGGAAGAAGGCATCACTTGACTGAGAGACTGGAGTGAAGAAGCTCTGCAATTATCAACCTGATTGAGTCTGATTAATGGCGGTCAGATAGCTTACATGGCAATTGTTTTGATTTTATTTTCATGCCATTGTGTGTTTGTAAGAACTGAGTGCAGAGAAGGCCGTTTTGGCACCACTAAATTGTTGTTTGACCCATTTTACCTATGGCATTTATCCAAAACCCCCCATCTTAAATAATGTCAACATTATGATGTAACACAAGAGCCCTACATTACTGGCAACAGATGCCATAACTATAAATAATACTATAAGGAAAAAAATAACAACAGCAAAATGGTGCCATGATGATGTCACAAACACAATAAATATTTTTTTAATATGATTAAGATATATACAGAAAAATTTATCTTAGTAAGGAATGGCTCTATGTGTTTTCAGATATTTAATTCTCTAAATCTTTCCTTTATTGATTCTAACAAACAAGCGACTCTACTTTAAGTTAAAAGACTACTATAATACTATAATCATGCTGTGTGCTACCCCTGGGAGAGTTTGATTGAGTGAGTGTATTTTGGCACAGACAGGTCTGGGGTTTATTCCTGCTTTATGCCCAATGCTGCTGGAATAGGCCACTGCATCTGTGTTTTAAAACTGGTCTTTGTTGTTTCTTATTGTTTGCTGATGACATTGTGATCTGTAGCAATAGCAGGGAGCAGGTTGAGGAGACCCTGAACAGGTGGAGATATGCTCTAGAGAGGAGAGGAATGAAGGTAGGAACAAGACAGAATACATGTGTGTAAATGAGAGGGAGATCAGTGGAATGGTGAGGATGCAGGGAGTAGAGTTGGCAAAGGTGGGTGAGCTTAAATACTTGGGATCAACAGTACAGAGTAGTGGGGATTGTGGAAGAGAGGTGAAAAAGAGAGTGCAGGCAGGGTGGAATGGGTGGAGAAGAGTGTCAGGAGTGATTTGTGACAGACGGGTATCAGCAAGAGTGAAAGGGAAGGTCTACAGGATTGTAGTGAGACCAGCTATGTTATATGGGTTGGAGACGGTAGCACTGACCAGAAAGCAGGAGACAGAGTTGGAGGTAGAAGAGTTAAAAATGCTAAGATTTGCACTGGGTATGACGAGGATGGACAGGATTAGAAATGCGTATATTAGAGGATCAGCTAAAGTTGGACCGTTGGGAGATAAAGTCAGAGAGGCGAGATTGCGTTGGTTTGGAAATGTGCAGAGGAGAGATGCTGGGTATATTGGGAGAAGGATGCTAAGGATAGAGCTGCCAGGGAAGAGGAAAAGAGGAAGGCCTAAGCGAAGGTTTATGGATGTGGTGAGAGAGGACATGCAGGTGATGGGTGTAACAGAACAAGATGCAGAGGACAGAAAGATATGGAAGAAGATGATCTGCTGTGGCAACCCCTAACAGGAGCAGCCGAAAGAAGAAGAAGATTGTTAGTCATATATGTGAATTTATGTAGCAGCTGTAGTCTAACCAATGAGAACAGCACAAAATATTTTGAACTGAGATTGATTGAATTTTTCTTCTATGTAAATCCATCATTTTACAAAGTTGACCAAGAAAAATCAGACACAGCAACTGCATGGAACGAAAGGAGGAACATTTTCTTTTACAGAAGCCAGATTTCTCATAACATTTAATCGCTTCATGTGCATTAGTTGAATGATTTACACATGTAGGTTTTCTAATCAGAAATTTCTGGATGAATAAGCTAAAATCTTCTTCTAATACACTTATATGTTTTGTTTTGCCACTGTTTTTTTTTTTTGATAATTTTACAAAGAACTGGAAGCAAACAACATGTGAAAGGATGCTCTCCTTTGAAATAAAATGTCTTAATCCTAGCAACTATTCAAAAATTCCACCCACATAAAATCTTTGATACCTAATAAGTATTTTTTGTGGATTCTTACTGAAAATTGATGAAGGAAAAAAATTACTGTTTACAGAAATGTTATTTTGAAGCATGCATTAGTTGTCAAGCACACAGGACAAATCTGCTTCTTACAAGCAAGTATTTTAAAGGGACACTGGGAGAAGAATTAGGGATTAAGAAAATAAGTTACCCATCTTCCATTTAATCCCCAGTTTGGAAGAGCTCAACCCAGAAGAACAGTGACACCCACCTCCGACACCTCCCTTCCCAGACCAGTTATTTCAAAAGCTTGTGGAGACAGGAAGCAGGTGTTATTCTCCTAGGCCATGCATGGAACGTGCTGATGTCTAATTGAACAAGACCTAACCCTCTAACTCTAACCTAACCCTCTTACAGTTTCTTTGCACTTTTCATTTATATTACAGCGCTGTAGTCCGCAGTATTCCAACGGGAGATGATGGACCAGGTAGCCCTGCAAAATCTTGTTGAATTGATGTAACAGTTCAGGGAACAGGTTATGAATAAGTAGGTGGTGTTCACAAGAGTTGGGGGTTTTAATTAGCAGCTATGATAACAAAGTGACAAAAAGGAGAACTTATACCCAAATGGGTTCTATCGCAACACCAAGAACAAGAGGATGTAGTGATGTATTTATTAGTTTTTTAAGAAGCTGCAGCATGTAATAGTTGGTGAGCCAAAGAATGGAGCTACTGTATATGCTGGCACTGTTTCTGTCTGGAGAGCCAACAACCTCAGCGATAACATTATTGCTGACTATAAGATCCTCAAAATGAAAATGTTAGCTTGTTATGACCTAACTCCAATGGCTCACAAGTTCCTGGAGTGAAAATTCAGTCTAGCTAAACTCATCCATGCCTTAGGCCTTTGAGATCTGGAGACAGTTGACAAAGTGGCTTTGGCCTCCCAAATATAACAGCAAACAAATGGCTGAAACTATAAGTATAAGTCCGGTCTTGAATAGCTGTGTTTGGTGTCTTTCCAGAAGTGCTTAAATTGGAGAAGGACTAACAAACTGTGATTGCCTTCACTACACTATTGGCACGCAGACTTATTTTGTTAAAGTGGAAGAATCCTAACTCTCCTCTTTTAAGTCAGTGAGTAACTGATGTTTTATATTATTTGAAATTGGAAAAAATCAAATTCTCACTTAGAGGATCTGTGCAGAACTTCTTCAAAACCTGGCAGGATCTAATCAATAATATTTTAGAATAAGCTCTTAAAGCACTGAGGAAGTCGATTCTCTTCCTATTTCTTTTTCTTCTCCATTTATCTGTATCCGCCTATTAAACTCTTCAATTTATTTATTTTTACTACTTTTAAGTTTTAGTCCGTTGGCCATGCTCTCTTTCTCAGGGGTGGGGTGGATTTGTTTTTAATCCTATTTTTTTTTTGTAAAAATTGATCTATTTGAATGGAATGATATCAATAAAATTAAAAATAAATAAATAATTCGGGTCATGAAATTCGAAAAATCGATCATAACATCAGACCCGGACTTATGCCCGTTCAAAAATACGACACATTTTTTTTTTTTTTTAATATCTTCCTGCTTCCTCGAATCTTACACCACTTTCTCAGACACATCGAAGTTTGTTGCAGCAGGGCAGTTACCAATTTCTTTCACCTCTTCAACGACTTTTAGTTTAAAAGCAGATTCATACTTTCTTCTGATTAAACACTACATCGTCTATAAGGGATGCTCTTACGATAAAGGTGTATGAGGGTGTTAGATACAAAAAACACAAAACAGTGCAAACGTCACTTTGGAATAGTTTGGGTATTACCATCTGCTCATGTAGGCACAATACATAGAAAAAAAGGCAGTGTGCTCCGTGGTTACTCTCTCAGGTGGGCGTTAGCATATCATAATCTCTTAGACCAATAGTGTGAGTTTTCTGCATTCAACTTATATGACCGACATTATAAAAATACTGGAAATTATAAGGTAAAATCAAGCCCCGACTTATCCGTGGGAGAACTTAAACATGAGTAAATATGGTGGATATCATTGGCTGCTATGGCTCCACCATGTAGTTACATTTATATAGTGCTTTTTTAATCTACGCAAAGTACTATACATAAACAGTAGGGAAGCCTCCTCAAGGACAATGCAATAACAGCCATTTTGAGTCAATACACAAAACATAAATTAGCTATTAGGTAGTGAATGGTTGAGCAAAATTGTTAGAGATAAAGGATAATTAAGGGACCAGAGATCTTTTATGACCACTGGGAGTGAGGACCTAGATAAACTGGATGCCATAAGGCCTGAAAAATAGCAATATAAACAAGGGAACTGAGCAAAGCTGGCATAAAAAAGAAGAAGTCACAACCCATCCAGAGCCCACCCTTTGCTTTCATTGTGAAGAATTATGACACACCTTTTCCAAATGTCTGGGTTTGAACTGTAGATGGATAGATTGTGTCTGGGAATGTGTAAGATAGTGTTATATGCTTGCTGTGTTCCTTGCCATGGTATGAGAATGTTGTTATAAGTTATCTTTTAGCCTTGTTGCTAATAAATAGGATCCTCTTGTTGAGGCCCTAACCCTCAGACAATTCTTAATTAAGTCAATACATGCCTTTAATATGTCATATATATTACGATTACTTTCTTTTTTCCTAAATTTTACATTTCTCTGTTTTTTAATAATAAAAACAAAGAAGCACAATTTTGTAGTTGACCCATATCAGCTTATACAGTAAGAAATTCCTCTTTTTATACAGATAGGAAATTTCAATTTCTCAAGCAAATTTACAATCATAAACTTATATCCTTTAATTATTGTTTTCAGACTGTGATCTCCATATTTTCTGCAGCTATCATCTCTGTTTTCATCTGCAGTTGCAAAATATTATTGTATTAATTCTACCATCCCTTTTGTTCTGGTGAAAAAAATCTTCCAATTTTCAGCTACAAACTATTCATATTAAATGTTAATAATTTTGCTCAAACGAACTAGGGTGAATTGAATTTATAGGACTTACAGGACTTATTTTTATTTTAATTTATGGTTTTGTTTCATGCAGCTTCTTTTTCAATTACTTGGGAATAGGAAATAAGCACACACAATAGAACCTGTTTTAATTAATTTATAATCTGTGAATGAATGGGTGCTATTGGACTAGGAATTACCAAATTATTTTATAGCTTGGGAAATTAAAGAGTTTGGAGATACATAAAAGATCAAACACTTTGATCAGAGTCATTCGTCATCAAGACACAAAGGCCAATCAAATGTGTGCAATGTCACATTGTCCTGAAACCTCACATGTACATTTTAATTTAAATATGGTTTGTTTCATGGACTAAAAAGAGGAGGAGGAAAAGAACAGAAAAAAAAAACAACAACAACAGAATGTTGATTTCAGATCAAGAGACATGAGATCATCTCATTTGGAGATCAGAAAATGTAACTATGAACAGTGCTGATCACTAAACCTAAATCTGCCCAGAACGTTCACCCCTTGACACATCTGATTTTCAGTAGGCTTTTCTAGGTCTGTTTATATCCAGACTTTCCTATCTGTTTTATTTACTCCCACATGTTTGTTAGAGCTGGTGACAGTGTATCCCTATATCAAGACTCTTATACAGAATACTGCAGAGTGAAGCAACTGTCACCACATGAGACTTTGTCTGGATGGGGAACTCTGTGTATGCATGGGTAACTGTGTCCTATGTGGAATATTGCGGAGTGACTGGCAATTGACACTATTTGAGACTTTATCTGGGAAGGATTGTTATGTGTATTTGTGTGTATAGAGCTGTGTGTGTGGTAGCCTCCTTAGCATTATGTTTTTTCTAAAAAAAAACACGTAAAAAGCATTGCATTTTTTGGCTTGAAAAACAACATTTTTATTAAATCTCATCTTTCTACTATGAAATGTGCAAAACACTTAAAGTACAAAGTTGGAAGTGTAGAAAGTATAATAATGATACAAATAATCATAAAATGTACAGCACACTGCATATGTGTGAGTAACACGAGTGTCACTTTTGGATTCCCAGAATCACTTTCTGTTTCACTTACCGTTTCAATTTCACTTCATCATCACTGCTGAGAGGTGTTTCTTATGAGACACCATTATGAGGCTAGAAGAAGACTTGTCTACGCCATTACCCGGGTAACACTTGGGCCTGACGCTTATACAAGACACGTCTTTACCAATGCCCGAGTAAAGCTCGGTACTAACGCTGTTGGCACTTTTACAGTCCGAGTAAAACTCAGGTGTTATGCAAGATATGTCTATACTATTGCCCAAGTGACACTCGGGACTCTCTCTTTTAGCAGTGTTTTTACAGCCCAAGTGACACTCCGGTCTAACGCTAAGGAGGTTAATCTTCATGGAGGAGAGTAGATTAACCCAATAAATGTTCCTGGTAAGTCTCAGAAATGTCATGATAATACACCTTTTTTCCATCACTATCAGTAACATTATCATTCCATCTATAACCAAAACTAACCTGGACAGGATGCCATTATAAGGTACAAATAACATTATAATATTGTTTTATTTTAAAGCATGCATCAATTAAAAAAAAAGGAAAACTAACATAATCTACATTTCACATCTTATTATAATGACAAACTTTTAACTGAATTACATCTAAGCCTGGTTTGATGCACAGAAGAACCATAATAAAATAACTGATGGAAACATTGATCTGCTCATCACAGTTCATTACATTGCCATTTTCAAAGAAAAGCTATTACTGCTCCAAACTAAAATTATTATGGGGACCCTGTAATTTATTCCAGTCTGCTACTGATTTTCTACAGTTGTTTCTTGATATTTACACCACTCAAAACATAATTATATTTTCCCAAATATATTTGAGCTGAAGTTAGAGGAGTGAGTGTGCATTAATTTTCATCTCACCCTTTCATTTTTTAATGTGAAAAAAGTCCTTCATGGATTAGAACCTTAAAAAATGAGACTATAGATCCTCTGTTTTGGCATCCTTTTTTTTTTTTTGTAAAGTTTGAATCATTTAACTCATCAGTGGGTCAGACTTTGAAGTGTAGGTCACAAGTCCCAGTGCACTAATCACATGGATACACATTGTTTCATCTGAAATCACCAAGATGCATTATCAAACAGCAAGAATGAAGAAAGTTCTTGAAAAATATGTTTTCCTTAAATTTAGCTCTCATTCTGTCAACAAAGAATAATAAATGAGCCTTGGGCATTGCCAGTGCAGATATTTCTCTAGTGAGCAAATACTAAATCTAGGTAGAGCACAAGATGATGCTAGAAGGGATGAAAGTAACAACTAAATTTTAATTTTGTTTTCATTTTCACTCAAAAGAAAAGCCTTGCAGTGAGCATTCTATTTCTTTCTCATTGATAATCCACAGGATCTGCAGTAAATTATTACAGCATACAATAAGCAAAAAGTTCGACTTAATCTTTTTTATAATAGTGGCAACACAATGCAATTCTGTTATGCTAAAGGCACAACTACCGAGGCAACACTTGGCAATTACTTTGATCTGTCTGACTAGCAACCAGTAAACTACCTTCAAGAAATACTAGCATGCCAATGTAGTTTAAGGAAGAAGACATTATTGTGAAAATACTACTGCATGGCTTTTCCTGTCCTTATTAAAGCGGCACATACTATGGACAGCATCTTACCATACATTAGTTATACATTTAATCAGTTCCAGGATGAGAGAGAGCTGAAGTATATATTGCTTAAAATAAAATCAATTTGACTATCCATTAGTTCATCTTGATCGTGCTTTCTACTCATATTACATTCTTAGATCACACACTTATCCCTAGAATTATTCCTGGTGTGTAATTTTATTAAATATTTTTTTCAAAAGCTTCTTTTTTTAAATGGGCGCCTATGTCCATTCACCCCAGCACGCAGTTCCTCAAGCCGTCTCATATCCATGTCAGGTGGGGTGAAGTTAGCAGTTATAGTGGGACAAAATAAAGAGACAGGGCAAACCCACACCCTTGGGATGCCAATAGGACAAAACACCATTTAACTGGAACAAAAATTCAAGAAAATCAACGAAAAATATGTGCTCTAGTGTGGCGTTTGTGAATCATATCTGTTCTCTCAGGATTGCTTGGCATCAAGCCCTGGGGCCTCATGCGTACATGGTGCGTATGCACAAAAATGTTGCGTACACCCGTTTCTACGCTCACATCGCAATGTATGCAACCTAAGCTTGGCATAAAGTCGTGCACATTTTCATGCTAGCTCAATCTCTGCCATATGCAAGTTGTCCGCTCGGTTTTGCAAACTGGCGGCACCCAGCATCAAAGCAGTGCTTTTGTTCCAGTGTGGATCCACATTTAACTTTTTTAGATCCACATCCCTGATGCAGCTTTATCATATACACTGAAATTAACCGCATATTGTTTATTGGTTTAAGGCATCTGATTGTAATTAACCTGTAACAATATAATGGTCCACAGAATGGTCAAACTATTCCAAATACCATAGCTGCTTTAGCGTTGTTACTCTCACTGCACCACTCAGAGTATTTATATCACTGTATCTGAGTGTGGAATCACAGCTCTAAGGCAGATGATCGGAAAGAGAATTATCAGTATACAGCATCAACAACACGCTGCCTCAGCCATGCACACATTCTATTGAAGTGCTCTCATATGACAAACACTTTAGAGCCTTTCCTGTATGGACCTTGTGGTTCAGAAACAGTTTCATCCCCAAGAACTATAAATACACTCAATCAGTCAATCAAGTGCTCATGTAGAACTGTTTGTACTTATTAGTACAATTACCTCACTGTAAACTTGTGATACAGTGTGGTATAGCAGGTCCACAGTTCCCGTTAAAAGGGCCACTTTTTAAAATAAATAATCGTCGCACTCACGGCTTAACGAGGGGATGTGGTGGTGCGTGGCCGAAGCGGTTCTTGGGGAATTCAAGATGTGGGCGTTTGTCACCTAAGTGCACAGGTGTGAGACAGTTCGCATCCGTAATTGTTCCCAGTGGTTGCTGATTGCCACGACTGCCACGTCCGCTTCATAAATAGAAGTGCGAGTCGGCTGGGGGGGACATGAAAGAAAGAAACGGAGGTTGCAGGAAGAAAGAAGGCAGGAAGCAGCAGCAGCAGGAGAAAGTCAGTGCAGGAGAGCGAGCGAGTGCAGCTGAGCAGGGAGCTTGGGTGTTTGGCCGACACCCGAGGAGCAGAAGTAGTGGTCGCTCCCGCTGAGTTTATTTTGAAGAGCGGGAGTGACTGGAAGGCAGATGACTCTCCGTGTAAGGCAGCGGGAGTTGGGACTTGGGATGTACATTCCCCAGCATGGGCACCCTGGTCGCTGTGGAACCCAAGTCGCTATTTGGAGGAGCCTACCGGAGCCAGGGGTCGGTGAGGCAATCCGATCAGCCGGAGCAGGCAGAGCAGGTCAGCTGCAGCTAGGGTGACTCCCCTGTTGTAGGGCCCATTTGGGAGAAGCAGGGGAGCCACCAGCAGTAGTAGAAGGATGCCCCGGATTGTTTAAAGGGTAGCTTCCAGCCGTTATTTTAACCTCGTTGTTTTAATGATTTTTTCTCATGGATTTTAACCTCCACTTCAGCACTTGTTTTATGAATTATTTATTTAAAGATTTGAATGCACTGCACTAATTATTTGGAAACATTGTTTTGTTTTATTGATTTATAATAAAAGCACTTGACACTTTTGTGCACCATCTCCTTGCTCCATTGTTGTGCCTCACTGCAAGCTCATCGGTGACATTACTGATGGTGTTGCGTTCAAGGGCTCCCAGACAGAAGATGGGAGCATGCAGCGAACCCGCATCGTCACATACAGTTGTAATATTACACAACCTGAGCCACTTTAGAAAGTGCATATTTATATATGATGACGATATCATTTTTAAGATGAAATGCAGCAAAATATGTTTATTACATTATACAGATAAATTGTTAATTATTAAACATGTGAGGACACAGTGTCACAGAGCTAGCAACGAGCTGGCTCCTAGTTCAGGGATTGTTCCTGCCTCGTGCTGTATTCTTGCTGGGGCTGGCGCAAAACTGAAAGGATAGATGGATAGAATAATTAAATCATGTACAATGAAGATATTTCAATGTTCCTTAAAAGTTTTGAATAATTGCCATTCTAAGCTTACAGATGATTTAATGTCTATTACAGAGTTGATTGTCTGGCAATTGGGTACTTGGAGAAAGAAAAGGAAGGACAGGAAATGGAGGTTAGTACGTTTAAAAGAAGACAGTACTGCTGCAATAAATTATTTCATCGAAGGTCATGCACAGCGCAGGAAGTATCTTGCGGGAGGCTGGAGCAATCTCTGGACAGGGCGCCAGCTTGTCACTATTACTGCGCCACCGTGTTCTCATGTTTAATAACATGCTTTAACTCCTATCATCATGAAAAGATATGAAGTATACATCTCAGCATTTAAATTATTCAGAGAGTGTAATATCACGAATGTAATGGATTCTGTGTCCTGTCGGAGGAAGAGAAAGCCCGTTTAAGAAGCACGTAGTGATTCACACACATAGAAGAGCACATACAAAACAAAGCATTTAATGTGCTACTTTAGTTACAATGGTATTTGACAAACTAGTAAATTAAACGATTTTAAGATGAAGTTTAAGTTAAGCTTCCATATGACACTTAGACGGTGGGCTACGACTCACCTTTTCATGGCGACTTTGATATCTGACAACTTCTTTTTATTTCAGGCACTGTGACTTTGTGAACTTGAGCTTTTGAGTTTCTTCAACACTCTATGTCACTTGATCAACTTCCTTTTGTTGTTTATACCACGGTTTAACAAATAGTACGTTTTTCCTTGCCTCCACTTGGTATTCGCTGAAATTCTTCTATTTACCCTGTGCTTTTGCCATTGTCTTTTCACAGAATGCTGAGCTTAACACTAGAATTACCAGAGCCTACGAGAAAACTCGTAAATCCAGCCCACCTTAAATCCATTCATACCTCTCTGTCAGCGTCTTTTGTCCTGTAAATGTGCCGATTAAGACAAGCAGCAAGCAGCCGGCTATTCCATCCCTCACTGTCGCAGAACTTTCACTAAGTTCTCCCAGCTCATGCCTTGTTTGATAATATCAAAATATCGTATATACCTATGTCTGTGGTTTTTTTTTTGACATCATACACCATACTAATTCTGCGTGAGCAGAAACACTCAATAAAACTGAATAAAAAAAATAAAGTGACGGTGAGATACAAAGAAGGCAGATTTACCAGCGTTTGTGTGTCAGCTTTTATCCCTCCAGATCAAAGAATGTCCAGTTCCACAGCCTCAAAACACCACTCACATCTACAGTGATTCCCAGTTTCCAATAAAAACTAACAGCGTCAGATCCCTAGGGCGGTAGTATGTATCGTGATCATGAGTGAGAGAATAAAAGTGGAAAAAAAGGTAACTTTTACAAGTACAGTAATATAAATGTACACATCTCTTACAGACGCAAACCAAATGTATGTGTGTACTGTATAATATTAACAATAAGAGCAGCTCACTACTGAAAATGGCAAATATAGGAGGCAATGGGGATCAAATCGGAGGCCCCATGATTACAAGTCAGCAAATCTTACCACTACGCCACGGAAGCTGTTGTATCATCCTTGAGCCTTTTGTGAAAGTGTTTATTTGATCTTTGGACTTCAGGCTTCACACATTCTATAGTTTATGCCTACATTTTGTAACATTTATTGCTAAAATATGAAAAAGTTTCTGTTTTAACAATGTGTTTACACAGATTACTGTAGAAAAGGAACACACATGAAATGCATGTCTTCCAAATAACAATCTATTATTTCCACTCTAAAACTCTAGTAATTCACTCCCAGATAATCAAACAAGGCATGAGCTAGGAGAACTTTGTGAACATTCTGCGACGGTGGGGGATGGAATAGCCGGCTGCTTGTCTTAATCGGCACATTTACAGGACAAAAGACGCTGCCGGAGAGGTGCGAACGGATTTAAGGTGGACCGGATTTACGAGTTTTCTCGTAGGCTCTGGTAATTCTAGTGTTAAGGGCTATTTATATTGATTTGCATATTCAAAGAGGCGTAATTTTGGGAGGAGTTGGGGAGTGGCAGCAGACGCGTGCACATGCATTACTTTCCATGCTGACCGGGATTTATGGAGCAGAAGAACGTGGAAGTTGGCGTACACACAGATTTATGCATCTGGATTTTTTTGTGCGTACGCACATTTCCGCTTTTGTCCGTACGCCATGTTTTAGTGTGAATTCTATACACGGTGTTATGCATGAAGCCCCTGTCTTGATCTGTACATTAGCAACAGTCAGCGCGGAAATGAGACACCAGCTTCAGGAAGTGCTCTGCTTTTATTCCAGGCACACCAGAAGAGGCGGGGCTTCCTTTGCTTCAGTGACTTCAAGGGGAGGTTTCTCAAGGCGGAGAGGTAGAAAGGAGACATGACCATTAGTGACAGCGTCCCCTCTTGTCCCGGGGTGGTACTATTTACTTTAGGCGAACTTGGATGGTGACCCTCTGGTGCACACATGTGAAACAGCCTTCCTTTTTGATTTCCATATAAGCATTTCATCCTGGGGGTATGCCTTTTTGTGTCACTTCAAAATGAAAAACACTCAATTGAAAAGGAGATTTCAAGTGCTGCTTTTTGACCAATTAACTTTTTCTCATTCCCCTATTCTCATAAACCTTTCCACAACTCATCTGACAGTAGTACAATAGTCATAACAATGCCCCAACAGGTGTGGCAAATATGTTCATGTTGTTGAAAAGAGTTTCAAGTGTTAAATGCCTGGTCAGTCCAGCTCAGTATTTTGACAAGTGAAAATGATGATGACGGAGATAATAGGCTTGTAAGGTCAATACTGTCACATGTACAGAATACACTGAAATTCTTACTTACATGTGCTAATCAACAAATCACCACTCTCCGGCATCATGAATAAGGAGTAAAGATATTAAACATTTGGCAGTTATGCAGTCTTAATTGCTGCATGTAATAAAAATGTTTCATATATGGTATGTATTTTGGACGTATGTCTGTTTTTTGTTGCCAGTTACTTCCTCTGCTTTACAGTGTTAGATCAATTAAAGAAATAATTCCTATTTATGGTGCTAGACAAGGCATTAGTGCCACATTGGCTTCCTTTCTGTTATATTGTATTAGGTGTGCTGTTTTTTCCATGCATTTTTCTTAAAGATATTATATTTGCAAGTATCTCTACTTCTGTATTTGTTTGCATTGTACTTCTCAAAAAGTATGTGCAGCAATCACAAAGTGTTTGAAGTAGAAGGAGTATCAAATACAGCCGAGGGCAGGTTAACAATTCTGCGTGCAGAACGCTGCCTTTGCAAATGAAATTATAACAGCACAGTCATTAGAAAATGTTCAACAGCTGTCCCTTAAGGCAGAAGAAAGCAATTAAAGGGCAGAGAAACTTGAATGGGGTCCACTTGCCGGATTTGACATTTCAGACATTTACACATGTAATGCCATTTCTGCAACATACTCGGTGCATATGACGCATACGATATTATGTAATGATAAGGTGATCATGGTTCTGTCATTGTATAATATTTAATGATATTTTTATTCTGTTCATTTTAATATTGAAATGTCATCTACCAAAATGGTTTTAAAGACAACCAACTGCTATCCCATTTTTCACATTAGGCTTTTCCTACATAGTGACACAGTTTTTATTGCTACTCTCTCACAAGTCCAGAGTTCTGGGTTTATTTCCAAGTCATGAGTTTTATCTTAACTGGTTACCCCAGACTAGCCAAGTAGGAGTGAATATAGATGTGTGTGTGCCCAGTGATGAACTGGCATCATATCCAGGGTTGTTTCCTGCACACTGCTCTCTGGATAGACAGTTGATCCTTCATCCTTGAACTAGATGAGTGCTGTTAAAAAATGAATGGATGGATGTTTCCCTTCTAAATACAAATTGCTTACCAGAGAATTATATTACTTCATTACATCTAATTTTGATAATTAATATCTGTTTTCAGTAGCATGTTAAATGTAAACTTGTTCAACCAGTAGAACTGTTAGTAAAAGGCAACAATGAGGGCAGAATCAAGGAACAGCTTCTTCTTGGGTGCTATTAGATTAATTAATAAATCATCACAAAATGTGACTGTACACTTTGTGTGACTTGTACTATGCACTTTGCATTTTGTTTCAGTATTCTCATGTACTAAATTATTTGCTGCTATGTTTTTTACTTGCTGCCAATTATTGGCCATACTGCAATAATATTTCTTTTAGCTATAGTTATCTTACTTTACTTATGTATAAATGTTACTTCACTCTATTTTATTGTGTTTATCTCTGATACCTTTATCACGAAGCTTTGGGGGTTATGGGGCTACTTATGGGATACTTTTTATTTTTTTTTCGTCTGTTTTTTTTTTAATGCGGTTATAATGGGCAGTGTTTAATTACTGCGATCTGAGTGGCGAATTTCATTTCTGCATACGGATGTTAAAATAACAATAAAATCCATGATCCTTGAGATTTAGGGAGGAAAGGAAAATAGATTTTTAACTATGCTTCTATCCGTTATAATGACCTGCCTTTCCATTATGGGTCACATTGGGTTTGAAGCCAATCCTATCCTAGCAGCACTAAGCTCAAGGCAGGAAATAACTTCATCACAAGTCACTCACTTAACCAATCCAGACTCATGGATACCCAGTTAATTCAGTAACCAATTAACATAAACTAACTTAAACATGCTGAGGTCATTCGAAACAATGATAGGCTGATACTACAACAAATTTTTGGGATACAAACCCAGCTGTCCCCATTTTCATGCAAAACAAATGTGCAATGGCATGCAAAAAAGGAAACAAAAATGCTGCCCCGTAACACTCTAGCTAGTTCAGTCAACACGACTAAATCAACTATAAAAAGGCAGTGGATCTCTTCTTAGTTTGCTTGAACCAGAAGTAACACCTCCTTCCAGACAGTCTCGCTTTCATGGCCCAGGGACCAGAAGTTGTGGAGTCAGTTGCCTTCACTGGGTGGTTTCTCTGCACTGTGGATGAACAAGAAGAGAAATCAGTGACAGCACTCCCTCTCATCTCGGGGTGGTAGCACATACATAAGAAGAACTCAGAGGGTGACCGTCTGACACGCATGCATGACAATACTTAACACTAGAATTACCAGAGCCTACGAAAATACTTGTATATCCGGCCCACCTTAAATTGCTTCTTAAAAACCTTTCTCACCTCTCCGCCAGCGTCTTTTGTCATCTAAATGTACTGATAAAGACAAGCTGCCAGCAGCCGGCTATTCCATCCCCCCAACGACTTAGAACGTAAACAGGCTTTTCCCAGCTCTTGCCTTGATTGATTATCTGGGAGTGAAGTGGAGTTTTAGAGTAGAAATAATAAGATTGTTATTTGAAACACACGCATTTCATATGTGTTGCATTTCTACAGTAATCTGTGTAAACACATTGTTAAAACAGAAACGTGTTATATATTCTATTAGCAATTGACAAAATGTAGGCATAAACTATATAATGTATGAAGCCTGAAGTCCAAATATCAAAGACACACTTTCACAAAAGGTACAAAAAAAAGCCACCACCAAAAAAACCCGCCGTAGTGTGAGACATTGATATGAATTAACTATCACTGCTTCCGTGGCGTAACAGTATCAGTCGCTGACTGGGAATCAGAAGGTCATGAGTTCCATCCTGCACAACTCCCATTTAAGAAGTGTTCTTATTTTCACTATTTTAGAATAAAATGATACATTTGATTTCAGTCTGTAACAGCTGGTGTAATTTATGATATTTGTAAAGGTTAGCTTTATTTTTTTAAAATTCACTTTTCATTGTCTCAGTCGCGTTCAGGATCCATCCCTACCGCCCCCCACCTGACACTGCGGTTTTTACATAAAGACGCGCTATAGTTCTGCAGTGTATCACGATACATACGACCGCGTGTTTTTTTCCCCCAGTATTGCCAGTCCCCACGTGTTGCTGTATGCTGTTTCTTTTGTACTCCAGGACATGCAGAGGAAAGCATAGTAAAGAGCAGTAACTTCAGCGCTATATGCAATCATCAGACACTCCCCATCTGTTGCTATTTTCACATAAAGATGCGCTAAAGCTCTGCAGTGTACTTGTGACTGCATTGTCGTACCAATGCTTGCGAACTGAAGTGTCTGCATGAACTTTTCGTGGCATTACACGCGTATTTTTTGAGCATGCCCATGTAGCTCAAACACAGGAACATATGTTGATGTAAAAGTATAACAAAACAAGTGCACTTTTTTTCAAGACTATAACCGAAGAAAAAAGAAAGCAAGTTACAGTAGGCGGTTGATATGACAGCTTGCGTGGTGGAATGCTAAGAACTGCTGATTTCCATTCTGTGCTATATAACTTAACATTTGAATCTGATGATTGCATATAGCGCTGTCTTGTTTAGTGTGCGCAAGAACATGCAGGTGGCCAGTTGCTGAGTGCTACAGCGCACATTTTAAAAAAAAGAAAGAGACAAATATATGTGACGTTTTGAAGAAATCATTTTATGACGCGAATAGTACCAATCAGAAAACATCGTCGAAGTAATGCAATATTATTTGAAAACGAACAGCGTCAGGTTGGGTGTGAAGTTATACTGGCGCTGTTTGAGTCAGATCAGAAGCTGAATAAGCTGAAAAAGCTCCTGTTCTGACTCTAAGTAAAAAAGCATGAATTAATGAACAGAAATAACCGCGATTGACATTTTAAAGTTAACGATTTACAGTGCATACCAATTTATAAATTTAATGTCCGTTTGAGGAAAAAAAAAACACTTTCGTCAAAGCTGGGAATCGAACTCGCGTCTCTGTGGCACAGTAAGGCAGTGGTGCTCCAAGTCAGCAAACCGTCCTTATAACTTATTTTTTCAAGATCCATAACACACAGACAGACAGAGCACTGCGTAATACAGAGACAGACAGGCAGAGATATACAAACAAACAGGGAAGGCACATGAACTGAAAGAAAAAAAAAAATCAACATGTGCGTTGTTTCTGCAGCACTGAATAAGCTCACCCGCTATAACATCACCCCTCCCCCCGATCTGACTCTCTAAGTAACAGCGCAAGTACAGACACAAATCAAGTGCATGTGTGTACTGTATAATATTAACAAAAAGAGCAGCTTACTACTGAAAACGGCAAATATAGGAGTGAGTGAGGATCGAACCAGGACTCTTGATTACACTTGATTTGTGTCTGTACTTGCGCTGTTACTTAGAGAGCCAGATCGGGGGAGGGGGTGATGTTAGAGCGGGTGAGCTTATTCAGTGCTGCAGAAACAACGCGCATGTTGATTTTTTTTTCTTTCAGTACATGTGCCTTCCCTGTTTGTTTGTATATCTCTGCCTGTCTGTCTCTGTATTACGCAGTGCTCTGTCTGTCTGTGTGTTATGGATCTTGAAAAAAATAAGTTATAAGGACAGTTGTTCATGTTAATTGCAGTCTCAATTGTTAAAAAAATATTTTAAAAGGAGCATCCCACATGAAAATATAACGATCTCATTAACTGACAGTGCATACCAATTTACAAATTTTATGTCCGTTTGAGGTTAAAAACAAAAAAAAGAAGTAACACTTTATCCCCAGCGGGAATTGAACTCATGTTTGTGAGGCAGAGAAAAGCTACTTGGTCTGAGAAACAAATCTTAGCGTGCTACGCCACAGAAACTGTTATATGGTGTGTGAAGCTTTTGTGGAAGTGTTTATTTGATCTTAGGAACTCGGGCTTTACACATTCTACATTTTGTAACATTTATTACTAAAATATGAAAAAAGTTTCTGTTTCAGCAATGTGTTTACACAGATTACTGTAGAAACGGAACACGCATGAAATGCATGTATTCCAAATAGCGATCTATTATTTCTATTCTAAAACTCCAGCAGTTCAGTCACTCCCAGATAATCAAACAAGCCATGAGCTGGGAAAACTTAGTGAACGTTCTGTGACGGTGGGGGACGGGATAGCTGGCTGCTCGCTGCTCCTCCAAATCTGCACATTTAGAAGACAAAAGAGAGGTGAGAACGGTTTTAAGGTGGGCCGGATCTACGAGTTTTTTCGTAGACTCTGGTAATTCTAGTGTTAATCAAACTGCAGCATTGGGCACAAGGTGGACAGAGTGCCAGTCCATTGCAGGGTACAAACACACACACACACTGACTAACACTAAGGCTAGTTTAGAGTTATCATATTAACTGAAACTGCATGTCTTTGGGAGTGCAGAAGGAAAACTGAAATACCCAGAAGAAAAGTCACACACTGTGAAAACACAGAGAATGGTTGCATTGCTAATCATGGTCGCAATTATTATTACTGGCTGTTTTTTAATGTAATATTGCAAATTAGTGAAGAAATCATGGTGTAGTTTATCGGGGAAACTATCTGTATACAGTAAGTACTTCTTCAATGTCACTTTATAGATATACTAGCTGCACTTCTTCTTTTGGCTGCTCCCGTTAGGGGTTGCCATAGCGGATCCTCTTCTTCTATATCTTTCTGTCCTCTGCATCTTGTTCTGTTACACCCATCATCTGCATGTCCTCTCTCACGACATTCATAAACCTTCACTTAGGTCTTTGTCTTTTCCTCTTCCCTGGCAGCTCTATTCTTAGCATCCTTCTCCCAATATACCCAGCATTTCTCCTCTGCACATCCAAACCAACGCAATCTCGCCTCTCTGACTTTATCTCCCAACCGTCCAACTTGAATTGACCCTCAGAAGTACTCATTTCTAATCCTATCCATCCTCGTCACACCCAGTGCAAAATCTTAGCATCTTTAACTCTGCTAACCTCCAGCTCTGTCTCCTGCTTTCTGGTCAGTGCTACCGTCCTGTAGACCTTCCCTTTCACTCTTGCTAATACCTGTCTGTCACAAATTACTCCTGACACTCTTCTCCACCTATTTCACCCTGCCTGCACTCTCTTTTTCACATAAATTACACAATCCCCATTACTCTGTACTGTTGACACCCAAGTATTTAAACTCTTCCACCTTCGCCAACTCTACTTCTTGTATTCTCACCATCCCACTTTCATTTACACACATGTATTCTGTCTTGTTCCTACTGACCATCATTTCTCTCCTCTCTAGAGCATATCTCCACCTCTCCAGGGTCTCCTCTACTTGCTCCCTACTATCGCTATAGACCACAATGTCATCAGCAAACATCATAGTCCATGGGGACTCCTGTCTAATCTTATCTGTCAACCTGTCCATCACCATTGCAAATAAGAAAGGGCTCAGAGCCAATCTCTTATGTAATCCCACCTCCACCTTGAATGCATCCGTCACTCCTACCGCAGACCTCACCACTGTCACACTTCCCTCGTGCCATTTCCTGTACAACTCTTACGTACTTCTCTGCCACTCCTGACTTCTTCATACAATACCACAACTCCCCTGAAGCACCCTGTCATATGCTTTCTCCAGATCCACAAAGACGCAATGCAACTCCCTCTGGCCTTCTCTATACTTCTCCATCAACATCCTCAGAGCAAACATTGCATCTGTGGTGCTCTTTTTTGGCATGAAAACCATACTGCTGCTCACTAATCATCACCTCCATTCTTAACCCTAGCTTCCACTACTCCTTTCCCATAACTTCATGCTGTGGCTCATCAATTTTATCCCCCTGTAGTTAATACAGTCCTGCACATCCCCCTTATTCTTAAATATCGGCACCAGTACACTTCTTCTCCACTCATCAGGCATCCACTCACTTTCCAAGATTACATTAAACAATCTGGTTAAAAACTCCACTGTCATCTCTCCTAAACACCTCCATGCTTCCACAGGTATGTCATCTGGACCAACGGCCTTTCCATTTTTCATCCTCTTCATAGCTGTCCTTACATCCTCCTTACTTATCTGTTTCACTTCCTGATTCACTATCTGCACATCATTCAACCTTCTCTCTCTCATTCTCTTCATTCATCAGGCTCTCAAAGTACTCTTTCCATCAGCTCAACACTCTCCTCACTTGTGAGTTTGTTTCCATCTTTATCTTTTATTACCCTAACCTGCTGCACATCTTTCCCAGCTCAGTCCCTCTGTCTAGCCAATCGGTACAGGTCCTTTTCTCCCTCCTTAGTGTCCAACCTCTCATACAACTCATCATACACCTTTTCTTTAGCGTTTGCCACCCCTCTCTTCACCTTGCGCCTTATCTCCTTGTACTCTTCTATACTTTCTGCATTTCTTTGACTATCTCACTTCTTCTTTGCCATCCTCTTCATCTGTATACTCTCCTGTACTTCCCCATTCCACCACCAGGTTTCCTTTTCCTCCTTCCTCTGTCCAGATGTCACGCCAAGCACTCTTCTTGCTGTCACCCTTACTACATCTGCTGTAGTTTCCCAACTATCTGGTAATTCTTCACTACCACCCAGTGCCTGTCTCACCTTCTCCCTTATCTCAGCCTTGCAGTCTTCTTTTTTTAACTTCCACCATTTGATCCTTGGCTCTGCCCTCACTCTCTTCCTCTTCTTGATTTCCACCAACATCCTACAGACCCACCATCCTATGTTGCCTAACTACACTTTCCCCTGCCACCACTTTGCAGTCTTCAAGCTCCTTCAGATCAACTCTTCTGCATAGGATGTAATCTACCTGTGTGCATCTTCCTCCACTCTTGTACATATACTAGCTGTACTACCCATCTAAAATGGTCTGAAATTAAAGTAATCAATGTAGACCTCAGCGTTAATATTAGCAGTGCACCATGCAAGGTATATGTCTCTGTTATATGCCACTTGGTATGGGATTTGTAAAAGCAGTGTTGATGCTTGTGATATACTATCTGTTGGAATGACAAATGTGATGCATCTTATTACTAAAATATTTGCAACCAGACGGACATGCAAACACTTATTTTATTAAGATAGATACTGTCTATCACTGTACTTGGTAGCTTATTCCAAGTGTCTATAGTTCTCTGTGCAAAGAAAAACTTCCTAATGTTTGTGTGAAATTTACCCTTAATAAGTTTCCAACTGTGTCCTCATGTTCTTGATGAAGTCATTTTAAAATAAGTCTTGATCCACAGTACTAATTCCCTTCATAATTTAAAACACTTCAATGTCAACTTTTAATCTTTTTTTGCTTAAATTGAAAAGGCTCAGCTCTTTTCATTTTTTTTTCATAATTCATTCCCTGTAGCCCTAGAGTCAGACTAATCGGTATTCTCTGGAACTTTTCTACTGCTGCTATGTCCTTTTTGTAGCCTGGAGACCAAAGCTGCACACAGTACTACAGATGAGGCCTCACCAGTGCATTATAAAGCCTGAGCATAACCTCCTTGGACTTGTACTCCACACATCGTGCTATATAGCCTAACATTCTGGAACTCAGTCTGGAATTTGATAGCATAGAGTCCACTACGACTCCTAAATCCTTCTCATTAGGTGTTCTCTAAGACCTCTCATTGTGTACAGTAATCCCTCCTCCATCGCGGGGGTTGCGTTCCAGAGCCACCCGCGAAATAAGAAAATCCGCGAAGTAGAACCCATATGTTTATATGGTTATTTTTATATTGTCATGCTTGGGTCACAGATTTGCGCAGAAACACAGGAGGTTGTAGAGAGACAGGAACGTTATTCAAACACTGCAAACAAACATTTGTCTCTTTTTCAAAAGTTTAAACTGTGCTCCATGACAAGACAGAGATGACAGTTCAGTCTCACAATTAAAAGAATGCAAACATATCTTTCTCTTCAAAGGAGCAAACAAATCAATAGGGCTGTTTGGCTTTTAAGTATGCGAAGCACCGCGGCACAAAGCTGTTGAAGGCGGCAGCTCACACCCCCTCTGTCAGGAGCAGAGAGAGAGAGAGAGATAGAGAGAGACAGACAGATAAAAAAATCAATACGTGCCCTTCGTGCTTTTAAGTATGCGAAGCACCGTTCAACATGTCGTTTCAGGAAGCAGCTGCACAAAAGATAGCAAACGTGAAGATAATCTTTCAGCATTTTTAGACGAGCGTCCGTATCGTCTAGGTGTGCGAACAGCCCCCCTGCTCACACCCCCCTACGTCAGCGCAAGAGAGAGAGAGAGAAAGTAAGTTGGGTAGCTTCTCAGCCATCTGCCAATAGCGTCCCTTGTATGAAATCAACTGGGCAAACCAACTGAGGAAGCATGTACCAGAAATTAAAAGACCCATTGTCCGCAGAAACCCGCGAAGCAGCGAAAAATCCGCAATATATATTTAAATATGCTTACATATAAAATCTGCGATGGAGTGAAGCCACGAAAGGCGAAGCGCGATACAGCGAGGGATTACTGTATTTAAACCTAACATTTTTACTTCCTATGTGTGATACTTTACATTTACTGACATTAAATTTCATCTGCCACAAATCTGCTCAAGCCTGTATGATGTCCAAATCCCTCTGTTATGATTTGATGGATTCCAGATTATCTGCCAATCCACCTATCTTGGTAGCATCTGCCAACTAAAACACCTTGTTACTTACAGTATATTCCTATCCAAATCATTTATATATATATATATATATATATATATATACAATATATATATATATAACAAATAGCAGCAGCCCCCTAGCAATGACCCCTGATGAACACCACTTTTAACAATTCTGATTAGGTTCCTCGCACCATCACCCTCTGTGTCTGAGCCAATTCTGCACCCATCTAAAAACATCACCCTGAACTCCCACTTCTTTTAGTTTGATGGCTAACCTCTCATGTGGCACCTTATCAAATGCTTTCTTAAAGTATTTAATAAGATAGATAGATAGACAGAAATTGTATTATTCCTGAAAGAAATTGCATGGTTACAGTAGCAGACAAAAAAGCACAAATATACACATAACAAGAATTATCCTATTTATTAAGAATGCTAATAAAATACAAATAGATAGATAGATACTTTATTAATCCCAAGGGGAAATTCACATACTCCAGCAGCAGCATACTGATAAAGAACAATGTTAAATTAAAGAGTGATAACAATGCAGGTATAACAGACAGACAATAACTTTGTATAATATTAACGTTTAAACCCCCGGGTGGAATTGAATAGTCGCATAGTGTGGGAGAGGAACGATCTCCTCAGTCTGTCAGTGGAGCAGGACAGTGACAGCACTCTGCCGCTGAAGCTGCTCTTCTGTCTGGAGATGATACTGTTCAGTGGATGCAGTGGATTCTCCATGATTGACAGGAGCCTGCTCAGTGCCCATCGCTCTGCCACGGATGTCAAACTGTCCAGCTCCATGCCTACAATAGAGCCTGCCTTCCTCACCAGTTTGTCCAGGCGTGAGGCGCCCCTCTTCTTTATGTTGCCTCCCCAGCACACCACTGCGTAGAAGAGGGCGCTCGCCACAACCGTCTGATAGAACATCTGCAGCATTTTATTGCAGATGTTCAAGGACGCCAGCCTTCTAAGGAAGTATAGTCGGCTCTGTCCTTTCTTACACAGAGCATCAGTATACTTTATTTGTACTTATAATATGACTAGCAAAATACCCGCGCTTCGCAGCGGAGAAGTAGTGTGTTAAAGAGGTTATGAAAAAAAAAAAGGAAACATTTTAAAAATAACGTAACATGATTGTCAATGTAATTGTGTTGTCATTGTTATAAGTGTTGCTGTCTTTTATATATATATATATATATATATATATATATATATATATATATATATATGTATAATATACACACACACACATAAACATGTACTGTATATACATATACATATATATATACATATCTACATATACACATATCTACATATATATATACATATACACATCCACATATATATACATATATATATATTATATATATATATATATATATATATATATATACACATATCAACATATATACTGTATACACACATACATAAACACACACATATACATACACACACACACACACATATATATTAATATATATATATATATATATATATATATATATACATATACATATACATATATATAACATATACACACACAGACACATATATATACATAAATATTTACATATCTACATATATACACATCTACATATATATACACATATATATACATATATATATACAGTATACACATATATATACATATATATATATATATATATGTAGACATACATACATAGATAGATTGACACATATATATATACATATCTACATATATATATATGTAATTGTGTTGTCATTGTTATGAGTGTTGCTGTCATATATATATATATATATACAGTATGTATGTATATATATATATATATATGTGGGTGTGTATATATATATATATATATATATATATATATATATATAATATATATATATATGTATGTATATATATATATGTGTGTATATATATATAATATATATTATGTATATGTATATATATATGTGTGTGTGTGTGTGTATATATATATATATATATATATATATATGTATATATATATGTGTGTGTGTGTGTGTATATATATATATATATTATATATATATATGTATATATATGTATGTATATGTATACGTATATATGTGTCAATCTATCTATGTATGTATGTCTAGATATATATTTATATATATAGATATGTATATATATGAGTATATATATATGTAGATGTGTATATATGTAGATATGTAAAATATTTATGTATATATATGTGTCTGTGTGTGTACAGTAATCCCTCGCTATATCGCGCCTTCGCCTTTCGCGGCTTCACTCCATCGCGGATTTTATATGTAAGCATATTTAAATATATATCGCGGATTTTTTCGCTGCTTCGCGGGTTTCTGAGGACAATGGGGTCTTTTAATTTCTGGTACATGCTTACTCAGTTGGTTTGCCCAGTTTGATTTCATACAAGGGACGCTATTAGCAGAGGGCTGAGAAGCTACCCAACTTACTTTTCTTTCTCTCTCTCTTGCGCTGACCTATCTGTGATCCTGACATAGGGGGTGTGAGCAGGGGGGGCTGTTCGCACACCTAGACGATACGGAGGCTCGTCTAAAAAATGCTGAAAGATTATCTTCACGTTGCTACCTTTTAGTGTGCAGCTTTTAAGTATTGCTGCACGGTGCTTCGCATACTTTCAAAGCTCAAAGGGCACGTATTGATTTTTTTATCTGTCTTTCTCTATCTCTTTCTAACTCTCTCTCTCTCTCTCTCTGCTCCTGACGGAGGGGGGTGTGAGCTGCCGCCTTCAACAGCTTTGTGCTGCGGTGCTTCGCATACTTACAAGTGCTCCTTTGAAGAGGAAGATATGTTTGCATTCTTTAATTGTGAGACTGAACTGTCATCTCTGTCTTGTCATGGAGCACAGTTTAAACTTTTGAAAAAGAGACAAATGTTTGTTTGCAGTGTTTGAATAACGTTCCTGTCTCTCTACAACCTCCTGTGTTTCTGCGAAAATCTGTGACCCAAGCATGACAATATAAAAATAACCTATAAACATATGGTTTCTACTTCGCGGATTTTCTTATTTTGCGGGTGGCTCTGGAATGCAACCCCCGCAATGGAGGAGGGATTACTGTGATATGTATATGTATATATATATGTTATATATATATATATAATATATATATTATATATATATATATATGTGTGTGTGTGTGTGTGTGTGTGTGTGTATGTATATGTGTGTGTTTATGTATGTGTGTATATATATGTTGATATGTGTGTATTATATATATTTATATATATATAATATATATATATTATATATATATATATGTGGATGTGTATATGTATATGTATATATATGTAGATATGTGTATATGGATGTATATATATATGTATATGTATATATATGTTTATGTGTGTGTGTATATTATATATATATATATATATATATATATAAAAGACAGCAACACTTATAACAATGACAAGACAATTACATTGACAATCATGTTACGTTATTTTTGAAATGTTTCCTTTTTTTTTTCATAACCTCTTTAACACACTACTTCTCCGCTGCGAAGCGCGGGTATTTTGCTAGTATTATATATATATATTACATACATATACACACATACATGCAGTTTCAATAACATAGAAATCAATATAAACAACATTAACATCATTATCATATGAGAATATGAAGTAATATATAAGAAGCACATTTCATATAAATATAAATTATTAAACAGTAAAATCTTCTTCTGTAATTTGCTACCGTGGCTATTTGTTTGTCTGTCCAGGATTTTAAATCACCTGTAGCTCGCAAACTGTTTCACCTATTGACTTGAAATGTGGTACACATATAGTACGTCACGTCTACTATCCGCTTTATGGGTGATGATTGTATTACTCTTTTTATCTTTTATTTTATTTTATTGTAGAATCAACTCCTATCTGCGCACATCAGGGCGGCCGTGGGCGGATGCGTATGGTGTATTCACTCCATGTTATCGTGCATTGCGCTGTCACTGGTATTTTGATTAAAGAATTTGAACAACATATAAGAAGCGCATAAATTATTAAACAGTAAAACATTAACATTTAAGAAGTAAAGTTACATTAAGTACTACTGCAGTGCCTTCGGGTATACCTCATTTTTTGTTTGCCCATTACATGCTTAAATGTATACATTTTTTGGTGTACCTGACCGAGAACACGCGACATATAACCGAGCGTGGGAGAAGCATGGATTTTAAACACACGTTGAGTTCATCTGCTGGTCTCCCTCGTGAATAACTGGTAATGTTTGACTAAAATCTACAGTGAGTAAAACGACATTACCTCCTATTTTTTTTTTACGATCTCTGAGATCTTGCTTTTTTCGGTTCAAGGCTTCATAAGCTCTTTTATGTTGTATGGTGTACTTATCCCAAACCATCATCTTTGAATGTTGCAAGACTTTCGCCTTGTATGTAGATCGGGGTAATTACATTCATTGCATTCCTAGTCTGAACCACAATCTGATTGTATGGGTGGTTACCTGGCACTGTAGGGTTGCCACCCGTCCTTTAAAATACGGAATCGTGCAGCATTTGAGAATGAAATTGCGCGTCCCGTTTTGAATCAATACGGGACGGGATTTGTCCCGTATTTTTTTTATCATTTTTTTAAAGCAGCGTCTCATGCAAATCATCCCACACGCATTTTATGAAGATGCCTCCTTTCCTACTTTTGATTGGGTAATACTTGATGTCATCGTTAGTTTGATTGGTCTTTTTAACTGTCCAGTGAGGAGGGCGGGTCTTTTAAGTAGAGTCTGCAAACTGTTGGCACTGAGATGTGGCACCCGCTGCAGTATGCGTCCCTTATTTTTTTGTATTAAAAGTGGTAACCCTACCTGGCAGGTAACACTTATGTTTGGTCATGAAGTCGTCTAAAATCTGCCACGTGCCCTCTTTTAATTGCGAGAAGCAGATATATATAGCCAAATTCTTGCGCTTCGTTGCGGCGAAGTACTGCTTTTAATTTTTTAAGAAGAAAAGAAAACCTTTTTAAACGGATCGAAAATATACCAATAACAATTTGTTAAGGATCTGTTTTTTTGTGAACCTCGCTTTTCACAGCTGTCGCGCTACGGCGTGTGTTTCGTTTATTTGACAGTATGTAGATCGTGGTAATTACATTCATGGCATTCGTTTTCTGAATCACAATCTGACTGTATGGGTGGTTACCTGCCAGGTTACGCTTGTGGTTGGTCAGGAAGTCGCCTTACATCCGCCACGTGCCCTCTTTCTGTTCCCAGAAGCTGATCATAGAATGGTTTTAATAGTTTACTTTCAAATAATGCAAAGAGTATGCGACACGTGTTTCTCCCTAATTCTGGGGCTCATCAGGCATACACACTCACTGCATCCCCTCTCGTGAATCGAATCTCTATCATCAGCGCCAGAGTTGAAGCCCCTAACGTTGCGGTCAGCAAGTCGGCTAACATCCGCCATGTGCCGTTTTTCAGTTGCGAGAAGCAGATCATAGAATGGTTGAAACTGTTGCCCCTAACGTTGCGCCATGGCATGTGGTTTGTTTATACCTCGTGTCTTCTCATTAAATTTTTATCTCGCGAATATGTTATTGCAATCCGCAGCGGGAGCGTTTCTATAAACTTAATTTAAACTTACGTTTTACACTGTGCTTTGTTTCCCTTATGAACATGCTTGTATGCTTCACTCGCTCCCTTCTCAATTGTTTAATGAATTTTTTGCTCTTCGCTGTTTGCGGCTCTTCCTTCATTTCTCCCTACTGCGTTCTTTTATCTCGCGAATATGTTATTGCAATCCTTAACGGGAGCGTTTCAGTAAACTTAATTTAAACTTACGTTTTACACGGTGCTTTGTTTCCCTTATGAAGATGCTTGTATGCTTCACTCGCTCCCTTCTCAATTGTTTAATGAATTTTTTGTTCTTCGCTGTTTGCGGCTCTTACTTCATTTCTTCCTACTGCATTCACAGTCTTTTCACGTGATTACGTGGGAGGCGTGATGACGTGACACTCAACTCCGCCTCCCACGGCCATCAAGCTGCCTTCCATTACAGTATATTGTCAAAAAAGAGGTTCCAGTTATGACCATTACGCGTTGAATTTCGAAATGAAACCTGCCTAACTTTTGTAAGTAAGCTATAAGGAATCAGCCTGCCAAATTTTAGCCTTCCACCTACACGGGAAGTTGGACAATTAGTGATGAGGGAGTCAGTCAGTCAGTCAGTGAGTCAGTGAGGGCTTTGCCTTTTATTAATTAGTATAGATAATTACTTATAAGTAATTATAAGTGATAATACTTATTACTTATAAGTAAATCAACAAATGGTAGGTATTTACTAAGTGTAAACTGATTCGAATTGCACATGTTTCTTGGTTACAGTACAGGATGTCAGTCATTGGCACAGTATATTGCACATAGCATCACTGTCTGTTAAGATGTCAGCTAGATCAGTTCAGTACCATTCAGCGTGCAGGAATGTGTTTAAATTATAGACAAGTAAATATGCTTAAAATGATAGATGATTTGTCTTCTGATAATGCCACTGTTTCTTTCCTTCTGTATCATGCCTGTGTGTTATTGATCTTAAAAGGCACACATACAGTTGTACCACAGTCTATGAATAATTAAGCAGCCTGTTTCAGGGACATAGAGACTGTATTAAGTAGGGGGTATCACTGGGAGCTGTGTATTTGTCATACATAATGAACATGCCTGTCCTACTATAATGTATGCCCTGTCTGAAGCTTATACTGGATTCAGTAGTAACTCCCCTAACTTCATCATTTGATTCTGAAGGGAAAACAAAGTCATTAATACCAGATAAAGCCTCCAAGTCCAAATAGTGGCAATGTTTTTAGACATGATATTTTATTCAGGTGAAATGTCAAAGAAATGTATTCATTTTCCCACCCATTTAGTCCAGTTTAGGATCTCAGGCAGCTTAAGCCTATTCTGTTCTGGCAACATTGTATACAAGATGGAAGCTAATGTCTTTACAGGGCTTAAGTTTAGAGTTACTGTACTAAATAAGAAAATATGCCAACTTTTGGATATAGGTGGAAAGCCAGAGTAACCAGAGGAAACCCCACTTGGACAGGAAAACAGGGTGTCTAGGCGGCAATTCAAACTCATAGTGGTAATAGGTTTTTATTCTAATTTCTTTATATGTGATCAATCCCTGCTATTAAATTAATTCTCATTTAATTAGACAGATTGCCTGAGCTTCCAGTCTGTTTATAGGCAATGAACCATGTCTCTGTCAGAGGCAAAATTAGAAAAAGACAAATTTGTATAATTCATTAGTGATAATTATGTTTAATTACTTGTTATGGTTTCCTGATTGAGAATAATTAATATAGTATTTGAATTTACATTGTATATATTTTTATGGAACAAGAGTAATAATTCTAAATGTAAGAAAATATAAAATATTTTGACTTTTACTGAATGCAATTGGACATATCAAAGTCACTACATGTACATACTAGAAGAACCTGAAGGAACTACATATGAAAATTCTTAGAATGTGATAAGAAGATACAATGCCACAACAGGAAATTCATGCCAGGACAAAGTTTTGGTGAAGATGAAGAAGGCTGAACAACAACAGCAACAAGTTTTATTTCTATAGCACATTTTCATACAAGGCATGTAGCTGAAAAGTGCTTTATAAAAAGTCAAAGAAGAAATTGTAAGAAAAAAACTCAATAAATTAGAAATAATTATATGAATGAATAAATTAAATACCAAAATCAGTAAATAAGAATAAAGCAATATGCACGTAAATAATAGGGCTATATAACTAGCAGATAAAGTAGTGTCTTTAATGATGGACTTGTTTTGATTGTAATGATAAGTCTGCTGCTATGGTCTGATGGTCAGGCAGGACAGAAAAAATATTCTGGAGTTGACGGTGAAAACACCACCCAGCCAACACTGGGCACTGAAAGAAGTTTCAGTAAAGAACTGGACTTTGCCATGACATGTATACCTCTGAAGGTGCTCCAGTAAAAGAGAGAGCTTTGCTGTCACATATACACTGTCAGCCCCAGATGATGGCAATGTCACCAGATTTTTTTAATACCAGCTGTAGCAGGCATGGCTTTGGTAGACAAGATTACTGGCTAGTATGGAACTGGCTGTAAAAAGGTATTTATATCACTAAAGCAAGCAAAGTTACCACAACAACAACAGATACAACATAAGTAAATAATGCTTAGGAGGCCATTAACCACACAAAGTAGGGAATTCCAGAAATTCACCACTCAGTTGTTCAACAGCAGTAATTCAAGAATTGCCTGGAGTTTATGCCTGCAATACAGCTGGTTACAGCTAGGTGGCAGAGTGATCCCCATAACATAGTCTACAACCTCAGAAATTACATAGGGGAGGGTTTTAGTTTCAATGCAAAATTCTGAATTATTGCACATTTCAACGCAAAGCAGTTGGTTTCTACAGATGTTTGGATTTTGACATCTTAATTTCTTTATTTTGTATTTTTTTAATGCTCATATATGTTAACAGTCTAGTCATGATTATTTATTGTATGTAGCCTGTTATGGATCTAAATAAATAAAGGTTATTTCTGGAACCTTCATGTGAGTGTGTCTTTTGGAAATCAAAAATGGTTCCCCTATGTTTTTGTCTGAAGAACCATCCTGGAAGCTTTAAGATTTCTTTAATACTGT
This sequence comes from Erpetoichthys calabaricus, assembly GCF_900747795.2. Classification (NCBI taxonomy): domain Eukaryota; kingdom Metazoa; phylum Chordata; class Cladistia; order Polypteriformes; family Polypteridae; genus Erpetoichthys; species Erpetoichthys calabaricus. The sequence continues at coordinate 71,103,427 of NC_041395.2, forward strand.
ACATAATTTAGAATGACATAAAGTAAAAATATACATTTTGAGAAGTGAGATGTACTAGTGTGGTTTCATCCAATGAAAATATAATTTTCTCAGGAATATAAAATACTTTATGACAGGAGTAGAAGACACGACAGAATGAAAGGAGGATTCCATCTAAATAAATAACATGCTCAGTTAATAGGAAGAACTGGCTTCTGACTGAGAAACCTGTTGGAACATAATCCAGCCCTGGACCAGCAATTTCTACACTCACTCATCCATGCCTGCTGTTTTAAAATGGAGAAATTAAAAATGTACTTTCAAAATGAAAACTTGGCAAACTTTGTTTTTGGGAAAAGCATTTTCCAATGTATATTCTAGGTGGTTTAATTGTAACCTAAATGTTCTTGAGAATCACTTTTTGACAACTAAATTTATTTCTTCCTCCCACAACTACAAAAAGTGAGCAAGATAAAACAAATTAATTTAAAGCAGCATGTAAAACATTTCAGCTAGACTTCTCTGAAGGCCCTTCAACTAAGTTTTTAAAAATGACATCAGTGGGTGAATTAAAAAGGCAGCTGGTGACACAGTGCAACATCTCGAAAGGAAGAATTTATTGGAGTCAAAAAAAAACCTGGAATACAGGTAGACATCCAGGGAGAGGCAGAGCAGATTACAGGGGTCCTGGAAGTTTGTTGTTTTGGTGGTGTTCCTACACCAGGAGTCAAAGGGATTGCAGCAGGAAAAAAAATTTAAACGTAGATTGATGTGTCAACATCCAGTGTGTAGCATTCTTCATTCTGCTGTTTTTCACAATATAAATAAATGAAGTAGATTAAAATTAAATCAAATTAAAATTGGAAACACTTCTTTGTCTGTAGCCAACTTTTTATGGGCATGGATTCTTACAAATTTCTTTTCAATCAAAATTGAATAAGAAACACAGAAAACATTAACATTGTTGTTTCAGTTAGGACTTTTTCTTTTGCAGAAAAGGCAAGTTAGTTGAAAAATGAAATACATGAAGTGAATTCTTTTTAAAGGGTGCAATGAATGAGATGAGGGTTATAGTGATGGTAATTTAAATTCACTTTACTGATTCAATTTTTTTGAATTACCCATTTAAGCGACTCAATTCTTTTGATTCATTTAGAATTCATATAGCAAGTTCAGTTCCTCCTGATCACATAAAAAACATATAATTCTATAATTCATACATTATGAATTATTCATTAGACATTATGAAATATATACATATACTAGCTGTGTAAGCCCGTGCTGTGAAAAGCCCGGGCTCCTAGAAATTATTGAAATTGTCAGAAAAAAAACTGAAATGCAGAGTTGGCTGTTTCATTTTGCGGACTTGCTCGTTCCCCTTGTCAATCAGCGGCTAAATGAGTTGCTCTCTCCTTGGAGGTTTCATTTGCCGATGTGCTCGCTTCGCTTGTATATTAGCAGCTAAGCGAGTTTGTCTTTCGTTGGTGGTTTCACTTTGGCGACAGAGTCACTTTTCTTTCAGCTTCATGCTGTAGCCTCGTACTTCCTTCGTCTTCCAACCTCATTAATTTGGGCCGCCTTGCCAGCTCTTTGAGCTTCATGTTGTAGCCTTGTACTTCCAGGCCGGACAGACAGACACACACACTTCCACGCATAGACATTTATATATAAGATATGTATTAATATAAATATATAATTAATATTATTGCTTGTTAAGTTATATTTAATTCATTCTCTCTAAATATGTAATTAAATATATTTAAGTCTATAATTCATTATACATTTAACATGATAATTCATATGCCATTGTCTTGTTTCCATACACAAAGCATGAAACACATGTAAGATGCATAATTTAAATAAGACATTTCCCTACCAAATCACAAGTGAATGAGAATTGTGCAACTCGTAGTGACTCATTAATGAATCAAATGAATGAGAATCATTAGATAGATAGATAGACAGATAGATAGATACTTTATTAATCCCAAGGGGAAATTCACAATTAGACTAATTAGACATTAGACTAATTCTTGGGTAATGACTTGTTCATAAATCCAATGTGTCGAAACACATGAGTCAGGCATTTCTTGCACATGTGCTTTAAACAACTACCAGTGGCAGTGAAATGACAGACAATGATGACATCATGCAGGATACACATGCACTTTAGCACTCCAGTTAAGCTCCACTGAATTGATTCATTCATGCTCGTGAATCACCCATCTCTAGAGAATTAGCATTGTTTGAATCAGTAGGCACAAACTTCTATCCATCGTGTTTGATGGGGTTTAACTTAAATCATTACTCTGATTTATTGCTGGAAACACATCTGTAACATTAATAAGTACAAAATCTTTAATTAAAAATATGTACAGAAATTGGAATACAAGAGATACAAAAATTTGTTACGTTTATGAGTTTATGCACTACCTAAACCACTGATATTGTAGAATCTACATCATGATAATATTAATATCTCTCTATTATAAAAAAAAATCTTGCGACGAGGCGTGATCTTTGGAAGAGAGACCTTTGGAAGAGAGATCTTTTGAAGAAAGACAGAGAGACACTTTCACGTCCCACGAGACGGACAAGTCACATCATACAACCTTTGGAAGCAAGTCCTGTGATACACATGCAGAGCAGATTAGAGATAATGGAAGTAGGAAAATTCAAAAGTCTCAAAAAAATGAGAGTAAAGATTGCATTAGTGCAGGCAAACGGAAAATATTACTCGGTGAAATAACAGAACAGCAAAAAGAGATCGCATAGTGTTTGAGGATGTCTGGGGGACAAGAGAGACCAGGCAGTGAGACAAAAGGACAGCTGCAGTACTGGCTTTTAAACGTTCGAAGCGCCGCACGAAATGCAGATCACTCAGCACGGAAGCAGCAGCAGCAATCCAGCAGATGATCGAACAAAGAGGAGGTAAAGATAGCAACTGTTATTTGTTTCCCATTGTATCACCGTATAAGAGGGGTTTCGGAGTAGTTACCGTGTGTCCTTGGAATGCGTTCAGCCCACCTCTTCACAATGGTGCGTAGCGCTGGTGGGGGGGAAAGGGGTTGGCGAGCGATGCGAGTAGGGGTCAAAGCCCCTTAGTTACTTAATATTATTAAAACAGTTTCAACATTTTCAAAGCTGCAGAAAATACAAAATTAGGAAAACGTAATTAACAAATATACCTTTAATGAATTACTGTAAAGGATTAGGAATAATCAATATATGTTTTAAAGTCAGAACCATTGTGCAAATCTCAGACACAAGCTTTTTAAAACTAATGCTGTGACCCTCATCTTTACTTACTTTTTTAGAAGGGCCTAGCTTTTAAAATGCTGACAAATTAGTCATGCTAAGGGTTGCTAATTGGGAAAAGATGTAATTAGCAAAGGAATATTAAATGAACTCCAGTAAATAATTATGAATAGTCAATATACCTTCTCACGTCAGAACTGTTGTTTAAATCCCATACTTGAGCTTTTGAAAACTGAAGTCATGATGCACATCCTTGCTTAATTATTAAACGGGGCCTAGCTTTTAAAATACTAAGAAATTAGTAGTACTGGGGATTGCTAAGTCCCAATCTCTTTCTAGGTCAGACAATCATCTTGTGTGCTGATTATTCTTCAAAGCTTGAAAAAGGTGGTGCTCTGTGTGATTACAAAAAAAAAAAACAGACAGCTGTGCTCAACATTTCACATTCACTTTTGAAGAAGTTTGACCTTGTTATTATGCTCATGAGAGGAATGAAACTAGGCAGAATGCAGATACCATAATATAGTGAAATAAAACTATATATCTCTAATGGAATGGCTTAAGAGGCTAGATGAAGCTCAACAGGATAAATCTACATAGATTATTAGGGCTAACTGGGATCACTTTGGCAAAGGTATATTTCAGTTTAGATGTGCCAGTTATCAGACAGATTGGTCAAATACTTAAATTCTGAACTATCTTAAAATCCAGTTTAGAAATTAACTGTCATTACATTTATTTACTATGATGTACAGATGCTAATTATAACGTAACAAATTATACCATTAGTAATTCTAACAAACAGACAAAACACTAGCATTTAACTATAAGTACAATAGCATACAGATAAGAAAAAATTACTCTGCAGTGTTTCCATATTTGATATTTGGTTTATAATTTATGTATCATTTAGTGGGGGGGTCCAATCGAGATGAGACCAGCAGGAAGCATAAGTTGGTTTGTATTAGCTAGGCCTGGAGTTTACAAACTTTTTTAAGCTGAGTCCCACAAAATGTTGTGCCATCTGCCCCCACTAATATACAGTAAATCCAAAGCTGTGAAGCAGAGCATAAATTTATATTTCAGCCAGTGTTCATCCCTTGGCTGGGGTTCAAATGCCCTTCTGTTTATTTTTGATTCCTTTGTTCCTATTAACATTGTTGATTATGTAGTTCCTTATGTTTAAGAATCTGGTCTTGTGCACTATGTGTTTTGTGGGTGGGCTCCCCAAGTGGCAGGGCCTCTTGCCTATCATTGCAAGAGATTGCTTTCAGCCCTAAAAGACGAAGGCAACCCACAGTCCCTTGCATGTCACTTAAATGCACTTGTAAGTTGGTGAGTACTGCTAGTGATTTTTCTGCGCTTTTTTTTTTTTACATTATTGGATATTTTTTTATTATTGGAAAAGTTTTTTGACTTCACTTACTGATTCTATTTTGGAACATGTTCACTTGGAATGCCCTGATGTCCTATGTTCTATATACTGTACCACACCAGAATGTAAAAAGAAGAAAAAAAGGGCAGAGATTGCAGCTGAACTCGCCATGCATGTTAACCCTTCCACCACAGGCAGCAAGTTATTGTTTGTCAGAAAAAGGAGTGAGCATGACTGTGCTGGAACATTGGCATGAAGATGGTGAATGTGACATGGGCACAGATTTTCAGGCTGGCAAGGAGATCAGCAACTGATACAGAGCACACACTGATACAGAGCATTGCCGCACCCACCACATGACAAACCAACTCAGGATCCCAGATTAGGACCCGAGTGCAGCCATGCAATGGGTGACACCTCAGCACCACACTAGTTCAGATGGAATTGAACAGTGTGAGTTTATTTATTGTGCCTGGAGTGCCAGTTCTGCCACCAACCCCCAGGTTTTTCCTTGCAGATTGGAGGGCCTACATGCAGGGCTGGATTCAGATTAACGTCATACCCAGGACTGAGTAATTGCAGGTTAAGGGCCTTGCTCAAGGGCCCAACGGAGTAGAGTCACTTTTGGGCTGTCAGTTAATGTGACATGTCCCATGACTAGGAGTCATGTAATGTGACATCAGCTGAACTTGTATATTTATAGGTATGTGGGTGGAAAACCTAAACAGAAATGGGGAGAGCGTGCAAACTCCTCACTGACAACATTCGGGTATAAGATTTAAAATCCAGGAATCGGGATCCATGAGGCAACAGCATTAACCAATCTACCACTGTGTATTACAATTTATCTTTTTCGAGGAAAAAGGACTAACGGATGAGGCATTTTTGTTAATTTATTAATGTGTGAGATAGATATTCCTTAAGGACTGACATAAGGGGTATAAAAAACACAGCTTTGGATCTTATTTTACTTTAAGGTAAATTGACAAGAACAGTCACAGCCAAATATCATGACTTCAGCACAGTGGAGTGTTGTGCATACATTAAAATGTTAAAAAAGATAATTCAAATCATAATTTTCCTTTTTCCTATTTAAGTAGATTATGTGCATTTTCTACTATCTTCCTGCATTAGGAATTGCTAATTTCAGTGAAACAGTTTTATATTTAATTTAAAAAGTGTGCAATGGTAGCACTACATTTCATCTCATTTTCATCACACATTTTTGGTGCAAACAGCAATGGAGAGAAAATCATTTCTCACACCCATTTTAAACTAATCTATTCAATGACAATTTTTTCAGGATCTTTTTTTTTATTATTTGCTGCATTTCCTATTTTAAAGCAAATGCATGAAAAATGCCTGTATTTCTTACAGTATTTACAGAACGGACTTTAAACTGAAACAATGACAAGGGCAACCAAAGTACTGACAAAAAGAGTAAAGAAATAATTACAGCAGGGTAATGGGGAAAAAAGTACAGCATGGTAAAACAACTGAGAGCTGTTCTTTACAAAAAGAATTACCACATAGGGTGTGCATAGGGCTCACTGTCCTCCCTACTAATTGATGAGCCCATATCTGTTACAAGTAACCAACCCAAAGCCTGAAGTCTTCTCATCAGAAGATGCTTTTAAACCTTTGCTTTTATCCTTGTAAGGTTGAAGCACAATGCCCTCTAGTGGCTGGGGAACTTTGTCACAGTTAATAAAACCAATTTATGTGTTCTCCATTCTTGACTGACTGAGAACTGTACCAGTAGCACTACCTGCTCTTTATACAGTAGGCGTCTTACCTGCAATTCACCATACACACATATATATGTGCACCAGGGGACCAACTTTCTGGCTCTGGTAATTTAAGCAGTTCCAACCCGGGATGAGAGGGGCTGCTGATGATTTCTCATACCATCAAGAGGCTGCCTAAAAACAATGTCTAACCACCCCCCCACACTCATGGCTTAATGTGGGAGTGAGGTACTGTATCTGGAGCGGTTCCTGGGTGTTTCGTGATTGTGGGCAGTTCTCGCTTAAGTGCAAAGGTGAGGAGTTGTCCACATCTGTAATTGATACCGGGAGCTGCTAATCGCCACACCTGATCCACATCCCCCTTATATATAATAGGAATGCGAGTGTGGAAGGGAGAGTGGAAAAGAGATGAGAAAAAAGGAACAGAAGTTAAAAAAAAGAAGGCAGCTGGAGGACAAGGAGCTGGTGTGTGCAAGAGAGAAAGCGAGCGAGCAAGCATTGACTCGTTGATGTATGCAGGCAGCTGGGAGAGGCAAGCCCTAGCGGGGTGTTTGGCCGACACTCAGGAGCCAACGGTAGTGGTTGCTCCTGCTGAGCGCTTGTATAGAGCAGGAGTGACCGGGAAAAGGTTGGCTCACCGCAGCAAAGGCAGCAGGAGTCAGAGATTTGTAGTCGGAACCCCAGCATGAGTGTCCTGGCCATTGGGGGAAGCCAAGTCTCGGTCTGTCAGGGGCTGAATGAAGCCAGGGGTCGGGACCAGTCAAGTGAAGAAGATCAGCTACCGGTAGGGTGACTCCCCTGGTGTATAGCCTGGATGGGAGAAGCAGGGGAGTCACCAGTAAAAGAAGGCGCCAGGCTTTGTTTTAAAAGACTGCTTCCAGCCATTGTTTTTAGCCTCATTTTTATGGATCTATGTATATGATTTTTAACTTCCACGTTTTTCACTAGCTTTTAATGGATTATTTATTTAATGACTTATTTGAAGCACTGCACTATTTGGACACTGTTTTTGGTTTGTTGATTTTAATAAAAGCACTTTTGTACTTTTTGCACCATCCCCTTGCTTCGTTGTGTCTCACTGTCCAGTTCATTGGTGACATTCCAGCTCATTGGTGACATTACCAATAGAGTCGGGTTCGAGAGCTCCCCAGAAGCCAGATGGGAGTGTGGAGCTGAACCTGCATCGTCAACCCCCCCCCCCCCCAAGCCTCAGAGAACTGTCTGCCACCTTTTTCACTAATGATACAAAAATTGGCTGACCAGAGAGAATGTGCAGTCAGACTTTGAGCCACTAGACAGGAAGACAGAGCTCCAAATCCACAGCTAATCAAGTGCTTTAAAGCAGGGGTCCCCAACCCCCGGTCCGCGGCCCACTACCGGTCCGCAGCCGTCTGACAGCTGGGCCACGAGAGAACTGCCGGCAACGGCGACTCACTCAGACTTTTCAGAACGCTTGCCGGGTGGGGCTTTGCAGCAGTGCAGAGAGAGGAGAGAGACCGAGGTGAGAGACTATTACAACAAAGTATTTTTATGGTCCCGACAGTTTCCCCATATGACATGAGTCTATAGAAATCACGTTACTAAGAAGTACATTCAACAGATGCTTTCATTACAACGAAGTGACCTTGAAATGCTTGAACGAATCATCCACAGAGCAGTTAGATCTGTGGTCGCAGCTCAGTTGTGCACGTTTGCACAACGATCCCCAAACAGAAAAACTGTAAAAAAATCACTTTCTTCGAACTTTCCTCGTACTGTTTTTTTTTTTTTTTTGCTGTTTTTGTTGTCTGTGGTTTTCAGTGATACCTTTTGCTTATTGCTTGTCAACATTTGAAAACATCCATTGGAATTTAACTCATTGTCACCCTCCTATAGAAACGGCAGACACGAAAAAAAGATTGCAGTGTTAATGTTTGTGATGTGCAATCTGTTGGATGGCAAATGTAAAGCATATGTCTTTGTTATATGCAAAAAAAAGAAGAAAAATCTCAGATTGCAAACGTATGCGAACTGCTTAATAACTTTAATAATAATAGAAATGTTATGTAAATTGTGTATAAAACTGCCCCCCCACCCCCCAACCAACCCCCCCGACCGGTCCGTGGAAAATTTGCATCTAATAAAGTGGTCCTTGCTGTCAAAAAGGTTGGGGACCACTGCTTTAAAGGACAAGGCTATTAAGAGCTGTATTTTTTGTTGAATTTTATTTAATAATTAAACAAGGTGACAGGCAGGTGACAGGCCCCAACTTTTCACCTGCCTGTGACAGTTTGTTTCCCAGTCATGTCACTATATATGTAGAGAGAGAGAGAGAGAGCAAGAACACACAGACGAACCCCAGAATTAGCCGGGAAAAACGCAGAGGTTCTGCCTCCACTCTCCACAGCACTCACAGTACCAGTGTACAGGCCTGCCATGATATCCGGCAACCTTGAGGGGATCCCGCAATGTCTCAGGATGTCCCACAGGGAAGCTCGATCAACTGAGTCGAATGCTTTACGAAAATCGACAAAGGCTGTTCTTGCTCCTACTCTGTTCAATGCTTGCATGGACTGGGTGTTTGGCAAGATTGTGGGGTCCAGCGGCCATGGGGCATCTGTTGAAGAAAGATTCACTGCTCTTGACTTTCATGACGATGCTGTGATCTTTATGGAGTCAATGGAGGCTCTGATCAGGGCTGTCGACAGACTGAGCAAGGAATCTGTGCCTGAGCTTGTGATCCAGGCCTTTAATGACCTCTTAGGCACAGCCATCAGCAGTGTGTCTGTCTGTGGAGAGAGTGTTGACCTTGTCAACAGGTTTACTTACTTCGGCAGAGATATTCATGTCTCTGGTGACTCTTCCTATGAAGTCAGTAGATGGATTGGGAGAGCATGGGGGTCATGAGGTCACAGGAATTGGTGTGTGGCACTCCCGATATTTATGCAAAAGGACGAAGGTCCAATTCTTTAGGGCCCTGGTACTTCATGTCTTGTTATATGGTTGCGAGATTAGGACGCTATCCAGTGACCTGAAATGAAGACTGGACTCCTTTGGTACTGTTTCTATTCAGAGAATTCTTGGGTAGTGCTGGTTTGACTTTGTGTTGAACGAGCAGTTGCTCACAAAGTCCCAAATGAGGCACATTACCTGCACTGTGAAGAAGCATCAGTTACGACACTATGGCCATGTGGCGCGATTCTCTGAGCAAGGGCTCACAGGATCCTAATTGTTGAGGATCCGAGCGGCTGGAACAAACCAAGGGGACACCCACATAACACCTGGCTGCAGCAGATAATTGATCATTTCCAGAGGGTGGGACTGGACCGTGCGTTTGCCTTAGGGGTTGCCAACCAGGATCCCGTGGTGTTTCATTGTGTGGTGGTTGCAGCAACGTGCTGTACCACGTGCTATATATGTGTATGTATGTACATATACACATAGTAACAACAATAGTGTGACAAGTTGCATCAGCCATAGATGAGTCACCCACAGTATGAGCTGGCATTCCATCATGTAAATGAGCAGCTTCAGAGCCAGCAGCATGTGTGCCTATAGGAATGGCAAGCCTACAATGTCATAAACAGAATTCCAGCTTTTGCAGGAAATGTGAGCAGTCTTTTAAGGATAGCAACCCACATAACAGAGCCATGTAAAGATTCCAATACTATATAACCTCTTCTTAATGAAATGCCAAACCAGCTATGTAGATGTCACCCATAACTTTTTACCTTTCTCACTCTCTGTTTGGTATCCCAAATATTCAACTCTACTCTGGATTATCTGTTATTTTCAGTCCTTTACTTCAGTCCAGTTTACTGCCTACTGTGGACCTCATAAAGCATCATTTGCGCCCTTAAGGAAACACAGCTTGACAAGGAATGATTAATTTTAGCTCTCTGAAATGCTAGTTATTAATAATCGGAGAGAGACATTGAGTTTAAGCTTTTACTTAAAAATTATATTTTTTGCATACCAACCAACTGCAGCAAATATAAACAATACAAAGAATTATACAACCTGGTGAGTTCATGCAGTCTTCATTTAGTCATCCATGACATTTGCCAGATGGTCCAGTTCCATAGGTAAAGATTATATACCTTTTATCGAAAAGAAATATTTCTTGATGGAGAAATAGCTCCTTGGAAAGTGTCCAGAAGCTAAGCAGATAATAAGTTACATTTAAATCTGTGGCTCCTCTGAAAGTGTCAGAAAGGTAACAAAACACCAATTGAACTAAACTACACTAAAAATTGAACTGTTAACTGAGCTCAGACACTTTTTGAATAAACTTCTAATAAAAGGTAGCCACTCACCCCCATCGTTCTCACACAAATTAAGAACATGCACCTGGCTTACTATCCAATACACAAGAAGGTTATCGCCTGATCTCAAGGTTGATTTTCATGGGAATCAATAGCTGCAGTAAGCTATAAACAGACTGGCTATGCAAAGCATTCTAAGGTTCAGCTTTTCTTTTCAGTTCTCCCAGAATACACTTCACTCTTGATGGGCTTGACAAGTTTTTCAGGCCTCAGCCATTTTCCTGCAGTCTATCAGTTGAAAAGATAAAAGTAGCCCCCCAGCAGTCATTTTTAATAAAATTAAACACATGCAACATTAAATTATGGCATTTAAATATGTTATTTGAATAACTTCATTAATGGCAACAACTGTCTTTATTTTAACAGGATGCAAAACATCCTTATACAATCTTGTAACAGTGATATAAAATCTACCTACACTGACATACCATTATATTAATTCTTGCTAGTATGTGTTAGGTTTATGAAATAATACTTGCCACCCTGGTGGTCCATGCACATGCGTTTTTTTTAATGTATGGCAATATAAAATCTCTACATTTGTATTCAGCAAATGCAACATTAAAGCTCATTAATGCATTATAATGTAACAGATGCAAAGACAAGTGTAAGGTGAAAGAAGGTCAAAGGTTTGGCACAGAAGGTGAAAAAATAATCAGTCCTGTTCAAAAGGACTTCTAATGTATATTAAGAATATGAGAAGCCATATTTATGTTCATTCTTGTATGAACTGGGCCTTTTCAAAATTAAAGAAGACAGTGTCAATACATAAGGTGAAATTACTTAACATGTAAGTCTAAGGATTTCTGCCTTGTTTTCCAGCTCAAAAAGTAGCCCAAGAAATGTATTTGTACCTGTCAGTGATGTCACTCAATGTCTTGCCTAACATAAACTAATTACAAAGGATGTTCCTAGCATTTGATGAACTGTTTCCTAAGAAGCTTTAATCCTTTGCATGCTTGGTTGCTTGGCAACACCGCACCAATGCTTGGCTGCTGGTCCTGATCATTGGCAGCACTGAGCATGCCAGTGACATCTAGATGCTTAAACTTAGAGCCCTGTTATTATGACTCTATCCTTGCATTAAAAATGATTCCTGCTCTTAACTATGCATGAGTGTTTCTTAGCTTTTCAGGCAAGATTTGTTTTGTTTTTGACCTTCAAAAATAATCGCAGTATCAAGATAAAACTGAAATATTAATACTGTGTAAGAAATTGCACAGGGTGGATCACAGAACTAAAAGTCCAACTTGTTTTAAGTTTGGAATCATTACTGTTGACAGATGATCATGTATGTATTATAATAGTCAGCTCCTTTGCTATTTATCCCTTTTTTCTTTATTTTCTTGTATTTTTTAAGAAAACTTTCAATTATGCTGTTTTTATGTCGTGGTTTAATTTTGTTTCAAGCTTGTTATTATCTATATAATTCTTTTCGCATGTGAAACAGAAATTACCTATGACCACGCGATATGGAAATTACGTATGACCACAGAACAGATTATAATACAGGAACCAATCACTTCGTTTGTGGATGCCATTTTTATATCATCTTTACGAATTGTTATTATTTGTGTGAGATTTATTTTACTGATATTAAAAAGAAGTAAACACAAACACGCCGATCCGATCTATCCCATAGAATTGTGCCCTGCGTCGCCCTCTCTGGACGACAGCTCTGAGCTGTCCGCCGCTAGGCGCGTTCTGACAGAGAAGTTTTATTTATTCGTCCACGTAACTGTCGCGGAAACTGCCACATTGTAACTTTTTTTTAGTTGGCAGTACTTGATAGTAGAAGAGATGAGGAAAACAGCTTTGTGTCTTTCTACACTGTCCCTTAAGGTGAGTTCGGGTCACTAAAACCCCTTTTGCTTTTGTAATCAATTATTTTAAGAAGATGGAGAGTTTACATCTAAGAAGATGTACAGACTTCTTCATGTAAAGTGTTGGACTTGAGAATTGTTTGGACCTTCTGCCTGTTAAGCATGGAAGGGCAGCGTCCACATTTATCAGAATTATTTTTCTCTTAAATCACAGGCACATAGGTCAAGGTTGTCATGCGCTGTAATTCCTTTGTGTATTCGGCGCTCTCACGCCAACCAATTAACCGATTCCACGTCATCCCTCCGTAGCCATGCGATGATGTGAACGTGTCTGCAAAAAGTGGCATCTCCTGCCCAGCAAAAATACTATAAAAGTCGAGCAGCCACCGCGCGCGCACGTAGCTGTGTCGGCCTTTGAGACGCTGACTGCGCTTCTGCCTTAAGTAAAAGTAAGCACTTTTAATTTTTTTCCTCCTTCCCCTGAGCTATAGCCCAGACAACTGCAAACACGGGATTCCTTTTCTAGACCGCGGCAAACTAATATTAAGGCGCTTAGCACTTTCTTTTGCACGTAAAGAGTTATGAGGTCGCAGGAGGCACGCACAGGAGTGGAGGACCGACAGTGCCATCCCGGCCGGTTAATGGCAGGGCCATCTCTCCAGTCTACACAAGACCTGCCGCGACACTCCCCAAAAGGTGCTCATATTGTCAGCGAAGACATCTCTCTACACTATATAAAAGAAAAAGGCAAGTTTCCTTTCTTTATACCTTTTTCCTTTTATCCCAAACCAAAGCCTTTCTCTCTTAATTAACACTGCAGAGGACACAAAACTAATTTTCTTTAATTGCTGGTAATGCCATTAAGGCACATTACCACAGGCAGAAATTTGGACGTTCACATAGAAAATGTAATTTCTATACCACAGCCGTCGTGTAGCGCCTTTCAAAAGGGATCTACTACCGAGAGATGATCCAAATACATTTTAGCTGCTGTTAGTACTACTTACCTGTTGTGTTATACCCCCTTTAAAATGTAGTTTACCCAAAACCACTCCAGTAGTGCTCAATGTATCTTTACTTCTTAAAATGTTAATGTTATACTGTTTAATAACTTATAGACTACATTTTATTTTTTCCCTTGCACTCAGTGAGCGAAGCCACTGGGTAATCAGCTAGTAACATATAATATTTAGAGGTATCACAACCCCATATTGTTTTGATTGTGCATTCGACCATCTTGTGATCCTTGCTAAGACTTAACTAACTTGCCAGAATTCATGGCACACAACATCATTGATGAAACTTTATTTAATCTGAGCATGGAATTCAAAGTGCAACCATTTTAGCAGATACATATGGAAAAACAGTTCAGAGTGTTTTGGTTTAGTTTTACTGGTCCTGAATTCTTGCCACAATATTTTGGCCTGAGTTTTATTTTGACCACATTGCCATCTTGTGTTTAGGGCGTTATTGCTGTTTTCTAATGTCTCCCATGTTTCAATTTTGCCTGACACTTCATATCACACAATCATCATAATAAAATATGATAAGGAACAATATATAATGAGTACGTGGCACAGGTGCGGCGATTAGCAGCTCCTGGCTTCAATCACGGACATGGGCGATCCCACACCTGTGCCCCTTGAACTGCTCCAGCCACACTACCACGCCCCCTCTTTAAGCTGTGAGTGCAACAATTATTTATTTAAAACTGGCCTGTCATTTTTTACCATGGACCCGCTATACCACAGACCCTTGATAACGAAAACCTTTGACAGTGTTGTTTAGCTACCCTCCCTACTACAACTTCCCTGGATGAAGCAGAGCTGCTTCCTTTATACAGAACCGGGGAGTACTTTCAGTACTACAATGCTATCAATCAGAAGCACTCTTGGGTTAGGCATAAGCCCCATGAAGTAGGGACTGTTACCTCCTGCAGTACTCCCTGACTGCACCCACTGATTCCAGAACGGCTGCCCCACAGGACTCCAGTTTCCAACATGACCTGTGGGTATCTATAGAGGTACTAGATAGATAGATAGATAGATAGATAGATAGATAGATAGATAGATAGATAGATAGATAGATAGATACTTACTTTATTAATCCCAAGGGGAAATTCACATACTCCAGCAGCAGCATACTGATAAAGAAAATATTAAATTAAAGAGTGATTAACAATGCAGGTATACAGACAGACAAAAACTTTGCATAATGTTAACGTTTACCCCCCGGGTGGTATTGAAGAGTCACATAGTGTGGGGGAGGAACGATCTCCTCAGTCTGTCAGTGGAGCAGGAAAGTGACAGCAGTCTGTCGCTGAAGCTGCTCCTCTGTCTGGTGATGATACTGTTCAGTGGATGCAGTGGATTCTCCATGATTCTCCAAGTGTCTATAGTTCTCTGTATAAAGAAAAACTTCCTAATGTTTGTGTGAAATTTACCCTTAATAAGTTTCCAACTGTGTCCTCATGTTCTTGATGAAGTCATTTTAAAATAAGTCTTGATCTACAGTACTAATTCCCTTCATAATTTAAAACACTTCAATGTCAACTTTTAATCTTTTTTTGCTTAAATTGAAAAGGCTCAGCTCTTTTAATCTTTCTTTATAATTCATCCCCTGTAGCCCTAGAGTCAGACTAATCGGTATTCTCTGGACATTTTCTAGTGCTGCTATGTCCTTTTTGTAGCCTGGAGACCAAAACTGCACACAGTACTCAAGATGAGGCCTCACCAGTGCGTTATAAAGCCTGAGCATAACATTAACATTATTCAAAGTTATTGTCTGTCTGTATACCTGCATTGTTATCACTCTTTAATTTAATATTTTCTTTATCAGTATGCTAATCAGGAGGCACCTGGAGCACGTCCGAGTGATTATAAAAGGGGCTGCCTCCCTCCATTCGTTGACTTGAGTCGAGAGCGGAGAAGGACGGAGCTCAGGAGGAGAGGAAAGGAGTGAGGCATCATTTTGGTAGAGGCCTGGACTTTGGGGGAGTTTTGGGGTTGTGTGTCACTTTATTTGTAAATATGTATAATAAACGTGTGTTGGTGTTTGAACCATCGATGTCCGCCTGTCTGTGTCCGGGCCAGCCTCCACAATATACAATCATCCCTCACCTATTGCGGGGGTTACGTTCCAGAGAACCAGCGAAGTAGAAAAACCGCAGAGTAGCGACCTATATTTATTTTATTATTTATATATATTTTAAGGCTTTATAAACCCTTCCCACACTCTTATAAACCTTTCCCACTCTCTTATTAACCTTTCTCACACTCTTATAAACACTTCCTAAGCTCTTAAACACTTTCTACACTCTTAAACGCCACAGAGCAACACTACGCGCAGTGATCAGACGTCAATGTGTCTGCCACTCACTTTGTGAAAAGGGGCAGCTGAACAAACGCTAAGCAGAAGTGGACTTTGTGCTGCTTCTGCCAAAATACCTGCTTGCCGCTCTGCGCGTTCTGAAGGAGAAGGAGGAGTGTATGAGGGTTGAACGCACATTTGCTCGAACCCCCTCCCCCTCCCCGGAGGCCCGGTATGGACTTGCCACTTTGCGTTGTAAGCGTGGGGGTTGGGGGGAGGGGGGTGGGGTTTGAAAGAGCTGAATGCACGCTAAGGAGAAGTGGACTTTGTGCTGCTTGTCACTCTGCATGTCAATAATTTAAAAGCCTGTACAGCAGCTGTTTTCCTGTCTCACTGCCTTGTCTTGCGTGAAGTTAAAATGTTTTATAATAGTGAGATGTTACTCATATCCTTAGCCCGACAACCACGTATCATATGTGTTAACAAAGTGTGTTTTATAAGTTTACATGTGTTTAAAGCGTGTGGGATAGGTATTTTAAGGCTTAAAGGATTTTCACCTATCGCTGATGGGTCTGGAACATAACTTGCGCGATAGGCGGGCGATCGCTTGTATCCGCGATATGGCGAGGGACGTCTCTCTCTCTCTCTCTCTCTCTCTATATATATATATATATATATATATATATATATATATATATATATATATATATATATTGTTGCAAACTCCACACAGAGCCATAGCAAGGTTTGGGGAAGCCACCTGTATAATTGGTATCCTGGCTGCAATGTCGAAAAACTGAATACAGCACTGATGTGCGCAAAACCGAGTCCAAACCAGAACTGAGGGAATAGGGAAAAGGTGGATACTTTTAAAGGGGAAAACAGGAAGTGAGGTCAAAAGGGTCAGGCTCATGAGGGTCTTCAACCATAGGCTTGAGCCCGGACGTGACATCACAGGGGCCGGAGCTGGCAAGGTCTTCTTCCATAGGCTCGGTCCCGGAAGTGACGTCAAGAGGACCAGGTGGAATCTCCCGTGACTGGTCTGTGGGAAAGGGAGAAAAAGAGTCAGTGCACTCTGCCACATCCTGGTCTGAATTGGAGTTGCCCTTACTCAAGCCATTTAGCTGCCTCCCATGCGCACATGTGTGACAAGATATATATATATATATATATATACACAGTAATCCCTCGCTACTTCGCGGTTCACTTTTCGTGGATTCACGACTTCGCGGGTTTTTAAATACAAGTGATTGCCCGCCTATCGCGGAAGTTATGTTCCAGACCCATCAGCAACAGGAGAAAATCCGCGATATAGAAAGACCATATAAATAAACATTTTTATAGTTTAAGCCTTAAAATACCCATCCCACATGCTTTAAACACATGTAATCTTATAAAACACACTTTGTTAACAGATATGATATGTGGATGTCGGGCTAAGGATATGAGTAACATCTCACTATTATAAAACATTTTAACTTCACGCAAGACAAGACAGTGAGACAGGAAAATTAGTGATGTACAGGCTTTTAAATTATTGACACTCAGAGCAACAAGCAGCACAAAGCCAGCACAAAGTCCACTTCTCCTTAGCGTTCATTCAGCTCCCCACCCCCTTGACAATGCGAAGTGGCAGGAGCGTACTGCGCTTCCGGGGAGGGGGGGGTTTGAGCGAAGGTGCGTTCAGCTCTCACACACCCACACTCCTCGCGCAGAGCGACAAGCAGGCATTTTGGCAGAAGCAGCACAAAGTTCATTTCTGCTCAGCGTGAGTTCAGCTGCCCCCCTTCACAAAGCGAGTGCAGACACATTGACGTCTGATCGCTGCATGCAGTGTGCAGTGTTGGTCTGCGGTGTTTAAGAATGTAGAAAGTGTTTAAGAGCATAGGAAGTGTTTATAAGAGTGTGGGAAAGGTTAACAAGAGAGTGAGAAAGGTTTATAAGAGTGTGGGAAGGGTTTATAAAGCCTTAAAATATGTATAAATAAATATAGGTCGCTACTTCGCGGATTTTCACCTATCGCGGGGAGCTCTGGAACGTAACCCCCGCGATAGGCGAGGGATTACTGTATATATATATATATATATATATATATACATACAGTATACTATATATATATATATATATATATATATATATATATATATATATATATATATATATATATATATATATATATATATTGTGATCGAAAAAGAAAGTCACAAATACAAAATAAAGATTTGGGGACCGTCCCCGTATATTGTCGTGCAGACAATATTGAAAAATGCAGTGATTCAAAGTCTTGAAAGTACAATGAACAACATTACTGAAACAAAATGGTGGTTTTATAGAACAAAAAAACATGTGAAAGGAAATGGTTGGCAAAATGGTGATGTGGCAACAGGAACCGGAAGTGAGGTGGTTTGTGGGTGCCGGAAGTGACGTCATCAATATTAGCCGGAAGTGACGTCATCGCGGCCATTTTGAAAACCCGGAAGTTGCGGGATTAATTTTCTTCTTGTTTCCTGTTGGCAAAAGAGAGTTCAGGTAAGTACCACGTGACATCCCCTTATCTCGTGATGTTTTACTCACCTTTAGGCTCTTTGACTGCCTCCTAATCGTACATGTGTGACATGACCCCCCCCTCAGCCCAGACCCCTCGGGTCGGGCGACCTGCACCACGAGGTTGTGGACACGAGAGAGAGCATCTGCGTTGGCTTGCAAGGAACCCCTACGATAAATGACACTAAAACGATAAGGTTGTAAATCCAAAAACCACCTAGTGATGCGCGGGTTAGACTCACGATGAAGAGACATCCACTGCAAAGTGGCATGATCCGTCACCAGAGTAAACTCGCGTCCCAATAGGTAGTATCGTAGAGATGTGATAGCCCACTTGATCGCCAAGGCTTCTCGCTCCACCGCAGCATACTTGGTCTCTCGTTCCAACAATTTCCGGCTGAGGTACATTCAGGGTGGTGTTCAGCACCGTCGACACATTGGCTCAGCACGGCACCCAATCCTGTGGCCGATGCGTCGGTCTGGAGAATAAAAGGAATAGAAAAATCAGGAGATTTCAACACCGGTGCTGACGTAAGGGCCAATTTCAGGTCACTGAATGCTTTGTCCACCGCATCATCCCATACCACTTTTAAAGGCGCTCGTTTCTTCGTTAAATTCGATAAGGGCGCAGCAATTTCAGAGAAGTGCGGTACAAAACGGCGATAGTAACCCGCCAACACTAAAAATGCTTGAACCTGCCTCTTATTCATCGGACGGGGCCAATTCAAGATGGCATCAATTTTATTACATTGTGGTTTAACAGTACCCCCACCCACTACGTAGCCTAAATATTTGGCTTCATTCAATCCGAAGAAACATTTCTTCGGGTTAATATGAAGCCCGGCTGACGCTAGTGTGGAGAGGACTGCTTTAACCTGCAATACATGATTCTTCCATGTGCCGGAATAAATGACAACGTCATCCAAGTAGGCGGCACTATAGGAATTGTGGGGCCAAAGCAGTGTATCCACCAGACGTTGAAAAGTAGCTGGTGCCCCGTGCAAACCAAAAGGAAGCACCTTATATTGCCAATGTCCACTGGGCGTACTAAAAGCGTTTTTTTCTTTAGCGGAGTCCGTTAAGGGAACTTGTCAATACCCTTTAGTCATGTCAAGAGTAGTTAGGAATCGAGCGTTCCCTAACCGATCAAGTAAATCATCCACTCGCGGCATGGGATACGCATCGAATTTAGAGACCTGATTTAGTCGTCGGAAGTCGTTGCAAAACCTCCACGAGCCATCAGGTTTAGAAACTAGGACAATTGGACTAGACCAAGGGCTATAACTTTCTTCAATAACCCCTAGTTCCAGCATTTGTCTAATTTCCAGCTCTACTTCCGCTTTCTTTGCCTCCGGGAGCCTATAAGGTCTCTCTCTGACAATCACTCTCGGGTCCGTAATGATGTCATGAACAATCAACGCAGTACGTCCGGGTGTCTCGTCCACAACTTTAGGGACAGACAAGATAGCCCGTTCGAGATCTTGTCGTTGTTCAGATGTCAAATCAGGACCAAAATTCAGATGTGCACATGACATGAAAAGGGAACTAGGTTGTCCGGAGGAGGGATCAACGTCCCTGTCCTTCCACGGTTTCAGTAGATTTATATGATACACTCTTTCACTCGGTCGACGATTAGGTTGTTTAACCAAATAGTCGACGAGTCCTTTTCGTTCCTTTATTTCATAAGGACCTTGCCAGTGTGCCAACAATTTTGAATGGGAGGTTGGGACGAGCACCATTACACGATCACCCGGGACAAACTCCCGAATGGTGGTGTTTCTATTATAATAACGAGACTGTGCTGCTTGTGCTTTTTCTAAATTGTCTTTTAGAATAGGTCTAATTTTCTCAAGTCTATCGCGTAATTGCGCGATATATTCGAGAATATTTGAAGTAGGGAGGACCTCCTCTTCCCATCCTTCTTTTAACATATCCAAAAGCCCTCGGGGTTGTCTTCCATACAATAACTCAAAAGGAGAGAAACCTGTAGAGGTCTGTGGGACTTCCCGGTATGCAAACAAAACGAGGGGAAGCAACTGATCCCAGTTTCTTCCATCCTCGCTAACTACCTTACGTAACATCTGTTTTAATGTTTGATTAAAACGCTCCACCAACCCGTCAGTTTGGGGATGATAGACTGACGTTTTCAGATGTTTCATACAGAGTAATTTAGCAATTTCCCTGAACGTCTCCGAAGTGAAAGGAGTCCCTTGGTCTGTTAGAACCTCTTTGGGGATCCCAACACGAGCGAATATCCCTACTAACTCCCGTGCGATGGTTTTTGTATTAGCTGAGCGCAAAGGAACAGCTTCTGGAAAGCGAGTGGCATAATCAACTAATACTAAAATATATTTAAATCCTTTTAACGAGGGTTCTAACGGTCCTACGAGGTCTATTCCGACTCTTTCAAATGGGATATCAATAAGGGGAAGGGGAACGAGAGGAGCTCGAGTCCGTCTGGGAAACTGGCGAAGTTGACACTCCGGACAGGAAGCGCAAAATCGCCTGACCTCCTCATTAATTCCCGGCCAATAAAATCGGAGCTTTATCCTCTCTAAAGTTTTATCGAAGCCCAAATGGGCTCCCAGAAGGTGAGCATGTGCTAATTCACACACTTTTCGCCGAAAAGTGCATGGAATTAACAATGTTGCTCGCACTTCACCCCCGTGTTCTGCCACTCGGTATAACAAATCATTTTTAATAACAAAGAACGGTGTGGGTGGCATGGGATTCAGAGTTGTATAACCCTCGGTGGACACTATAGCATTCCTAGCAAACTTTAAGGAATCATTGTTCCACTGTTCTCTTTTAAAGGATGAGGGTGTTAGAAGGAATTGGGACGTTAACGCTTGTATTGGGTCTTGTGCGTCCTCCATGGGAGGGGCTACTGCCTCCACGTCCTCCACGTTAACTGTATTAGCTCCCGTAGAGGACGATGGGACATCGATTTCTTCGCACTGGGTGCTAGTATCCGCCCGTGCTACTGAGGGACATGACGTGGAGGCAGTCGGATCAGTTTGTTCCATCATTAAGCCTAAATATTTCTTTGGTACAGTTACATTTTTACCGCTAATAATTTCATTCCAGTCCCTACCAAGTATAACTGGAAACGGAGGATCCGGTAACACAGCCATGGCCATACTTGTTAGATTTCCATTTACTGTCACAATACATCTGGCTGTTTTATAATACCGGATATCACCGTGAATACATTTTAGACTGGTTTTTATTTTAGTCCACTGTTGCGGTAAAACGAAACGGGTAGCAACAATAGAAATGTTACTCCCGGAGTCAAACATTGCCCTTACCTTTCTGCCATTTATAATAACTGCACCTGTATAGGGGAGAGACAAAGGGTTACTCACGGTGGCACAGTACCTTTCCCCCCTTACCAACGAACAATCCATCGGTTCAAAGGAGCAGCTAGGAGACAGATGTCCAACCTCCCCACACTTGAAACAGTGGGGAAGATTGGCTGGTCTGTCCCTTCTACGCACGGCAGGTTCGGGAGCTGCCCCACGTGCCTGTTGGGTTCGGCGAGAGAACCGTTCTGATCGTCCCGATTTGCAAACCGCCCAATGACGCTCCGCGATTTTTATAAGAGAGTCCATGTCCTCGTAAGTGTGTTTCCGAACTTGCTGGGCTATGTGTTCGGGGAGGGCATGAACAAAGGTCTCACACGCTAGAATTTCGGCCATCTTATGAGAGTCATTGACGTCGGGCCGTAGCCAATGACAGACCTTTCCCCAGGCTTCAAAGCCCTGGGTTCTCAGTGGCCTCTCAGGGTCAAATCGCCACTCCCTCCACTCTCTTGCCTGCTGCTCAGTTAAATCATAATAGGCCCTCTGCGCCGTTCCTTTCAGGTAGGGAGCCAGTTGGTACGCCCACTCTGACCTCGGCCATGCGTTCCACTTAGCGGTACGCTCGAAGATCAAAAAATACGTTTCGATATCATCAGATTCAGTAAGAGTAGTCAAAACAATGGGTGGTGACCGAGCGACCTCCGTCCGTATCCTAGCTGCCAAACGAGCCTCCGATTCCGCCAACTGAGTCCTGGTCTCCCCCATCTGAATTTTCAGGGTCTGTAAATCTCCCATGATCGTGGAGAGAACGGTATTCAGGTCTTGTTCTTCTTACATCTTGAACAATTAACTCCTGCCGACTACGCCAATTGTGATCGAAAAAGAAAGTCACAAATACAAAATAAAGATTTGGGGACCGTCCCCGTATATTGTCGTGCAGACAATATTGAAAAATGCAGTGATTCAAAGTCTTGAAAGTACAATGAACAACATTACTGAAACAAAATGGTGGTTTTATAGAACAAAAAAACATGTGACAGGAAATGGTTGGCAAAATGATGATGTGGCAACAGGAACCGGAAGTGAGGTGGTTTGTGGGTGCCGGAAGTGACGTCATCAATATTGGCCGGAAGTGACGTCATCGTGGCCATTTTGAAAACCCGGAAGTTGCGGGATTAATTTTCTTCTTGTTTCCTGTTGGCAAAAGAGAGTTCAGGTAAGTACCACGTGACATCCCCTTATCTCGCGATGTTTTACTCACCTTTAGGCTCTTTGACTGCCTCCTAATCGTACATGTGTGACAATATATATATATATATATATATATATATATATATATGTATATATACATGAGAGAGAGAGGTAGAGAAAGCACAAAACACAGATATATAAAACTAGTAATATATTAAGTAAGTACAGTAATCCCTCGCTATATCGCGCTTCGCCTTTCGCGGCTTCACTCCATCGCGGATTTTATATGTAAGCATATTTAAATATATATCGCGGATTTTTCGCTGCTTCGCGGGTTTCTGCGGACAATGGGTCTTTTAATTTCTGATACATGCTTCCTCAGTTGGTTTGCCCAGTTGATTTCATACAAGGGACGCTATTGGCAGATGGCTGAGAAGCTACCCAACTTACTTTTCTTTCTCTCTCTCTTGCGCTGACTATCTGTGATCCTGGTGTGAGCAGGGGGGCTGTTCGCACACCTAGACGATACGGACGCTCGTCTAAAAATGCTGAAAGATTATCTTCACGTTGCTACCTTCTGTGTGCAGCTTTTAAGTATGCTGCACGGTGCTTCGCATACTTAAAAGCTCAAAGGGCACGTATTGATTTTTTTTATCTGTCTCTCTCTATCTCTCTCTAACTCTCTCTCTCTCTCTCTCTCTCTCTCTCTCTGCTCCTGATGGAGGGGGTGTGAGCTGCCGCCTTCAACAGCTTTGTGCCGCGGTGCTTCGCATACTTAAAAGCCAAACAGCACTATTGATTTGTTTGCTCCTTTGAAGAGGAAGATATGTTTGCATTCTTTTAATTGTGAGACTGAACTGTCATCTCTGTCTTGTCATGGAGCACAGTTTAAACTTTTGAAAAAGAGACAAATGTTTATTTGCAGTGTTTGAATAACGTTCCTGTCTCTCTACAACCTCCTGTGTTTCTGCGCAAATCTGTGACCCAAGCATGACAATATAAAAATAACCATATAAACATATGGTTTCTACTTCGCGGATTTTCTTATTTCGTGGGTGGCTCTGGAACGCAACCCCCGCGATGGAGGAGGGATTACTGTATTAAGTAAATCCTATATAAAATAACAAAACAGAGATATTCATTGAATGGAGGAGTATAACAAACATGAAAGATAGATGAATCACAGATTGATTTTAATCATAGTGACTACAGCAGTAAAGACACATTTTATACGTCTAGTAATTCTTGCCCTTAGTGACCGGTAACATTTCCTTGATGGTAATAATTAAAAGTGATGAGTTTAGTCTTTGCTTATAAATCTGGCTCGTGATATATACAGGACCTCAATGGAGTCCAGTTTCAGGCACATAATCTTTTCTGCTGTGTGAATAGCAAACTCTAGCTAATTTTTGAGTGAGCAGATGCATTGCCCTACCAGACTGTTATGGAATAAGTAACAATAATTTCAAAAAAGCCCTAAAAACTGTACCAGCACTGACTGAGACAAATTAAATTGTTTTCAGTTGATGGAGAAAAACATCCACTGCTGAGCTTTTTTGATAAAAGCTGTTATGTGTGAGTGATAGTTATGCTAATTGTGATATCTGTGTCAAGACATTTAAATGATTCCACCCTATTCAGAGTGACATAATTTATAATTTGGGGTGTATGAGGTGAAGGGTGTTTCCTAAAATCCTAAAATCCACAATTATTTTATTTGTTTTCAGGGAATTCAAGTTAAGATTGTTGAGGGTGCACCAACTGTCCAGCCAAACCACATCCCTTCGATACAGCACCTCATCTGTGATCAGGCCAATCACGGTGGTGTCATCAGCAAACTTCAGCAGTTTGATAGATGGGTTACTGGTGGTGCAGACATTTGTGTACAGAGACAAAAGGACAGGAGACAGAATACAACTCCGAGGAGACCCTGTGCTCATAGTCAGGTTCACAGTCTGCTATCTGTTACTTAGGAAGCTAAAGATCCAGAGACATGTGGCATAGTCCACTTTCATGCTGAGGTGTTTGTTATAGTGAAGTTCTAGTATTATTGTGTTAAATGCAGTACTGAAATCCACACATTAAAGCCTGACATACAGTAAGTAGTGGGAGAGTCTAAATGCTGCATGATATAGTGGAGAGCCATGTTCAGTGCATACTAAACTGACCTGCTGGCTTGGTACACAAAGTTAAGTGGGTCAAGGAGAGAATTTGTGACACATTTTAGATGCTGAAGAATCAGATGTTCAAATGACCTCATTATTGCAGAGGTCCGTGCTGCAGGCACATCATTTAGACTGTAAGTATTTTGCTTCTTAGGCAGAGGAATGATTGTGAAGTCTTTGAAACAGGCACAGAGTCTGCATTGAACCAAAGACTAGATGACATTTTTTTTAAAATGCAGGAGCTAACTGATCAGAACACTGCTTTAATGTGGATGGAGAGATGATATCTAGACCAGGAGCTGTTCCCGGAAAAGCAAATGAACTTTATGCATAGAAATGCATACAGGGGAGGTGTAGTTGGACTGAATAAGTGATAAGTCAGGTGCGTTGATGTCCTGGCGGGAGGAGAGAAGCTTCTCAAATCTGCAATTAATAACCAGTGACCACTTTTAAATCATTCCAGGTAGAAAAACAATCATTCATGAAGAACCTCTGTTCCAGCTTACCTTATATTTGCTTTTGGCATCCTTAATGACTTTATCTATTTGATATTTAGCCTCTCAGTAAACAATCTCTGCTTTAAACAGATAGATACATTGGTTTTAAAATAGATGGAAAAACAAAAGGTAGCCATACTGTATTAAGTATGATCTGATGTGTCCTGTAACAGTTTCTGATGAGGCTCAGTAATGTAACCTCTTCTGTAAACTTTTTCATTAGTTTCATTGCTATTTGGATGTCACTGTAATCATTTTAATAATGTTTAAAGTAACTAAATATTTAATATGTAGATTATACTACTCCTAAGTCAGGCTCTCATTCACAAAGACTTAGTGCAAACGTGTGCCACCAGGCACATATGCATACTCACCATCTGGCAACACTGGCATTGGATTATTTGGAAACTCCACATTCACTCATTCACGAAATTTCAGAACCAGTGTACTAAGGAAAACCTGGGGGTTGGTGGCAGGATTGGCACTCTAGCCACTGTAATAAACTTCATACTGTTTCATTCTATTTGAAGTTGTGTGGTACTTAGGTGTCCCCTGTTGCACGGCTGCACTTGGATCCTAATTTGGGATCCTGAGGTGGTTCGTTGTGTGGGGGGTGTATCAGTGCATGCTCCCAACCCATCTCTCTCTCTCTGTCTGTACTAGGAGTATGATACAATGTGCATAAAAAATTGAAAACAAAAGTAATATAGTTATTAACAACTTTTGGATGTACAATGGGAGGAGGTACATTGTATACCTTTATGCTTTACACTAGCAGTTTGTTGCTAGTCATGCTAGTGTGAGACATCTTAGTAGCTATATAAGTGTTAGGCAATAGCTTACTTACCTTTTCAACTTTGTATCTTGAGGGGATGTTTTCAAAATCAATAACAGTTATAGAAAAACTCATGATTTACTTACAGGACTGAGTTTTAAAAAGAAATTAACTTTGAGATTTGTTTAGTGTCTGGTTTTTGACTTACGCCACTTCTTTTCAAATCCTTGTTTGCCTAACAATCGATTTTTCTCATATACCAAAAATTTAAATAAAACCTGCAGTCTTTTTTCTAGTAGATACATAAGACAATAACATTTGAAGCCTCTGTGGAATTAGTTAAATTGGATAACTACTCAATTTTAAAGTTTTAGATAAGGATAGTAGTATGGCTATTCATCAGTTTCAAAATATTGTAAAGCATTGTAAAAATGTTCCATATCTAGCTTTGTTTGTAAGACTGGTGTAGATACAAATACTGTACAGTAACTCTAATTTAATGAGGTCAATGTCAAAGCTAGCATTGGAAATTAAAAAAGTATCTGGAATGCAGCTGTCTACGAGGATCTCCTTAGCTTTTCCATGGAGGCACCTTGAACCTGTAACCACTTGCCAACACATGTGCCTTACATTGTGACATGTGCAGGAAGCATTGCAGCTTCACTGTTCAAATTGTGGCATACATACAGGTGAGTGACTTTGACTTTACCACCTGAACTGAACTTTTATATCTGCAAAAAAACTGATCAACACCAGTTGCTCAGGTTCTGCAAGACATATCATCAATGAAGATAATTTGTGTGACTTTCTTCTTTACCTTAGTTAGAGCAACATGCCCTTGAAAATGATTCCAAATTGCAAATTTCAATAACACCTTGCCATTTACTGGATACCTTTCCTTGAGCTTTATTCTCAAAATAATGGTATCTTATGAGACATTTACTCTCTCTGTGTAGCTTGGTGTCTCTTGCTGTATGAGTGTCTTTGCCATATGCGTTGTTGCACTTCTTGTTTGTGCCCATACATTGATTCCTGAATCTGGCTGTTGGGGCTAGGCCCAGAGGACTGAAGTTCAGGGGAACCTTCATGAAAAGTGATTGATTTCCATTTTTTCATTGATTAAAAATGAGCTATAAGCTAGAGTGGAAGAAAGATATTTGAAGTTGCTCTCTCTTAATTGCTACAGAGAGTGGACTGAATAATTACATGGACTTTAATAATATTAATAGTGAATTTACAAGGGAAAAGAAAGACAAAAACTTTTGTAAAGTAGAACAAATGATCCATTATTAATAATATTTTATTTTTTCTCATTTATGCTTTCTACTGTATTTAGATCTAGTGATGGGTGTTGGCCTATATGTGTATTTTTTGAGTTAGGACATTAAACAAAGAGATTGTTGATGACTATAACATTAATATTAACAGCTCTGCAGAATTGTTCTGGTACAGCTCACTGCCAGTGCAGTGCTGGATATTTAAAGCACTTCTTGTGAGCCTCAGCAGTTGCAGTATTCTACTTTGGGCATCAGCAAAATTCAGCACTGAAGTGTTTGTTGGGCTTTAGCAAAGGCAGTCTCAGCTAAGCAAACCAGTGACAGTGATTTCTGTAATCATTTGTAAGTAAATGAACAAAAGCTGCACTTGTCTCTGACAAGTGTGTGTTCACTAGATAAGCCTCACCCCAGGCAGCCTAACCCCAAACTCAAATGGCAGGCTTTTAGACTGCATAGATCTAGAAATGGGACATTAGTTTACAAGCAAAGTCTAAAAAACTTTAAAGAAAAGAGAGAAAATCACAAAAAACTCTGGTCCTGTAGTAATCCTGTTAGTTAGA
Source organism: Erpetoichthys calabaricus (assembly GCF_900747795.2). Classification (NCBI taxonomy): domain Eukaryota; kingdom Metazoa; phylum Chordata; class Cladistia; order Polypteriformes; family Polypteridae; genus Erpetoichthys; species Erpetoichthys calabaricus. The sequence continues at coordinate 71,131,534 of NC_041395.2, forward strand.
TTTTCCAAAAAAGGATTATAAAAAAGGCATGGACAAAAAGAGCAAAAAAGGTTTTGATTTTACAGCCAAACAACTAAAACAAACAAATCCAAACACAGAACAAAAAGAACAGTGCCTTGACCGAAGCAGTCATCAAAGCCAATAAATCCAAATAACAAACGAAGAAAACTCAAAAAACAGAAATTGAAAACAAGGATGCAAGCTTCTGCTTTGACTTAAGCTCTACTGGGATTTGCAAACCTCCTGCATAATTAGTTGGCCCAGATACCTTAGACTCCATATATAGGAGACACGGCATATTACAAAAAAAAAAAAAAAAATTTATATATATATATATATATATATATATATATATATAGTAAGAAAAAGACAACACAATTATAAAGTTTTGGGGTTTTCCGGCCCCGTATACTGTAGGATCAGAAGGTCAGTGATGGCTATACAAGCTTTACAACAGACAGCAAAACATGGCGTAAGGGAACAATTTATGGGTGGGGCCGGAATCAGGCAGATGGAATGCTGGGAAGGAACTGAGGTGGTGGATGGGAGTCATGACATCATCAGAAGTGGACCAGAGGGAAGGAAGGAAGGAATGAGGAAGTGGTAGTGTGCGATTAGGGAGTCCAGGTGAATTCAAGGCAGTGTTGCTTCAGTCTTTCTGTGGGAATAAGGAAAGACAGGTTAGTACCCTGCCTTTGTCCCCTGGCATGATATACTACGCTGCTCGTCGGGTCTTTCAGCGGCGGCTCCCTATGCATGCATGTGTGACATGACCCCCCCCCCTCCCCCATCAGTCCAGACCCATTGGGTTGGGCGTTCCGAACCGAGAGGTCGTGAACCCAAGAGAGAGCATCAGCGTTGGCTTGTAGGTTACTCCGGTGATAAGTGATGGTGAACTTATAAGGCTGCAAGTCCAAAAACCACCTGGTGACTCGGTTGTTCGACTGCCTGTGCACAGCCATCCACTGGAGGGTGGCATGGTCTGTCACCAGGGTAAACTCTCAACACAACAGGTAGTACCTCAGATGAGTTACTGTCCACTTGATAGCCAAAGCTTCCTGCTCCACCGCTGCATACCTTGGCTCCCAGTCCAGCAGTTTCCGGCTCAGATAAATCACAGGGTGTTCGACACCATCGAGGCTTTGGCTCAGCATGGCACCTAGACCTGTGTCCGAAGCATGGATTTGGAGGAGAAAAGGAAGGGAAAAATCAGGGGTTCTCAATACCAGTGCTGTTGTTAGAACCGTCTTTAGGTCAGTGAATGCCCATTCCACTGAGTCATCCCATACCACATGTAAATTTGTCAAGGGTTTGGCTCTCTCGGAAAAACAAGGTACAAACCAGCGGTAGTAACTTGCTAACCCCAGGAAAGCTTGTACCTGTCTCTTGGTTATCGGACGGGGCCATTCGATGATGTCTTTAATTTTTGAACATTGTGGCTTCACCAGTCCTCCCCCCACCAGGTAGCCTAAATATTTGGCCTCGTTAAATCCAAAGAAACATTTTCACGGATTAATGTGGAGGCCTGCTTTCGCTAGTGTTAAGAGGATGGCGTAAACCTGCAAGATATGTTCTTCCCAGGTGCCAGAATAGATGATCACATCATCAAGGTAGGCGGCACAATAGGACTGGTGGGGCCTTAGCACTCTGTCTACCAGACGCTGAAAGGTCGCTGGCGCCCCATTCAGCCCAAATGGGAGGACCTTATATTGCCAATGTCCACTATGGGTACTGAAGGCTGTTTTCTCTTTAGCGGATGCTGTTAAGGGAATTTGCCAGTATCCCTCATGTCATGTCATGGTCATGTCAAGAGGAGTCAAGTAATGAGCCGTACCCAGGCGCTCAATGAGCTCGTCTACACGGGGCATTGGGTAGGCATCAAATTTGGAGACTTGATTAAAACGTCTAAAGTCATTACAAAATCTCCAAGAGCCGTCTGGCTTAGAAACGAGGACAATGGGACTGAACCACGGGCTGTGACTCTATTCTATGATGTCCATCTCAAGCATCCATTGGACTTCCAGCTCCACCTCCGCACGTTTTGCTTCCAGGAGGCAATAGGGCTGTCCCCTAACTACCACCCCGGGCTCTGTCACGATGTTGTGCTCAATCAGCGAGGTGCGGCCTGGCTTCTCAATGACCACTTCTGAGATAGACAGGATTGCATTTTCTAGCTCCTGTCGCTGGTGGGAGGTCAAATTGGGGCCGAGGTTAAGGGCTGATTTTCTTGAGAAAAGGGAGAGGGTTGGCTCGGTGAGAGGGCGGTCCTCCTGATCCCTCCACAGTTTCAACAAGTTCACGTGATAAACCCTCTCGCTCGGTCGACGATTCGGCTGTCTCACCAGATAGTCAACGAGCTCTTTTTTCTCTTTAACCTCGTACGGGCCCTGCCAATGGGCTAACAACTTTGAATGGGAAGTAGGCACGAGTACCATCACACGGTCCCCTGGCTGGAATTCCCAGAGGGAGGTGTTCCGGTTATAATTCCATGCCTGCGCTACTTGAGCACGCGACATGTGTTCTGTTAGGAAGAGTCGGATTTTATCTAATCTATCGCGCAGTTGCGTGATGTATTCCAAAACATTAGTGGAGGGAACAGCCTCCCCTTCCCAACCTTCTTTGAGAATGTCTAAAATGGCCCGGGGCTGGCAGCCGTATAACAGCTCAAAGGGGGAAAAGCCAGTGTAGGCTTGTGGCACCTCCCAATAAGCAAAAATCACTAAGGGTAAAAGTTGGTCCCAGTTCCTGCCGTCCGCATTGACTACCTTGTGAAGTATCTGTTTGAGGGTTTGGTTAGATCGTTCCACAAACCCGTCCATCTGTGGGTGATAAACAGACATTTTTAGATGCTTAATACGGAGTAACTTGGCAACCTCCCTGAACCTATCCGAAGTAAAGGAAATACCCTGGTTTGTAAGGACTTCTTTGGGTATTCCCCCTCGGGGGGAAAAAAGGCCTACCAATTCCCGTGAGATATTTTTTGTATTAGCGGAGCACAAGGGAACCGCCTCTGGGTATTGAGTTGCGTAGTCTACCATAACTAATATGTACTTATGGCCACGAGTTGAAGGTTCCAGGGGTCCTACAAGATCGACTCCGATCCTTTCAAAGGGAACATTAATGAGTGGGATTGGAACTAGAGGAGCACGGTCCCTCCTAGGTATCTGACGCAGCTGACATTCCGGGCAGGACTGACAGAAACGTCGGACCTCCTCGTTTACTCCGGGCCAAAAAAAACAGAGTTTTATCCTCTCCAAGGTTTTCTCAGCCCCGAGATGGGCGCCTAGGAGGTGGGCGTGGGCCAGTTCGCAGACCTCCCGCCAGTAGGTCCGCAGCACTAGCAACAACTTCCATACCTCACCTTCGTGTTCCATGACTCAATACAACCGATTACAAGAGACAGCGTCTATCATTCATTTTTGTAATACAAAGGAGACAAAAATGAATGAAAGACGCTATCTCTTCCATCTTTTCACTTCAAACAGATACTCTAAAACATTCACTAATCGTAGCTTACACAGAAGACGCCAAAAAACTCAGCAAACAATAGACTTGAACCAGAACCCCCACCCCACCTGGTACTCACTTCCTTATCACCACAAGGTGTCTGAAGGTGCGGCACACATCCTGGCCAAGTCAGGCGTCAGAATAACACACAAACCTACGAACAATCTGTGCACGGTCCTCTTTAATGCTAAAAACAAGAAATCAACAGCAGAAAACACGAAATGCAGTTTATAGCATTCCATGCAGTTCTTGCCCAGCGGTATACAGTACATAGGACAAACTCCAAAAAGAATCGCAACATGTATACAGGAACATCGCAACGCTGTCAGAAGAAAGGACTCACGATCACTGATCTACATGCATACTAAATCAACAGGACATACATTTAACTGGGACAATGTACAAGTAAGATTTAAGGCCAGTACAAAAAGTGCCAGAGAGCTGGCCGAATCTTGGCTATCAAATGAGAACGCCATCAACAGACATTTGGACATAAATCCAGCGTATGCAAACTTAAGAAGAACTTGTTCATAATAAATAAAATCTTTACAACCAATAACCCCCCGCCCTTCACACTGACTTAGCCCCCCCAACCTCGCGGCCCCCTCCCCCACATAATTTTTTGCTATATATTGCCTTTGATTCTTGTAAGTCTAAACATTATCCTCTCATGAAGGCCCCTGGTAGGGGCTGAAGGCTCAGGAATAAAAACTACTTTATGATACATGGTTCATTTTCTCCCTTTGTTGATCTCCAGCTGCAAATATATATATATATATATATATATATATATGCATAAAATATATTGAACATTAAACAGCATACCAAAAGTCACATATTACATAAACACAGCAAAGACGGAACAAAACAGAATTAATAACATAAGGAAAAAATTAATACCTGAAAAACTGCACAAGAACAAACATACAAACAACTATGAGCCGGTGTGAAACTCTGGCTGAAATATATCATTTTGGGGAAGCAATGCATCCAAACAATGATTGCATTGTTTCCTAATTTGTGCTATTGTGTGGTTTGTTACTATGGTGTTTTACTTTACTTGTGTGTTATTATTGAATGAAAAGCATGTTTAGGCTATTACTTTTCCCCAGCTGCTGGATCTTCATATAAAGCATGACAATTTTAATGCAAATTATTGTTATGTAAATTATGTGGTATGTGCTATCTATTTAGCCATTATAATGAAGTTGGTTGATTGTGTTTGAAGTTGTATAAATATGGCATTTGAATGAATAATGCACTTTTGTTCCATGTGTCTTCAGGTTGACTATGGCTGGTGGCAGGTGTCTAAGGAGGTTGGCCCAATTTTTGTCAGTCTTAGGGGCTCACAGACAGCAGGTCCATTCCTGATTGTGCCAGTTGCTCAGAATTATATCTATTGTTTTAACTGGCAATATTGATTATTTTTATTGAGTGTTAGATCAGACTAGTTAACAGGTTGCCTGTCACTTTCTCATTCTATCTCAAATACAATGCATTTTCTTACAGCATGTACCTTGTTTTTATAATTAGCCTTTTGTGTGCCGTAAAAGGTTTTCTTAGTATTTTCATTTTTTGGAAATGTATATTGAGCAAATAAACATTAATTTAGGTATTCCATATGCTTTATAGAATCTTTTCAAGTTGGTGAGCAGGTCATAAAGTTAGGGGGGGGGGGGGGGGGGGTGATGGGTGTGGCCAGGTGGTGAATGTGTAATTAATCTAGGTTGCCATTTTGGGACACAGTCTGGAAGCATGGTCACACTGTCAGCTCTTATGATTGGCAGATGCCAGTGCTGATTGCACAGAGTAGGTAATAAGGTAAGATCCTGAGAACACAACATAGGGCTGTTATTTTAGCTTTCAGGAAAGTGATAGTTCTAGAGTTTTTTGAATAATATGTTTTTATCTACACTTTGTCTTCCCGTCTTTGTTAAAAAATATTTGGGAGACATGGCTGTGCATTTTCCACAGATTTTTCTTTGCCTTCTAGGACGTCACAATGTCATAGTGGTAGTGCTGCTGCCTCGCAGTAAGGAGACCTGGGTTAGCTTCCTGGGTCCTCTGTGCATAAAGTTTGCATGTTTGCCTCGTGTCTGTGTGGGGTGCTCTGGTTTCCTCCTACTGTCCAAAGACATGAATGTTAAATGAATTGGCATAACATTAAAATAAGACTTTTGACTATAGAAGAGAATGCTTGTTGACAGATGTGGAGTTGAATTTGAGTTCCGAGGGATGAAACAATACCCATTGCAACAGACATTATCCCTAATTTCAAAAAGTAAACTGTGTTTATCTCCTACCAAAGCATTATAATGTAATCCTGTTAACTTTGCATAAGCAGGATTTTAAAAGATTCTCCACTCATTATGGAATGTGCTTTGAATTTATGAAAGAAAATACTGCCTTTCACATTGAAGATATCCATGCACAAACACAGATATATAACAAGAATACGGGGAAACCTAGCAAGTGGGTGGCTTGTTATTAGCACACTATCACACTTCAAACACTTCCTCAGCCTCCCTTCTGTTTACAACAGAATGCTTTTAACACTGCAAAAGAGATCTGATTGGATACAGAAAACCATCTGGCTTTATATCCCATTGACGTTTCATGTGTAAAAAAAGAACATACTGCTTTAAGGTGCTAAATTTAGAAAGAAACTTAAAATATACCACTGTTGCTAAAAGAATTACTGTGTTGCTTTTTATCATTTCCTCATGGCTGTCCTTAGAGGTTGCAATATTCAGAGAAGCAGAATTTCTAAATGCCCTTAATTTATGTTAAATATGTTTCTAAGAGTGAATATGTGTCCATGGAAGCCCACTTTACCTCTAGACCTTTTATTAATATTTTAAGTTTGCTATAAGGTTGGAGTGGTGGCTCTGAGACTTAGGATCTGTTCTTGTGCCTGGAAGGTTGCTTGTTCAAATCCCTGTTACTGCCAAAAGAAATCCTACTCTGCTGGGCCCTTGAGCAAGGCCATTATCCTGCAATTGCTGCAGGGGTGCTGTACAATGGCTGACTCCAAAGGGTATGTGAAAACTAGCAAATTCCTAATACAAGAAATTGTATAGGGTGAGATAAAGAACAACAACAAAAATTATTACTGTTACAGTTGTATTGTCAGATTTAGCAATCATTGATTTTTTTTCTTTATCTTTTAGTCTTTCCTTTTATTTCAATATTTCCTTGGTTACCATCTAATCGAGTTGGTCGTTTTGTAATGTCATAATTGGAGACCATTACTTTGGTGGCTGTTTTGTTAGCATATGGCATTTCGATAAATACTGGAATGCTCAGTATGTGCCACCTAGGGTGGCTATATTGATTATGGCTCCCTGGGAGAAGAGTCAGAAGGAGATCCAGGAGAGGCTGCAGGCACTATCTCTCTGAGCCAGCTTGAAAGTACTTGGAAATTCTTCTGGAGGAGCAGGACACTGTTAGTGAGGACAGCTTAGCCTGGTCTGTCCAACTCAGCATGTTGCCACCATCACTAAGACAATGTTAAAAGCAGATTGTAGTTTGACATGTTATATGCACTTGGAAAAAATACTTTGGTCCACTGGTTATTGTCAACTTTCACAGCATTTCAACATCTTCCCTTCCAAACAAAATACTTTTTTCATTTCATGGAGGTAGATGTTAAAGTGTTAAATGTCAGCCTCATTGTAATTAATATCATAACGTCCCAGCCAGGTTGAAGGATTTTTGGTGTGACTGTTGGGTCTGATTGAAGGAGGGCTGAGTACAGTGCGGAGGACTGACAGCGGGGGTGTGATTGATGTGGAAAGGGGAGTGGGACCCGGGACGGAGAGGACGGGAGGAGGGTTGGGAGTCACGTTGGAAAAGGGGCGTTTTTCTTTTTCTGTTTTGCTTTTATTTAACGGTGTCTCTCAGGACCACAACTATCAGAGAAATATAAGACGTTCATTTTTTTTTTGCTGTTATAATCCTGTGGTTGTTTTTCTTCTTTAGAGTTCAAGTAAACTGTTCTGGGAGCCTTACTTTGTCCGTCTGTTTTTTCCTTCATTTTGAACCTGACACGGTGGTTGCTACAATATCTTATTTAAAACTAGCTGAGCCCAGCAGCTCCACCCACGTAGTAGTGAAACAGGACAAACTTTAAAAATCAATCAAAAAACAAAATGTAATTCTAGCCAAGCAGAAGGTAGGTATGCTCCAGAGTCAAACGTTGGCACTGTATCTGATCATGTTCAGGTCTGACAGGAGAGTGTCCCCTGCTTGAGGAGAAAAGCACGTGGCCGTGATATCTGTGCCAATCAGTAGCTACCGTCTTAAACACACATAGCTCTGATCTCTGTCTCAAAAACGTCAAATGTAAGTCCTTAGTAATCTCTAGATGATGATGTCTGCTGAACAAACAGGTATCGCTAGCTACGGAGGCAAAGTATGCCCCAACATGTAGTGAGAGGTAGAACGACTCAAACAGAGGTTGGCGCGTGAGTGAGGACGGCCCAGTCCGGATCCCCACTCCTGAGGTCCTGCTTCCCCCTCCCCTTGGCCCGCAGCCTTTCTCTCAGATCTGCATAAATAAATGACTGCTGCAAATGACCTATGATACTTAGTGCGATGAGAGATGTCGCAAAATCAACCGGAATGTTCAAGCAAATTATAGAAAAAACCCTGATCTAAATCTTTTAAGTAGTTCTCTCATGAAAAGCGGACAAACATACATACATACATACATACATACATACATACATACAGACAGACAGACAGACAGACAGACAGGTGCTAGATTTTATATTTGGAGAGATAATATTCTTTTTTATGTGCCATGAATTATCTCAGTCAGACAATATAACTACCCATATTGCATTTGTACAGTTGCTTGCAATTTTTACTTTCACCTTTTATAATTATTATATGATCCAAAAATGACACACTTGATTATAAATAGTCAAATAAGTATATTAAAGGCAGCACCTTAATATTCTAAATATGCATAAACATAAAAGAAGAAAGACATGAACAAGGCAAACACATAAAATAGTCTGTACTTACAGATGTAAAAAAAGTCTTTGACAATGTCACCATTTCTTTGTTTTGGATTTCAATATTTTGGCAGAACAAAAATAAAGAAAGACTGCACTAGCTATTGTGTACCACAGAGTAAGTGGTGTCTCCGCTTCAAGACTGTTTTAAGGCTGACTTAGTAGGTACTCTGTGTCCTTTGAGATCTCTAGCAAGGCATTGTTTGTTTCTAAAGAAGACAGCTAGCCAGCTTGGTTGGAACAACTGAGTTTGGGAGGTTATGTAGCTTTTCATGTGCCTGTCCTGTTTATTACTTTTTGCATGAAAATCATTGACAAGAGGGCAGCAGTAAGCATATTCCTTGATCACAATGGAGTAAGCAGCCTTTGTTGCCCTAAAGCATTTGAGGAAGCCAATTACTGATTGTATGAGATCGTATTTGTAAGGTTAGCACATACTGTTGGCAAGGCACTCAGACAGTTTCATTAGTGCCTCTGCTGTTGTACATAGCCATGCAGCTAATGACATAGTTCATGCAATCAGCCTACCAATCAATCAGTCATACTGTAGCCGGTTTTCAGTTAATGAAGTGATAAATAATGACCTTTATTCAATCATATTAGACAAGAAGAAACAAAATCACACCTAGCAATAATTAGGGATTTAAACATACAACATATTAAACAACAATGATTATTACATTAAAGAAAGACTACTTACTGTAGCATGTAGCTTGTTTCATTAAATCAGCTCACGTAGTCACTGAAACAATTCTGCTTTTTCCATCACATCTGGCCACATTAAAAGCACAGCTTTCATAATTGTGTTTTTACTAAGAGCACACAACAATCAATGCTGCTTTTATTAATACAGGTAACATACAGTATCTTTTCAGTAATCAGATTCAGTGGTTATCAAAGTGAGGTTGAAGAAGAACTTTATTATTCCTGATGATTAAATAGAATTAGTCTGGTTTGTTGTAATTAAATAACTCAAAATAACAAATCCACCACTTTCACATTGACAGCTTTTCAAGGGGTGTCATACTGTATTACGAGTTATATATTTAGGATATGTGTAGTGCAGTGCTTCTGCCTCATTGTGTAAAGACCAGGATTCAAGTTATAGGTGTTTTCTGGTGTGGGGTTTGTAAATAATAAGTAGTAATATAACATGCCCTCCCTGTGTCTGTATGGGTTTCCTCCCTCAGTCCTAAAACATGCAGGTTAGATGAATTGGTGTTGTTAAACTGGTCCTGAACTCTGTGTTTGTGTTCACCCTGCCTTGTGACCATTGCCTGCTAGATACGCTCAGATTGTCCTGCCTTTCTGCCCTGGATAAGGGGGTTAGGAAAATGGATAAATTTATAGGCTACCTGGTATTTACAGGAGACAGCACTCTAGCAAAAAGAACACTAGATCCACGGACGAAAATGGTAGAGAAGTACTCCTATGGTCCTTTTTCATGATTATGACTATGTTTGATTTCTCCAGAATCTTACAGCATAGGATTTAGTTTGCTATTCACTTGATTGCTCTAGATCCAGTAAACTTTGAAACTTGAAATGATAGAAGTGGTCACACAGTGGCATTCTACAGCAGCATTCAAGCATATGGTAACTTTAACACTCAGTGCCTTTAATCATTTCCAGAATTTATTCTGGTACCCTGGAAGAGAAGATTGCTTGTGAAATTAACACTCTATGTCTGCACTCAGATAGGTGTTAAACAGGAGTAAATTAAACTGAATTGGATTTTTAGTATTACAAGGTTTTTTCTTTTCTGTTTACCATTCTTTGATTAAATATTGTGCTCTTTCCAGAGTACTTAATGAAAAGGCTGTTCAAATTTGTTTCTGGACTCACTAGTAGTGTATGCACTCTGTAGCATCAAGGTACAACCTCTGTGCTTAGCCTACTTGTAATCGTGTGTGATGTTGTGACCGTCATTCTTCAATAGGTGCTAATAGGGTTGTGTATAGTTTGTAAGCTTCTCTTGACCTTTCTTGAAACTGCTAGACACTGTCTTTGTGACACTCTTTACTGAAAATTCATTATTTTCATTCTTTGTTCTTATTGCTTGAGTTTTTCCTACAGTTTCATACATTTTGTACATCTTTTTTATTTCAGACATTTTTTTTGTTATAATTTTTGTACCCAGTCTTTGTTCCTTATATCAAGTTAGTTTGAGATCTTCTTAGGGCTGAAGGGGGTTGAAGAAGGAACTTGTGGACTGTTTTATATAGCACCAGTTAAAGTAATACTCCACCCCAAAATTATATCTTTTTTATGTTACTTACCCGTAATGTTTACAGTGACGGCCAAGAAAGAATTCCAATCTCGTGTTTCATCCAAAACAGAGATAATAAAAAGCTAATAATATAAGCCACAGTGACCACAGCAAACAATGTGAAATACATTCATAACAGAGGAAAACGAAATCTCATGTTACTCATGTCTCATAATTGACATATCAGTTATCCAGTTTTTAAAACGTGGAAAATAAATTCATTTTTTGCTGAAATATTGTTAACTAGTTCATTCCAGAAAAATAAGTGAATACAGTGAACAGGAAACACAAGTTCCTTTGGGGTTACCTTTTTGAATTGAAGCATTGGCCTCTCCCCAGGCAGCCTAACCCCTACCGAAAGGTCAGGTTAGAATCGGGCTTATTTAGTTGAAAACGGTTACAAAAATAACCAAATCTTCATATAACCATAAAACCTTTACATCAAATTCAAAACTAAAAATATTTCTTTAAAAAATTGCAGAACATGTTAAATGAATACAAAAAAGTATAAAATGCAAGAAAGGAAAAAAACAGGACAAGCACAACCTAAGGTGAAACAAAACCAAGAATCACAATCCAGAGAGAGAGTACCTTTAATGAAACAGGGGGCAAAAAGCCAAGAAATCCAGTAATAAAAAATTAAACTCAGAACGCGTGCAGGAATAAAAAACCAAAGGCAGTGCCAAAGCTCCAGAATAACTGGAGCTTCAACTTAAATGTCAGATGGGGCAGTTCCCCTGCTGCCTTATAAAGTGGCCCCTGTAAAAAGATAAGGCACAACACGTGAAGGGTTGGGGCACCAGGCGGTGATCCCTGTATATTGTAAAATAAATTGCACAAATGATAAATTGCAAGCAAAACAGAGTTTGTCTTTTCAGGCACAAGTTCATGTATCAGACTGCCATTTTCAGGAAGTGGTACCAATGATATGCCTTTTACCCCGACAGGAGGGGCTGTTTGGTGCAGAAGTGGATGTGCCTTCAGTTGTTCTTGACTCTCAGATCCTCTGGTCTATGGATAAAAGAGGAGTGTAAATGACAACATCCTCTCACACCTCAGAGTGGTATTGCAATTAATGTACAAGTCCCGAGATTCTCCCCTTCTCATGCATATGTGACACTCCACTTACTAAAATGTAGAACATTCACTCAGAATTGAAAAAGAATAAGTAACACATCTCATTGGTGTTCTGTCCACAGTTATTTTGTAGAACAGGGGTGTACAATTAATTTTCCCAAGGGTCTACATGAGTAAATCTGTCTGTTTTGGGGGGCCAGATCAATAGGCTGAACTCATTTCTGCTCCACAATAATTTTATCTCCTTATAAACGGCAGTAAATTGTATGGTTTTGATTAGCTGCAACCGATAGGTTAGATGTTATGGTGAGGCTATGAAAATAGGGAACAGGCATAGTAAAAACACCAACATTACATTACTATTTAATCAACATTCACAAAAGTAATTTTGAAAATGTCCGTGTTTTGCAGTATTTCAAAAATCAGAATTAAATGAACATTATACAAAAAACTAAAACGTTCTATTGCAATTTTTTGTAGTATAATTACCTCATTCTTTTTTTCTTTTTTTGTTCAGTGAATGAAATCTAGTCTGTGTTGGGTGTGAAGTCAGGCTTAATGTCTGAGGTGGATATGATAGGTGATCATCAATGAGGGAGGATCTGTATCTGGATTTGTTAAATTTCATCACTGAGAATGTTTGTTCACATATGTAGGCAGATCCACATCTTCTGAGCATGCCTTCTCATGTGTGGAAAATTCTCATCATTGAAAGAAGAAAATAAAAATCCAGCAGTGATACTGTCTTTGCTCTGTCAGTAGCGTATCAGACTACAGGTCAATGAGTTTGAGCTGAACATCACTGGGTGCATTATCCATAATGCAAGTGAAGGGAGAAGAAATCATGTGCATTTTCCTCCCAATGGTTTTGAGGTCTACAGATCACCTTGAAAACTTGCCATGCTGTGCTCCTAACATGGATGAGTACCCATGGAGGTGATCAGCTGATGTTGTGGCTTGTTTCAGTGTTGGCATGTGGGTGAGAATGTTGCCCTCCAAATGGCTTGAAAGAAACTGCAATTTTCTCATGGAAGCCTTCCTCAGGCTGTATATTTCATGTGCAAAGAGGCCCTTGCCTTGCAGTTTGGTATTTTGTTTATTCATTAATGCAGTCACATCAATAGCAAATAGCAAGATCTGCCAACCAGTCGGCATCTGAGAGTTCTGGCATGTCCTTGCCTTTCTTCTCACAAAACTCTCAAATCTCTGCTCTCATGTCCCATATTCTTTTAATCACTTTACCCAGGCTGAGCCACCATGTTCGGTTTCATGCTTCTCCAAAAGTGCAACTAACTTTCTCTGATTCAATGCTTTTGCCCTGATGAAGTTGACTGCTTTAGTTACAACATCAATAACATGGTTTCTTTTTTAGCACTGACTTACACAATTACCTTCTTATCTATTCTGAGTTAATTTCAGTCATTTTATCTTGCATCAGCTTCAAAAGTCTGACATTTTACTCCGTTAGATTTGGACAACCATCGGTTTTAACACCTGCCTTTTTGTCCCGTTTCAGTCCTCGCTTGTCAAGGCACTGCATTTACCTTTGTGAACAAATCTCTCCCCATTGATATCCCTTTCATTGACCACATTGCCACTAGCTCCTCCGTAATCTCAAAGTCTTTCCTTATCCCACGTACAAGATGAGTAAATGGGATGTGTCGCAGACATCACAGCTCTCGTCCAGAGCCAAGAAGAAAAAGTCAAAATTGTCTGCTTTGTTTTGCAGATGAATCTTCAGATTTCCAGTGAGGTCTCTGATCCTTCTTGTTATGGTTCGCCTGGACGGGGGCACATTCTCAAAGGCTTCTTGTTTTTCAGGGCATATTAGCTTTTCATGAGAGAACTACTTAACAGATTTAGACTGGGTTTTTTTCTATAATTTGCTTGAACATTCCGGTTGAGTCTACCAAACACTCATTGATAAACTCCCCATCACTGAATAGCATACTGTTTTTTGTGCCATTTAGAATTGACTTTAAAACACTGCTTATGTTTTACAAAACCTTAAATAATCTCGCTCCATCCTATGTTTTGGAATGCCTTTCACTTTACACTCCAAATCGTAACCTTAGATCTTCAAATGAGTGTCTGCTTATAATTCCAAGAGCTAAACTTAAAAGAAGTGGTGAGGCAGCCTTCTGCTGTTATGCACCAAAAATCTGAAATAGCTTGCCAATAGGAATTCACCAGGCTAATACGGTGGAGCACTTTAAAGAAACTGCTAAAAACCCATTATCTTAATAGGGCTTTCTATGCATTTTTTGTGGCTCCAAAATCCGTACTAACCCCTACTTTCTCTGCTGTTCTTTTACCGCTTTTCTGTGGTGGTGATCTGCGCCACCACCACCTGATCAATGCACCATGCAGCCCCTCCATTGATGGATTGAAGGACAGAGGTCCACATGACCATCATCATCTAATTCTTCCACATGAAGCCTGAAAACCATGAGGACCGACTGAGATAATTTATGTTAGGTAGAATTCCCAGTGGGGGCTGAGTGGTCTCGTGGCCTCAGAACCCCTGCAGATTTTGGTTTTTTTTTCTTCCAGACCTCTTGAGTTTTGTTTGTTTTTTATGTCTTTGTGGCCACTGGACCTTACCTAATTCTTTGTTACTTAGTATTATCTAATCTTATTTTTATATTTTTCTTTTTTCATCTTCTAAAGCACTTTGAGGTGCATCATTTGTATGAAAACATGCTATATAAATAAATGTTGTTGTTGTTTTGCAGTTTTGTGGGAAATCACAAAGCCGGTCTCGACTGGTCCATTCCTGGATATGGAAAGCTTTGTATAAAGTCCTTGTTGCTTTTTCAGCTTAGCTAGCAAAGCTTCAGATGTCCATGCCAGCCATCAATCAAGTTCTTATATTTCTCTGTGTGTTTAGGCTTGTAATGGCGATTCAAATTGTAATCATTAAACTCAGCAATCTGTTCTCCACAAACTAAGCATACAGCTTACCTTTGACTTCAGTAAATAAATACTTAGAAGTCCATGTCTTGTTAAAAACTCAACATTCTTTATCAGTCTTTCTTGTTTTTAACATGAGCTTACATTTTTGATGGCTACCAGCTAAGTCACATTTCTTCTAAACATTACAGTGAAAGTACATATGCTCACATGTACACATGCGCACAAATGTGCATAAATTGATTAGGTACTTAAAAAAATAGCAGTCACCTTCAAAATAAAAAACAAAGCAGTTATATTGCGTGCATGATGTGAAATTATTATGTTTGATTCCAAATTTCTCATTCACTTAATGCAGGCTGGTCAGGGACAGCCAAAATGCTGGATGTAGCCCAGGGGAGGTACAATGTCCAGGTCTGCTGTAGAACCTAAATTGTTTGATGGTCCTAGTATTAAATTTCAAAGTTTCATTGGCCAAAGAGTGTAAAAACAGATTCAAGCAAACATTATGAGTAATTTTTGTTCTATGAATGTCCAAGGGAGTTTTGTACTTTAGCCTCCAAATATGATCTGATTTGCATGAGTCAAAAATATTACTGTCAAAATTTTAGTGTGACTGCACGTCATTCAACATGGATTCAAAGGATCTGACAGAAATGAGAAAAATTTGTAATTTTTTCTCAGGTTTAGGGTTTCATTAATGTTGTACTTGTAGCTGAATCTGCCATAAAAATATAATGTAAATGGTGCCAGTTAGCCACATGCAATGAAAAGAAACTTTATTGTAAAATCTTGTTCAATTCCACATAAATTGAGTGCATTGTGTTTTTCCAGAATGAACGATTCTGAAAATGATTTCAAAAGAAGCCAGAAGTTAAGATGTAAACCAGAAAGATTTGTAAGGGGGAACTCAAAAGCACATCATCAGCAACACAAACATGAAAACCCTAAATTGTAGGCAAAACTATGTTTGCACAAGATTTGTTTGCCAGGAACACTATCTAAAAAGTCACACTCTAGAAAACTGAACGGAACCAAAGGATTAGAGTAATTCAAAAAATGGGAGCAAAGCTAAAATCTAAAGTTACACTATAGGCTTATCGACCTCTAGGCAAAATAAACACAAGCACATGCTAAGTATTTCTAAGGAATCCAAAAGCTGGGATAAATGGAACTGCCACAATGGTATCTTAAATAGTCACCATGTGATGATGTCACACATTGCAACAACACTAGTGATGGGTAAACGATAAAAATGAACCTTACGTCATTTGAACTTGGTATCATTTCAAAGACCATTTGTGTATCAAATTCCATTTACATTTTGTTTCCCTGTCACTGTTAAATCTCCTTGGTGATTCAGCATCAAAGTTTGTGTTTATTCTTTTTATTTTATATCTCTATGTGCTTGCTGTATAGGATATCTGCAGGCTGTTTATAAGAAAACTTACTAGAAGGCTTTTAGTTCTTCATACTTAACACCTATCACACTGTCTTATATGGAAAACATTTGCCTACATGCCATATTATTATTATTATTATTATTAATGATATGTATACAGTAATCCCTCGCTATATCGCGCTTCGCCTTTCGCGGCTTCACTCCATCGCGGATTTTATATGTAAGCATATTTAAATATATATTGCGGATTTTTTGCTGGTTCGCGGATTTCTGCGGACAATGGGTCTTTTAATTTCTGGTACATGCTTCCTCAGTTGGTTTGCCCAGTTGATTTCATACAAGGGACGCTATTGGCAGATGGCTGAGAAGCTACCCAACTTACTTTTCTCTCTCTCTTGCGCTGACTTTCTCTGATCCTGACGTAGGGGGATTGAGCAGGGGGGCTGTTCGCACACCTAGACGATACGGACGCTCGTCTAAAAATGCTGAAAGATTATCTTCACGTTGCTACCTTCTGTGCAACTGCTTCCTGAAGCGACATGCTGCACAGTGCTTTGCATACTTAAAAGCTCGAAGGGCACGTATTGATTTTTGATTGAAAAACAAACTCTGTCTCTCTCTATCTCTCTCTCTCTCTCTCTTTCCCTGCTCCTGACGGAGGGGGTGTGAGCTGCCGCCTTCAACAGCTTTGTGCCGCGGTGCTTCGCATACTTAAAAGCCAAACAGCCCTATTGATTTGTTAGCTTTTCTCTATCTCTCTGTGACATGCTCTGCTCCTGACGCGTACTCCTTTGAAGAGGAAGATATGTTTGCATTCTTTTAATTGTGAGACGGAACTGTCATCTCTGTCTTGTCATGGAGCACAGTTTAAACTTTTGAAAAAGAGACAAATGTTTGTTTGCAGTTTTTGAATAACGTTCCTGTCTCTCTACAACCTCCTTTGTTTCTGCGCAAATCTGTTGACCAAGCATGACAATATAAAAATAACCATATAAACATATGGTTTCTACTTCGCGGATTTTCTTATTTCGTGGGTGGCTCTGGAACGCAACCCCCGCGATGGAGGAGGGATTACTGTATAGCACATTTCTAACATGGGGAGCCACATCACCCACCACCTATTGTATGTGTAGCATCAACCTGGATGATGCGATGACTGCCAGTACGCTCACCACACATTAGCTAGGTGATGAAGGAGTGAGAGAGATAATTAGCCAATAAGACACAGTGGATGTCCTTGATAGGCAATTTACCCATGACATCAGGGGTCACCCTAGTCTTTTCAAAAATGCCCAGAATTCCCCGTCACTGGACTGAGGCATTGGGATCTACACAAAGACCACAGGGTAAGTACACAGTGGTGGCCTCAACAACAAATCTCTAGATGGTCTCCTCTCAAAGTACTGGCAAACATGCTTAGCTTCAGGTGGATTATCTGTTCTGAAGTGCAGGTGGTATGGCTGCTGGAATGATTATGATATTGTATTCAATATTTTGTTAAGGCAGAGTGGTGGCTCTGAGGCTAGGGATCTGCACTGGCAGTCAGAAGGTTGCCGGTTCGAATCCCATAAATGCCAAAAGAGACTCTGCTCTGTTGGGCCCTTGAGCAAGGCCCTTAACCTGCAATTGCTGAGCGCTTTGAGTAGTGAAAAAAGCGGTATATAAATGCAAAGAATTATTATTATTAAGTGCAGAACTGCTGGTGATCCATTTTAGTTGGCTTCTTTTGACTTTATTATTTGTATGATTGTGTTTATGTTGCGCAGTGTTGTTACCTAGAAGATACAAATTCTTCATTTTGTGTGATAAAGGCCCAATGAACAGTATGTATATATGAAATATAGCACTAACTTAAGAGAACATCTGACATGAGTATCCAAATGGATCAAAATAAAAAGTGGTAATAAAAATGTGCATACTCGTCAGTTTTCAACTTTCTTTTATAGACAGATGTAAGTTATATGATATTCAACCGAACAATCAATTATAAAACTTCTCATATATATTCAGACAAGATGTATTTTATAAATGAGGTCTGCTACGCCTTCATACATAACAGTGTTTAAACATTTTAATATTTCTACCATTACCATGTAGCAAACGGAGTTCTCGTATCTATTCAAAATTACTCCTGATTCTCATTGCAACCATAACTAACATCTGCAAAGTCTCAGATTAATTAATTCCAGCTCTGAAGTTCACATCCAAATTGAAATTTGCTTCGATGGATAGCTACATCCCACTTTAATGCTTTCTTGAGACTAATATTTCTTGAAAGAAATGTAGAAATGTTTTCCTAGGTCTAATGAGAAATATGAAATAATGCAGAATATGGCTACATAAAAGCTATTAATGCACAGAAGTAAGTGAAAAATAAGTACAATTTTTTTCTCTTTTTATGGCTCTGATTGCACAAAGGGGCCCAATTAACATCCACATTTGAGAAGGAACTAGCGAGGTGTAATCAAATTTAACTACATTATCCATTGTGTCCAGCAGATTGATTCATATGATACTGCAAAATTAAAGATGCTTACAGCTCAGAAAAAAGAAATGTTCTTTTCTTTCTTTCCCGCATTGTAAAGGACATACAAATAGTGATTAAAGCAACTGCATTTTATCCACATTTTCTTAGAAATTTTCAAAGGCTTAAAATGATTTTCTTCTCATAGTCAGCCCGGTCGTTTTTTTTTGTCTTTACATTGACTATCACTAGCTGCCAGTTATTCTTATAAGAAGAAAGGGTGAAATAGGATTGGCATGTGATGTTAAAACATTCATACGCATGTACAAGGTTTGCAAAGATTTCCAATTATGTGAAAAAAGAAAAAGAATAGAAGAGTGCCCTGGGGTATTTGTCTTTGCATTTCAAGCCCATTACAGTTTCTGCCATTCTACATTTACAATGTCACTCAAGTAATATTTTTATCACATACATTTTAAGTATTGTGTAAGAGTATTTTCCATTTGACTTAACAAAAACTCAAATGTCTCTCAGTATCACCAGCATTACTTTAATATGAATCAAATGTCTTGTGATGTAAATACTTTTAGCTCTATATTTACTGTTTTACTGTAAAACCAGACATTAACATTGAATAAAGATACAAAATAAAGGATGCATGAAAACAAAAAAAATAAGAAGTACAGTTCATTAATGCACACAAAAATAAACATAAAACAACTTTATTAAAATGCGATATTATTACTAAAAAAAATCAGAATCCACCCTCTTAAGGTAATACATATTTACAACCGCTTAGTACACCTGGTTGGGAGTCATGTCACAAATCTAAAATGGAAAATATAACAATTTGAAATCATTCAATTAATGTCTTGTTTGACATTATTCCTGTTATATAAAGTATTACATGTAGGATCTGAAAATGTTAGATTTAATACACAGTGGGAAGTCTGAAACTTGAAAGTGCACCTTATGAGTAGAACCCAGGAGTCACAGTGAACTCATAACTACCTACATACAGACAGTGTGCAGGAGTGATCAATAAGGCTAATAAGATGTACATGTTATATATCACAATGTGTGAAGTTCAACTTAAGGGAGGTTATACTTAACTTATGTAACACACTAGTGAGGCCTCACCTGGAGAACTATGTACAGTTTAGGTTTCCTTTTTTTTTTTTTTTTTAGTTGCATAAAAGACAGGCAGGAGAGGACTTTTATTTTGACATTTGCAGGAATAGCACACAGCGAAGTGGACAATGTCCTAGTTACAGCAACTCAATTTTGTGAGATTAAAAAAACTCGTAGGTATCTTTGCTGAGAGGACCCAACTGTAGAGAGAGAAGTGCAACACAGGCAGGGACCAGGGCGGTTAGGCAGTCTGATCAGAACAAGAGCAAACAGGACAACAGGTGAGGGAATTGGCTTTAAAGACTCATAGTAACGTGCAATGAGTGCTATACGTGGTATGGTAGCAGCGGAACCGACAATTGTCATTCTGAGGCTGTATTTCTTCTGCAATAGGAAACTCTGTGGAAGAGTGTTTGGCAGTCTGAGGGTGTTTTTCTTTTGCTTTAAAATGTTGTATAAAGTAGTGTTCTCCTTGTGGCTGAAGCTGTGCCAGGGAGTGGGGCGCAGTTTGAATGGTTAGAGTTATGAGATATGAGGAGAGATTGAAGGGGATGATGCTTTTCAATTTAAGCAAACAGAGATGAATAGGTGACATTGTTGAAGTGTATTAAATTATGAAAGAGATTAGTGCAGTGGATCCCAGTTGTTACTTTCAGATAAATGTTGCTATAAGAACACAGGAACATGGTTGGAAATTTGTTAATGGTAGATTTCAGACAAATGTTAAAAAGTTTTTCTTTATGCAAAGAACCATAGACATATGGAATAAATGATCAAGTAGTGTGGTGTAGAGAACAACTTTAAAATCTTGACCTCATAGTATGGACGAGCATGTTGGACTGAATGCCCTGTTCTCATCAGTTTATCTAATATTTTAATTTTGCTAGTGCCATTATACCTCTTGGTGACATTATGATTATAATAATTATGACACTATGACACTTGATTTGTAGGTACTTCACTACCAATGTACAGTAGTATTGGAACAGCGGCATAATTACAATTGGATGGGCCATATTACAAAAATAATAATAATAATAATAATTACCCCCACATGTGAAATTAAATTAAACCCAAGTAATAAATGACAACCATAAAGAGATACTTTAACCAAAAGCTACTAAAAATGGTCATAATTTAGCTTTATGGAGTTGTGTGTATGATAACACCATTCCAATTTCAAGTAGGCAGTTGTACTAATATTAACAAATGCAAAACAAGAATGCAGTCACCATGACCTTAGCTCCACTACCCTGTCCACATTGCCTCTAGATGTGGTCATTTTATGTTCATGCATTTATCCATTTTTAGTTTTATTGTTTTATTAATTGGAATTCAGAAAAACATAATACCATTGTTCATATATGTAAAAATTACATTAAAGTAATATACATATAGATCTTTTTCTCTTCTGAATGTCAATTAATTTTCAACTAGCAGCTTCAATTTTAATTTATGATGGATACAAACTACTGCAAATCTGATGTGTGACTAATGCTGAGGCATAGTGCATTATAGTACAGTATAGTATTTACTTTATCACCATTTTCAATCATTTTGTGCTTCCATTCTGACACGTCACCAAATGTAACTGGCACACGTAACCAGCAGCGCACATAGCCACTCAACAGGCTCTGTTACAGTCAAGCATATCAGCAGCTGGCTGTTCATTTGAGTGCTAGAATTCACTTCCCTCATTATTACATTAACTCTTAAGCAGGTAAAAGGGTCCGGAATTGATTCGGAGTGTGGAATTTGCATTTGGAAGCTGTCACTGTGAGCTCTTAATATGAGGTCCAAATAGCTGTTCACGCAATAAAATCATTAGGCTGAGAAAACAAAACAAGCACTTCAGAGAGATAGCAGAAACAAGGGGAGTGTTCAAATCAACCATTTGGTATATTCTTAAAAAGAAGGAACGCACTGGTGAACTCAGTAGTACCAGACGGTCTGGAAAACTGCAGAAGACAACTGTGCTGGATGATTGCAGAATTCTGTCCTTGGTGAAGAAAAACCCCTTCACAACATTTAGCCAAACCAAGAACACTCTCAGGGAGGTAGACCTATCATTGCCACAGTCTACAATCAAGAGAAGACTTCATGAAAGTAAAGACAAAGTGTTTACTACAAGGTGCAAACCACTGATAAGCCTCAAGCATAAGAAGGACAGATTAGACATCGACAAAAAACATTTAAAAACCTGTCCAGTTCTGGAACAATTTTCTTTGGACAAAGGAAACTAAGATCAATATATATCAGAATGTTGAAAAGAGAAGAGTATGGAGAAGAAAACAAATGGCTCATGATTCGGTGAATACCACTTCATCTGGAAAAGCATGGTGGAGGCAGTTTTATGGCATGATCGTACATGACTGCGAATGGACATTAGTCACTAGTGTTTACTGATAATATAACTGCTGGCCTAAGTAGCAGGATGAATTCTGAAGTATACAGCGCTACACTACTATCTGCCAAATGCTGCAAAACTGATAGGATGACTGTTTACAGTACAGTTGGACAATGAGCCAAAGCATACTGTGAAAGAAAACTAAGTGCTTTTCCAAGTAAAGTAGTGGAATATTCTTTAATGGTCAAGTCAATCAACTAACCTCAACCCAACTGGACATGCATTTCACTTGCTAAAGGCAAAACTGAAGGCAGAAAGTCCAGCGAACAAGCAGCAACTGAAGACAGCTGCAGTAAAATACTGGCAAAGCATCACTAATGATAATAATAATAAATTTTATTTATATTGCACTTTATATTTTAGCAATCTCAAAGTGCTACAAAGTAAAAATAAAGTAATAAAACAAGAAAATCTATAAATACTTTAACAAAATGTGTTTCTAAAAAGATGAGTTTTTAGATTTCGTTTAAAAGCATCAGTCGACTGTGGGGCTCTCAGGTAGTCAGGGAGGGCGTTCCACAGCCTCAGCGCCACAGATGAAAAAGCCCTATCACCCATGCTGCTGAGCTTAGTTCTGGGGACTTGGAGGGTGTTAGTGTGTACAGAGCGTAGGGTGCGTGAGGAGGTATGAGGGGTAAGGAGTTCCTGTAAGTAAAGGGGGGCATGTCCATAAATGCACTGATGGGTGAGGAGAACGACCTTGTACTCTATTCTGAGTGGGACAGGGAGCCAGTGAAGGGTTTTCAGGATTGGGGTGATATTGTCATGCATTCGCACCCTCATCAGGATCCTGGCAGCGCTATTCTGGATATACTGGAGTCTCTGGATACTCTTGCCAGGAATCCCGATGAGGAGCGCATTACAGTAATCCAGCTTGGAGGAGACAAAGGCATGGGCGAGCTTCTCTGCATCTGCCAGGGTGAGTGTTGGGCAGAGTTTAGCGATGTTCTTGAGGTGGTAGAAAGACGACTTACAGAGGTGTTTGATGTGGGTGTCAAAGGTGAGTTGAGGGTCCATTTTAACACCCAAATTGGTGACAGATGTGGAAAGGGGGATGTTTTGGCCAGAGAAAGTGATACTGGTGATGGTAGAAGAGCGGAGATGGTGTGATGTGCCAACTAAGATGGCTTCTGTTTTGGATCTGTTCAGCTGAAGAAAGTTGAGCCTCATCCACGCCTCTATCTCCTCCAGGCAGGTAGTCAATGTGGATATTGGCAGAGGAGCAGCAGAGGAATTGGGGGTAGTCCTGAGGTAAAGCTGAATGTCATCAGCATAGCAATGGAAAGATAAACCATGTCTGCTAATGACATTTCCAAGAGGGAGCATGTAGATGGTGAAAAGGATGGGGCCTAGCACAGAGCCCTGTGGGACACCACAGGTGACGTATTGGGTGTGAGATTTTGTGCTGCCCAGGGCGACATGCTCAGTTCTGCCGGTCAGGTAAGATGTGAACTAATTGTGAACATTTCCTGAGAGTCCAATGGTGTATTGCAGGTGGTGAAGGAGGATGTTGTGGTCTATTGTGTCAAAAGCAGCTGTCAGGTCAAGGAGGATGAGTAAAGAAGGGGAACCAGTATCTGCTGTTATCAGAAGGTCATTGGTGACCCTGACCAGGGCTGTTTCGGTGCTATGGCCAGGGTGGAAACCAGACTGAAACTTTTCAAACAGATTATTCAGTTTGAGGTGATCATGAAGTTGTGCTGCAAATATTTTTTCCAGAACTTTAGAGAGAAATGGAAGATTGGAGATGGGCCTATAATTGGAGAGAACTTCAGGATCCAGGGTGGGTTTTTTCAGTAGAGGTCTCATGACAGCAGTTTTTAGTGAAGAAGGAATATGGCCAGCCAGGAGGGACTGGTTTATGATCCTAGTGATAAGTGGAGAGACGGCAGAAACGCTGGCCTTCAGCAAGGCTGAGGAGAAAGGGTCCAGGGAACTGGTAGACAGTTTCATTTTCCTGATGACGTCCTCCACCTCTTCCCATGTGGCAACAGAGAAGGAGCAAAGGGGCTGGACAGTCTCAGACAATAGGTCGACAGTTGGGGGGGGGGCAGGATATCCGTGGTGGAGAGGTGTAAGCGGATGTTATCAACTTTTGTTTGAAGAAATTGATGTGCAAGTTGCACCTCTCATCGGTGGCCTCGGAGTGGGCAGGTGAAGGAGGTTTGAGAAGGTGATTTAAAGTTGAAAAAAGATTTTTGGGGTTCATGGAGCTGTTGCTGATGATAGTGGAATAGAACCTGGACCGTGCAACCTTCAGAGCTTCTGCATACGCCCTCTTGTGTTCCCTGTAAGCCTGTTTGTGGACAGTCAGCCCAGAAGCTTTAAGCCGCCTTCATTTTTTGCAGTTCGCAGGTGTACCAAGGTGCTGAGCACGAGGATGAGACGGACCTAGATGTTAAGGGGGCGTGGAAGTCCAGGAGACTGCTCAGGGACTAGTTGTAAAAATCCACAAGGTCAGCTACAGAGAGGGAGCTGGTAGGGTCAGAGGAGAGAAATTTAAGGTCCAGGGCCAAGGCATCCATATTGATGGTCTTCAGATTTCTGAAATGGATAGTCATTTTAGTTTGGTATAGAGGGAAAAAAAGGGCAGCTCCATTGACACTACTTTGTGGTCTGAAATACCAAGATCATATACCTGTAGGTTACTAATTGGGACAGAATTTGAAATGACCAGGTCAAGTGTGTGACCCCTGGAATGTGTGGGGACATCGACATGTTGTTGTAGATTGAGAGAATCTAGCAGCTCAAGGAAATCAGCAGTGAGATAACCTGTGGGATTGTCAACATGAATATTTATATCTCCTAGGATTATGATGTTGGCAGAGGTAGCACAGAGTGTTGTGAGAAGATTAGTCATTTCCAGGATGAAGGCAGAGTTGGGTTTTGGAGGTCAGTAGATAAGGAGAACAGTCATGGGAAAAGGGGGCTTACATTTAAATGCAAGGCACTCGCAGGAAGATGTTGCAGGTATCAAGATAGGGGACAACCCCAAATCCTGACGGTGGATGATAGCTAAGCCACCACCACGCCCAATGCTGCGAGCTACCTCCAAGTAACTGTAGCCAGGTGGACAGGCTTCATTTAGGGCAGAGTAAACCTCTGACTGGTGCCATGTTTCTGTCAGACACATGAAGTCAAGTCCTTTCTCCCTGATGTGTTCTTCAATCAGTGTGGCTTTATTGCTGATGGATTGAGAGTTAAACAGTTCAAATTTGACCAATGACTGTGGAGTAAATCTCTGTACAGGTCGTAAAACATTAAAATCCACTCCACGCAGCTTAGAATCCACTCCACAAAATAAATCCAGCTGGGGATATGAGGATCTCACGGTGTTTCTCTCAATGGCTCGGGTGTTTCCCATGCTGGAGTGCAGAGATCTCGCGATACTTCCAGAGTTGATAGTAGTTGGAGTGCCGGTGCTCTGATGACGCGTCAAACGTGCGACAGGTGACCAGAAAGATGGAATATTGGTAGCAGAGCACTTTGGCTGGTTATAGAAGATGAACTTTCGACCGGAGCCTCTATGAGTGTAACGAGGACAGCGAAGGAGTCCAAGTTCTTTAATGATGGGGATGTTAATTTCAGGAGTAGTTGCGGGATTAAGTCGGCGGAGTTGTGAGCTGGAATAACTGAATGCCATTCTGACCGAAGAGGAAGGGAGAGATGCTATCCAGACAGCGCTGTAAAATCCAAAGCAGATGGTAAAATCCAAAACAGATGGTAAAACAGTATATCCGGGCAACAGGTGAGTAGACAGCAAAAACTTGATAAAACCTGATAAAATCCGTAAAATCCACGGCAGACAGTAAAACAGTATATCCGGGCAACAAGTCAGTAGTCAGCTAAAACTTAATAAAACTTAATAAAACTTGATAAAATCCGTAAAATCCACAGCAGACGGTAAAACAGTACAAAAAAGTATGAAACTTTCTAACTAAAAACTAAAAGTAAAATAGTAAATTAGTAATATTTGTAATATTAAACTCAGAGGGAGAAGCGGCGAACATTCAACGGAAAACCCATCAGTGGAAACCCATCACTTGGAGATAGCCATGGGTTCCAGACTTCAGGTAGTCATTGAATGTAAAGATTTTCCAACCAAATATTGAAAATGATTATTTTATTTATGATTGTTAATTTGTCCAAACACTTTTGAGCCTATGAAAAAAGGGGGACAGTGTATAAAAACGTCTGTCTTTTCTATACAGCTCATACGATACTTTTTAAAGCTGAAAGTCTATACTTCAGTCACATTCTAACTGCTTTGTTTCTAATCCACAGCATGCACTAGTACAGCACGTTTCTGTACCCACCACATGGCGAAACAGGTTGGGATCCTGGTTGGCAACCCCCCAGGCAGACATGCTGTCCACTCCCACCCTCCAGAAATGACCCTCTGTCTGCTGCAGCCAGGTGTTACGTTGGTGTCCCCTTCGCTGGATTCAGCCACTTGAGTCCTCAACAGTGAGGATCCTGCAAGCCGGATCACCCTTGGGAAATCGCACCACATGGCTGTAGTGCCGTAACTGACACTCTCCTCACAATGCACAAAGTCAAACCAGCAGTACCGAAGGATTCTCCGAAGAGACACAGTACCAAAGGAATCCAGTCTTCATCTCAGGTCACTGGATAGTGTCCATGTCTCACAACCATATAGTAAGACAGAGAGCACTTGGACTCTAAAGACTTGGACCTTCGTCCTTTTGCATAGATATTGGGAGCGCCACACACCCCTTTCCAGTGACCTCATGATGCACCATGCTGTCACAATCAGTCTACTGACTTCATAGGAAGAATCACCAGAGATGTGAATGTCACTGCCGTGGTAAGTAAACCTCTTGACAAGGTTGACATTTTCTCCGCAGACAGACACACTGCTGATAGCTGTGCCCAAGAGGTCATTAAAGGCCTGGATCTTGGTTTCTATCCAGGTCACTTGCAAGCCCAGACACTCAGACTCCTCGCTCAGGAGGCCCCGATCAGAGCCTCCATTGACTCTGCAAAGATCACAGCATAGTCAGCAAAGTCAAGATCAGTGAATCTTTCTTCGCCAACAGATGCTCCACAGCTGCTGGACCCCATGACGCTGCCCAACACCCAGTCCATGCAAGAATTGAACAGAATAGGAACAAGAACACACCCATGACAAACCCTAGACCTATAAATATCTGGGAGTGCAGCTGGATGATAAATTAGACTGGACTGCCAATACTGATGCGCTGTGCAAGAAAGGACAAAGCCGGTTATACTTCCTTAGAAGGCTGGCTTCCTTCAACATCTGCAATAAGATGCTGCAGATGTTCTATCAAACAGTTGTGGCGAGCGCCTTCTTCTACGCAGTGGTGTGCTGGGGAGGCAGCATTAAGAGGAAAGACGCCTCACGCCTTGACAAACTGGTGAGGAAGGCAGGCTCTATTGTTGGCATGGAGCTGGACAGTTTAACATCTGTGGCAGAGCGAAGGGCGCTCAGCAGGCTCCTATCAATTATGGAGAATCCACTGCATCCACTAAATAATGTCATCTCCAGACAGAAGAGCAGCTTCAGCGACAGACTGCTGTCACTGTCCTGCTCCACAGACAGATTGAGGAGATCGTTCCTCCCCCAAACTATTCGACTCTTTAATTCCACCAGGGGGGGTAAACGTTAATATTTAACATTATACATAGTTATTGTCTGTTTTTTTTTCACCTGTATTATTATCATTCTTTAATTTAATATTATTTATTGTATCAGTATGCTGCTGCTGAAGAATGTGAATTTCCCATTGGGATTAATAAAGTATCTATCTATCTATCTATCTATCTATCTAGAATCCCTAGGTGTTTATCTTATGGCAACATTCTAATCAGTCTCTTGATACTTCAAACAGTGTCTTTTCTCTTCAGCCATAGTCATTGACTGCTCCTTTAAGCAGCATTGGCAAGTGCTTTAGCTGCCTTCCTCTGGGCCTGCCCTCTGATTTCTGCTTCCCTTAAGACCCTTATGGCAGAACTGGCTACAAAGCGCCTGCAACCCACCTCGACTGGGTACACCTCTAATTCAGATGCTAAGCTGGTGTAGCACAAACAATATGCCTCCACCGTGGCTTCTTCCCATGGGACTGTTAATTTGATTATGAAGACATGCCAGCAGGTGTTACAGCACAGGATCAAGTTCAGTTGCAGGTTGGTTGTTGCAATTTCAGATGGGAAGATAAGTTCTTGCCCTAAATCAACATGCATTTCCCAATCCCAAGCTGCATACAATGAGCTTGAAATGGGAGGCAAAAGACTAGCCCCAGATGAAGGATGGTATTTGTGGAAACATTGTCTGAGTTTTAGGAGGCAAGGCATTGGTGGTACTCTTTTGCACTCCAGTACAGATGCTAGAGAATTCAGCACTTGGCTTGTTACATCAAGTATATTCGCTTTGTGTTAGGCTGAGCTTACAACGGACCAAAATGTGCTTGAGGGTTCCAGAAGCACAACACTGGGGATAAGCTGGATCCTCCTGGAGCCAATGATTTAGATTTGTGGGAGCAGACAGGGCGTCATATGTGGCTCTGATGAGGAAACTCAATAATTTTCCTTCTATCCACACCGTCCCATCTCATCCAGCTACCTTGCTTTGCTTGGGCTATGGCTTTGGCAAATTATTCACACTGGCACGAGCAAGCAAGTCTAAAATATGAACCAAACATTGTTTTAAGCGTAAATCAGGACCTCAAATTCATTCATCCATTCATTTTTCTTCCACATTTCCTTGTAAGTGTTGGGGTAGCAACTGGAATAACCAGGGCACACCTTCCAAAGCAACTTCCTTTTAGCCTTCCTGGAGAAGGTCCCAATCTCCCCAGGACAGTTGAGATATATAATATATCCAGTGTGTCTTGCTCCTGTCTCTAAGTTCTGTCCCATTGGGACCATGCTTTGTACACCATCTGTGGGAAGCATGCCAGAGCATCATCACTACTTACTCTAAACGCATCAACTGGTCTTACCTGAATCCTGAAAGTAGCAGTTGTACTTGACTTTCCTTTAGTATTGCTGATTATCTCATCCTGTCTGTGGTGTGCAGCAAATATAAGTAATTGGGATGTCTTTGTAATTTAAATTGTTATACAAAACATATAGATTGTGATGCTATATTTGATTATTTACACAATAATTAGCTTGTATTTACACACATACATATAACAGTATTTAAGCTTGTTCTTGAAATATCACTGCTATGAGCCACAAAATAAGGTTCTTTTGAAATGTAAATATTCAGAGAGAAATTAGAAACCAGACAAATATGCTTTTGAATATAAACAGCTTTACAAAAAAGGAGAGAGTGGAAGAAGAGCAAATGGAACTGCATTGTTTATTGTGCAAATGTAGTACATAATATTTTAATAAGATGACAATAACAGGCCCATACCACTCCCTGACGCTGCTGTTTGCCACAGTGGTTTAACTTATGAGTGCTATCTTGTTTAATGTCATTGAGCCATTTATTTTTTTGAAGTATTTCCTTCAAGCCAAGCCACCTGGACACAGCTGAAGAGACAAAAACTCAGACAGAAAAGAAACTTGTCTAGGTTCCTGCTATACCTCAGTCTGTTTGTTCAGATGATGACAATGAAATCCTTCTTTTCTCTAGAGCTGCTTGTTCATTCCCAGTTAAACCAGCACCAAGAGAAGTGATAAGAATTTTTGATTCACTTTACTGATTTGATTCTTTCAAACCACCTGGTTAGTTTCATTTGTGTGATTTATGTATAGTATTACAGACTGGCACATACAGGAAATCCATTGTCTTCTGATCCCATTATAAATGTGGATTTAATTTGTACACTATTTTTAAATATATATAGGTACATATAATTAATTATATATTTAACATGTTGATAATTTGTGCACAAAGTATGATAACCCTTTTAAGATGCATAATTAAAATAAGATATTATGTTACAGTGAAAGAGAATTGTGCAACTCTTTCTCAGGTAATAATTTACTCATGAATCAAATTAAACAGAATCATGTAACTCATTCCCAAGTAATGATTCAGTTCACAAATCTAAGGAACAAGAATCATATGCCTCATTCTCAGGCAGTGATTCTTTCAGGAGTCAAATAAGAATTGTGAGGCTTGTTCTCAGGTAATAATTCATTCACAAATGCAATGAACAAGAATCATTCACCTCGTTCTCATTCACAATACAAATGAATGTGAATCATGAGACTCGCTCTCGGATCATGATTCAGTTTTAACTTAAAAGAATCAATAAATGATGCATGCCCAGTGTAGGCATTGAGCTGTAAAAAAAAGTGTGCGCTAAGGTTGGAAGTAAATAATAATAATAATCATACATTTTGTTTATATAGCACCTTTCCCATACTCAAGGCATTTAAATAATTGTTAGAAATTGGAATAATACTTTTTAAGGTTCAGTTTTGTTCCACAAACTTTTTGAATGTTTAAAAGGGACATAAACATAATAATATTGTTTATTAATTCAGTTTAAAACAAATCCAATAATGAACTGAAGAAAACAAAGCAGTTAATACATTCTAATAAATATACATGTGCTATTATTGTACTGTACTTTGTCACAGGTGGCTGAGGACGTGACCCGGCCGGGACACCCCGGAGGACCGGAAGAGAGCTTACACCTTCCCCAGACCACGTGGGGGCGACTGTCCTGGTGGCTATGGGGACCACGGGCACAGAGCTTTGAAACTCAACCCTGTAGGGGCACGTGGTCACCCGCAGGGGGCGCCCTAGTGCCTTGGGAGCCCTGGACCTCAGCACTTCAGCCACACCTGGAAGTGCCAGGGGGAAGAGGATCGGGGACAACCGGAGTTGTTTCCGGGTGTGCAGCCGGCACTTCTGCCACACTGAGGAGTGCCGGCGGAAGATTGTCGGGAGGCACCTGGAGCACATCTGGGTGGTCATGAAAGGGGCTGCCTCCCTTCATTCAGGGGCTGGAGTTGGGAGAGAAGAGAGGACAAGGTCTGGGAGGAGAAACAAGGAGGCAGCCTGAAGAAGTGAGGCATTGTTGTTGGCCAGGACATTGGGGACTTTGGGGCTGTTGTGCACTTATTATTGTATATAGTAGTTGTAAATAAACGTGTGGTGGTGACTTTAAACATGTCTACCTGTCTGTGTCCGGGGCTCGTTCCACAACTTGTATGATGAATGATAGAATTGTCAGTGACAGAGTTCTTGTAAGTCGATATTGATAATAGTTTGAACTCAAAAGATTCATAATTAAAGTGAGTTGAGACTCATGATTCAGGTGGTTCTTATTTTTTTTTTTTTTCTTGAACTTCATGAATGTGTTTTAAATATCTACCAGTGTCAGAAAAATGAAAGGTGCTGATGACATCATGCAGGATATGCATGCACTTTAGCATTCCCATTGAGCTGCACTGAATCAATTTATTCACGTGCATAAACCAATTCATGTGATTCACTGAAAAGAGTCGTTCAAGAAGAACAAATAGTTTGTGAATCACCCATCACTAATTAACAGTCAAGCAATGTGCTAATGTTTGTTGTTTAAGTGTTTTGCTCTACCCCGTCTGTTTTAAGGTATATAATATAATAATACAAGGTAAAATACTGTTACTTAATTTTCTGGGAGCATCTACCCCCAGCAAAATATATTGTCAATGAAAATACAGTAAGCCCTGCAACCTTGTGCAAGAATCTCATTTCTCCTGCTTATACTCGAGATCTCATTCTTTCTGTCACTACCCTGAGCTCATAACCATGGAAATGGGGATGTAGCCTGAAAAATAAATTGATAGCTTCATCTGTGGACTTAAGCTGCATTCACATGTCATGATACAGACATGAAGTGCAAGTTCCCCAGTGGGAAATTTCATGGAAATGCCCTTTGAAGTGGTAGCTCCCAGTGGAACAATTTGAATAAAATTAATGCTAGCTGAATTAGCCAAGTTGTTGCATAAAAATGTGACATTTCACTTTCTTTAATAATTTAAAATAAAAAAATAATAGTCTGCTTTAATAATATAAAATAAAAAAATAATAGTCTGGTCAATTTGTTTTTGTAATAGTCAGCACACACAGGAAGGCTGAGAGATATGAGGGGGCTTTTTGAACAAAATAAAAATAAATATATGTAAATAAATAAATGCATAAATATGTAAATAAACAAATGCATTTTGAAATGAGGCAAGAAATAAATAATAGCATGGTATGTGAGTATAAACAATTAAATGTGTTATGGAATATATTTTGTTGCTTATTTATTTACATTCTTATGTAATTACTTCTTCATTTATGTATTTTGGTGACACCGCACACAACATAAAATATGCTTCTAAATGAAAACCAGTTCTCCCCTGTCAAAGATGGTGGATTCAAGAGAGCACTGTGTTTTTGGTTGGGGGTGGGGGGGGGTCCACTGCGATATCAAGCACAAACAGAAGAGTGGGAAAGGGGTTTGTGTTCGTGAAACATCCACAGGTACAAGTGAGGATAAATATAATGCAGCGTTATTGATTGCTCAGGGGACCTCCCATGAACCACTAGCAACTCACCAACATCCACTCACACACCCAACGATGGCAACCTGTGACCCAAAAGCAGGCTATGACCCAGTGGTTGAGAACCACTTCTTTAGAAGATCACTTTAAACAAACATTTTTGATTACTGAAACAATTATCTAGCGACCAGCAGCAGGATTGTCCTGCTCTGTATTTTGTTAAATCTTTTTGTTACATTTTTCTTTCATATCTTTTTATCTTATTAAATCTTTTTGTTACATTTTTCTTATATATGTATGTATGTTTTTGTCAACCTAATCCTTTTTCTTTTTTTGCTGTTATGCACCTAAAATCTGGAATAGCTTGCAAATAGGAATTCGCCAGGCTAATACAGTGGAGCACTTTAAAACACTGCTGAAAACACATTACTTTAACATGGCTTTCTCATAACATCATGCTCTGTATATTCAATTAATTATCATTATTATTCATGGTGGCTCCAAAATCTGTACTAACCCCTACTTTCTCTTCTGTTATTTTTCCGGTGTTCTGTGGTGGCGACCTGCGCCACCACCACTTGATCAAAGCACTGTGATATCCCTACATTGATGGATTAAAGGCCAGAAGTCCACGTGACCGTCATCATCAAATTCTCCCATGAGAACCCTGAATACAATGAGGACTGATTGCTGTCATTTAGGTAGAATGCCTAGAGGGGGCTGGGCGGTCTCGTGGCCTCAGAACCCCTGCAGATTTTATTTTTTTCTCCAGCCATCTGGAGTTTTTTTTTTTTTTTTTAGTTTTGTATGAAAATGTGCTATATAAATAAATATTGTTGTTGTTGTTTTAATACTTAAAGGTGTTGTAGCTAAGTAAACAAGTTCAGAATGTTTATTCTTATCTTTTTCATTTGGATTTACTTTCATCTAACCTGAGGTGTTCACGCTACCCCTCTTAACCAGCCTACATCTATCTATCTATCTATCTACATGGATTTCCTACAGCAGAGAGTACCTGTTTCAATGGAACTCACCTGAACACAAATATCTACCACCCGATTTCTCAGTGAATCTCAGCACTGTTATTAGCAGCATAACTTGTTATAATAGCTGCGTAACCTGGAAAAAATGAAAAAGGGGAAGAATGTGTAACTATTTGTGACAACCATGGTTTGTTGAAGCATTTGTTAAACTGCTACTACTGCACAGATTTGAAACTTACAATCACATTTACTATCACTCATTAGGAAGACCCCCAGGTCTTGAAGCAGCTGTTCACCCCCTTATCTGCAGGAAACAATACACTCTTTTCCTAGAAAATACGGAGATCTCAGATTTGAGTTTGCAAATTCCTATCCTGACCACATTACATTCAGCTGTCAGTGCATGCTAGAAATCACAATTAGATGAGATCAAGAGGGCAATATCATCTACAAACAGCACAGATGTTGCACTTTGGTTCCCAAACTGCATACCCTGAAAACCTGTGCCACATCTTGATATTCTGACTATAAAAAACATTGAAAAGGACAAGAGGTAAGATGTACACTTGTACAAGTCAATGCCCACATTGAACAATTTCAACATAATACCAGTTTACAAACAGAGCGCTCACTCCACAGATACAGAGAGCTAAATGATTTTTTTTGCTTTACTTACATGCATTTTTCACTTTTATGGTTACAAAGACTGTTTAACTTGCCTGGTATGACTTGAAGCTGCAGAAGAAGGAGGACGATGGTATCACAAGGTTTGTGCAAGCTGCTGATGTTAAGGTATGTTTCCTGTTGCAGCACTGCTGCCATTTCAATAATTTGTACTGAGGATCTGTTGTGCTGTCGCCAGCAGTTATCAAAAGTCTACATGAGGAAGGTATATAAAATACGCAAGTAAAAGTAACTTCTCTCAAGGTAAATTGGAAACGGTAAGTTAATCAGTAACGGAGGTCACACAAAATATTTCTCTGTTTTAATCTAGATGGTTATCTTGCCTGAAGAAAGGGCCTGAGTTGCCTTGAAAGCTTGCATATTAGCCAATAAAAGGTGTCTTTTTGCTTGACTTCTCACTACTTTCATAATGGCTAACATGGTACAACACCCTAGTAACTCTAGATGGTTACAAAAATTCATCAAAGTTTTAAACGGGAGTTTTTCAAATGTAAGGTTTGTGCATAACTCTCTGTTTGAGACAACTTAATGAAAACTGCTCTTTCTTGATGAATTTCCTTAAAAGAGGACACGTGCCAAATTTCTATGACGTTGTTTTGTGCAGACAAAAATGCAGACGGAACAACAGACATGATGATAACAGTAAGTGCTTTTCAAACCTTTTGCAAGTGCATCTTATGAGGAAGAATCGCACTGTCTTCATTTGTATGTTTTACTTATTCCCTTCAGGTTATTGTACTGTTTTTTAAAGAACACCTTTAAAAAAAAGAGTATTTATGGGGATTATTTCCTTGGCAGCAGATCCGTGGCTGATGGTATACTGTTCAATTATATACTATGAGAGCATGAAGGAATGAATGAACAAGCAGCTCAGGTCATTTGCCCACAAGAAGTGTTTGCATTACACACTTGTTGCCTTTGTGTTGGCATCTCTACAGGCAGCAGAGTTTTTGGAATACTGAGAAAACTGTGGGGAAAAGAACTTCAGCTGCTAGCAACCAGGTCACTAAATTAATGTTGAATGAGTTGCATACATCAGTTCTTCATGCTAGAAGAGTGCATGGGCATGTGCAGGAGTACACACATGAACAAAGAGCATTTCCAGAGCAGTGTGTACATGTGATACCCTTCAATGTAACTGTAATTATTGGCAGGTATAACAAAGGGAGGGGAAAGAAAGGCTGGGTCAGATAGTGTTCAAGGGTCTTCAGAGTGGAGTTTCATTTTGGTTTTGGTCATGGTGGATGTCAGGTGGTTAATGTCTTTTTCTGTCTCTGATTTGTGCCGCATAGAGTGCCGTATTTGGACTGGGCTGTAGAAAGCTTTCTTGGAACCTGGATAAAGTTTTGGGTTTTTTTTGTACTGAACTACTTATAAAAATGCTGTGCAAAAATGGAACTTAGAAAGATGGAGATTTTGTTTCCTATTTTCTGTGATTCTAAAAAACATTACTCACTCTTTATTTTGTCAACTGTTTGTACATTAAAATCTAATTTCACTTCTGGAGTTTGATTTTGCTTACAGACCAAATAGTCCTTCGTTCTGTTAATTGACATCCTTGTCACATTCAAAGGCTTTTTAGGGACATGTGCCATAAAACATCTAAGAAGAGATTTAGGAGTTAAAAAACTTGTGTTACAAATTACACATCTTTTAGATGACCAATTGAAGAAATCAAAAAGGAGATCTATCCAGAGCTCCATTGGCAGCTGTACACATTGTGTTTGAACAATGCCATCAGACATTTAAAGACAACAAAGATTCAGGATCTTTGTTTAATGTTTACCTGAAAGACATTACATCCAAGAGTACTGTGGTCATTTATAATGAAAACTTGTATTACTATAAAATTGCTGGTCAAGATAAAAGAGTACTCACTCATCAGTACTTTTTAGATTGACAGATAATCATTTTATCACATGCTACCCATTTCTGAGCTAAAATGAATATCTATACTTGTTACACTGAATGCTACAGTATTTGGATATCAGTGTGGTTCACTCATGACTGCCAGCTGAATTTTTTTTATTTTCTGAGACAACAATGCAGATACATTAGCTATCAGTGCACCTTGTCTATAGCTTCATGCTCAGCCTTGTAGCTTTGATAAACTTATGTTTTGGCAGTTTTTTGATTTCTTAAGAATTTTATTCTTCCCTTGTCTTTTGCTTGTGCTTGTTATTGTAGTTATTATCTATTACTATTTTATTGACTTGGCATACATGTATTTCCTACTGGTTGCTCAGTACTGAAGGTAGACATTGATGTCTGGCACTACAGTATGGTTAAAAACTCATACTGCACATTTAGCTCTGGAAAAAACAAGCATTGTTCACTGTAGACACTACTGTGCTGTATGTATATAAACTATATGTACATGTATATTTGTTCAATGCGAAGAGCCCTTTGTAATGCCTGTACTGATCTATTACAGTTTACAGCCAGTCAGGCCCTGCATACATTGGTTCAGATTTCTCACCAGATGAGTTAGGAAGGTTGAATAACTTCTGAATTAGATTGATCATTTGAGTGGCTGATAGTGAGACCAGCTATGTTATATGAGTTAGAGACAGTGGTACTGACTAAAAAACAGGAGACAGAGCTGGAGGTGGCAGAGTTAGAGATGCTAAGATTTGCACTGGGTGTGACAGGATTAGAAATGAGGACATTAGAGGGTCAGCTCAGATTGGAATGTTGGGAGACAAAGTCAGAGAGGAGAGATTGTGTTGGTTTGGACATGTGCAGAGGAGAGATGCTGGGCATATTGGGAAAAGGATGTTAAAGATAGAGCTGCCAGGTAAGAGGAAAAGAGGAAGACCTAAGAGGAGGTTTATGGATGTGGTGAGAGAGGACTTGCAGGTGATGGGTGTAACAGAGCAAGATGCAGAGGACAGAAAGATATGGAACAAGATGAGCCACTGTGGCAACCCAAAATGGGAGCAGCCGAAAGAAGAAGATGTGAGTTGCTGGTATTTTACAGAATAAGACAGCTATGATGGTAAAGAATTAAACATATGCAGCTCTGTTTAAAATATGTAACACTGCAAAGATAATTACACAGTTTGTAACTGACCACAACTTATCAGACCCCTGGAGGTTTCTAAACCAAAACTCAAGAACATATTCTTTCTACTCACCAGTACATCATTGCTACTCAAGAATAGATTATTTCTTTATAGATAATAATTTCTTGCCTACGATTAAATCTTGCAAGTACAATGCTATTGTTATTTCCGACCATGCACCTCTGATCTTGGAGCTAAAATCACTATGCCCCACACACTCACCTCGTAGATGGCGTCTTAACTTGCTTCTATTAACAGACAAGAACTGTACAGAATTTATGTCCAAACATATCAGTTTCTTCCTAGAGACAAACACATCCTCAGAGGTCTCTGCAGGAATACTCTGGGGAACTCTAAAGGCTTCCTTAAGAGGACAGATTATGTCATACCTTTCCCACAGGAATAAATTAGAAACCAAGAAAGTATCAGAACTAAAAAGCGAAATTACTAGAATAGATGAAGAACATGCCAGGCTTCCCAGCGAGGCTTTACATAGGAAAAGGCAGGCTCTGCATTCAGAACTCAACCTCTTGACAACTAAAGAAACTGAGCAACTAATTTATAAATCCAGACATCAGTACTATGAACACAGAGAGAAAGCTAATAAGCTTTTAGCTCAACAAATCCAAAAGCAAGAAGTTCGCAATGCAATCCCAGTAATCACTAACACCTACAGAGACGAAATCATTGACCATAAAAATATAATGCACACATTTAGAGACTACTATAAATCCTTATATTCTATTGAGTTCAAAGAAGACAACACACAATCTAATGCATTTCTGGATACATTACAGTTACCACAAATAGATACTTTTAGTGTGGAGGAACTGGATAAACCTCTGCCGCTATCAGAATTACTAGATGCTATAAAGTCACTTCAAGGTGGGAAAGCAGCAGGCCCTGATGGCTACCCTGCAGAATTTTATAAGACATTCTCTGCTCAGCTAGCTCCCCTCCTATTAGCAACATTTACAGAAGCTAGAGACAATCAAATTCTACCTCAAACTTTTCGCCAAGTACTAATCACCGACTTCCCTAAACAAAATAAGGACTTATTACAATGTGCATCATACAGACCAATTTCACTTCTGAATAATGATGTTAAGATACTCTCAAAAATCATAGCTAGAAGGATGGAGAAAGTGCTGCCTTCAGTAATATCACAAGATCAAACTGGAGTTATCAAGGGTTGACACTTATCCTCCAATCTCCAATGCTTGTTTAATGTAATATACTCACCAACAAAGTCAAACACCCCAGAAATATTATTATCATTAGATGCAGAAAAAGCATTTGACATGATTGAATGGAAATACCTTTTCACTACATTAGAGAAACTGGGGTTTGGCCCGAACATTTGTGCATGGATCAAACTACTGTATACCAATCCAGAAGCTTCAGTTTGTATTAACAATATTTGTTCAGACTACTTTAAATTAGAACGTGGTACCAGACAAGGATGCCCCTTGTCACCACTGCTATTTGCAATCACCATTGAACCACTGGCGATTCACTGTCGAAATGCTGATCAGATAAATGGGATTATCAGAGAACAACTCAAACAGAAAATTTCTCTATATGCAGATGATATGGTACTGTATATATCCAAAAGATCCAAAGGTATAGATCCAAAGGTCTGTATATATCAGACCCACAAAATTCTGTGCCTGCAGTCTTAACAGTACTTACAGAATTTCAAAAGATCTCTGGTCTCAGAATTAATTTGAGTAAAAGTATACTCTTTCCAGTGAATTCTCAAGCACACAATATTAGATTGGACACCTTCACTTTTATCATTGCAGATCAGTTTAAATACCTAGGCCTAAACATAACAAGTAAACACAAAGCTCTTTATCAACAAAAGTTTGCCGTCTGTATGGAAAAAATTAAGCAAGACTTGCATAGATGGTCAACCCTTCATCTCACTCTAGCTGGAAGAATTAACATTGTTAACATGAATATACTTTCTAAGCTTCTTTTTTTATTTCAAAACATTCCAATATACATCAATAAATCATTTTTTAAGCAATTAGATTCAACAATAACCTCATTTATTTGGAACTCAAAACATCCACGTATCAAAAGAGCGACCCTGCAAAGAACTAAGGCAGAAGGTGGCATGGCTCTACCTAACTTTCAGTTTTATTACTGGGCAGCAAAAATACAAGCTATAAAAACCTGGACACAAATAGATGAACATACACAGGCCTGGTCCGCAATAGAAGTAAAATCCTGCAGTATTTCTTTATATTCCCTGCTTTGTGCCCCAATAAATGCAAGATATCGGCAATATACTAATAACCCAATTGTGCTTCATTCACTCAGAATATGGAACCAATGTAGAAAACATTTTAAGATGGAGAATCTTTTATCTGTGGCACCTCTGCAAGAGAACCACCTCTTTCAACCCTCGCAAACATATGCAGTTTTTAATATCTGGAAAAGATTTGGGATTAAATTGCTCAGAGATCTTTATATAGACAACATCTTTGCATCCTACAAACAATTACATTCCAAATTTAACTTTCCAGCTACACATTTCTTTCACTATCTTCAAATTAGGAACTTTGTTAAACGTAACCTGCCCGATTTTCCTCATCTTGCACCCTCATCCACGCTGGAAAAAATATTGCTCAATTTCAAGGACTTAGACACCATCTCTGCAATATCCATCCATCCATCCATTTTCCAACCCGCTGAATCCGAACACAGGGTCACGGAGGTCCGCTGGAGCCAATCCCAGCCAACACAGGGCACAAGGCAGGGAACCAATCCCGGGCAGGGTGCCAACCCACCGCAGTCTCTGCAATATATAAAATTATTTTACAGTCCCTCCCTTTCAAAGATCCAAGAGGACAATGGGAAAAAGATCTCTTAATTAATATATCAGAAAAGGAGTGGAAAACAGCAATGCAGAGACTTCACTCGAGCTCCATATGCGCAAAGCATACAATTATTCAACTCAAAATTATATATCGAGCACATCTGTCCCGCCTA
The DNA here is from genome assembly GCF_900747795.2 of Erpetoichthys calabaricus. NCBI lineage: Eukaryota > Metazoa > Chordata > Cladistia > Polypteriformes > Polypteridae > Erpetoichthys > Erpetoichthys calabaricus. Next base: position 71,171,938 of record NC_041395.2, read on the forward strand.
AAACTGTCCAAAATGTTTCCAGGGAAAGATCCAACCTGCGAATGCTGCAATCAAGTCCCAGCCTCACTGGGTCACATGTTTTGGGCCTACACCAAATTAACATCATTTTGGACCAAAATTTGTAAGTGCCTTTCAGACAGCCTTGGTGTCACAATCCCTCCTAACCCATTAACAGCTGTGTTTGGTGTTCTTCCAGATGAGTTTAAAGTGGCGAAGGACAAACAAACTGTGATTGCCTTCACTACACTTTTGGCACACAGACTTATTTTGCTAAACTGGAAGAATCCTAACGCTCCTCTTTTAAGTCAGTGGGTAACCAATGTTTTTATACTATTTGAAATTGGAAAAAATCAAATATACAGTTAGAGGTTCTGTACAGAATTTTTTTAAAACCTGGTAGGATATAATCAATAAAGTTTTAGAATAAGCTCACTCATCAATTTAGGTATGTCTACAAGCCTTAAGTTTTACTCTGTTGGCCGTGCTCTCTCTCTCAGGGGTGGGGGTCAACTTGTTTTTTTTTCCAGTCCTATTATTTGTAAAAATTGATTGATTTCTATGAATGATTACAAAAAAATTAATTTAAAAAAAAATAAAATAAAATACAGCATATAGATAATACATGTAGAATTATATAACGCAATTTTGTAGTACTAGGGTGTTGTACCATGTTAGCCATTATGGATGTAGTGAGAAGTCAAGCAAAATGACACCTTTTATTGGCTAACTAAAAAGATTACAATATGAAAGCTTGCATATTGTAATCTTTTTAGTTAGCTAATAAAAGGTGTCATTTTGCTTGACATCTCACTATAGTGCAATTTTATATTTATTTACATTTCAAGTTTAACTGATCATGGAAGTAGACTAAAACCTTATAATATACATGGAGATGTACAGCTCAAAAGAGGTTTAATATGCATTTGTTGTCTATTCTGAAGGTTAAATCAATATGTGGCAAATATTGTGGGTTAGTTCCATCTATTTAGGAACTGTGGCAGGTGCCAGTTCTGCCCAAAATAAATGACTCCATGTGTGGAATGTCACAAGTTTGTCCTGTATTTAGAGTACACAGAAAACAATTTTCAGGTCTTTCATGAAACAAAGTCTTGATTCGTTTTTGTACTATTTAGAAGGATCTTGAGATTGTGTTCTAGGGAGTTGGATATTGATCTTGCAGTCCTGTTGATCTAGGGATAATCATGTAGTATAAATTTAAACAGATTCTATGTTGCTTTAGTATCTTCTGAAGCTAGGGACCTTTTGACTGAATTTTTCACATGGATTCTAGGGAGCAGTGGCCCGTGCTTGCCATTCTTGGTGAATGGATTGGATGAAGGGGTCTTATAAAGTTCAGAGTTGTATGAGATACTCGTAATAGGCCAGCTGGACAAGAGCTTAGGCAGAAAAGTTGTCTATTTGCATTTATTTTCTAGCCATTTTTACAGTGTGCTCTCTCGGGGTCAAATTGACTTTAAAAATGCATTTGCCAGCTGGGTCACCTATACTTCTTGTTCTTTTTTGGCAAACAAAACAATTTTATGGTTGTTTATACATAGCTCATACAGCATATAAATCATGAAATATTAAATTACTTTAGTGAAATAATAGTACTTTCTAATCATTTAGAGATTTACTTTCTTTTCTGAATTTTATGTTTCTACTTTGTAAAAAAAATAACTTTAAGGCTTCAGTCATTTTCTGTTTTAAAAAAAGTTCAAAAAATAATGAGTTATGTTGTGGGGGGACAAAATTGGCCCTGCTTAATGAGGTAATGGTGATAATAATAAAAAAATAAGACATCCTGCTTCAGTTACAGTATATGAATGTGCCTCAGTCATGTGCTGTTCAATGCTGGCACCAAGGTGATGATTCTTCTGGGCTATACTGTCAGGGGACCAGAAGAGGTGCAGTTACTAGTTCAAGCTTCAACAAACTTGTAACACTGAATCATGTTGTACTTTAACTTATTACAAACAGAAATGATGTTTATGGGCTGCAGATTTAGGTGGCACAATCAATTGAATGTTTTAATTTGGGGGTTACTTTCTGTAGTAATTGAAGTGGAGCAAAATAACAGATGGTGCTATGGTTTGGAGGCTTCTTAAATGCTTGCTAGTATGTGTATTGTAGTGATGTATTTGAAGTGAGGTAAGACAACATGGGAATCTGAAATGTTAAAAATGAAGGAAACAACAGGAGAGAAGTGAGGATTGTACTGAAAAGAACAGTTAAACAGAAATAATCCTGGGAACTTCATGATATGTACAGTAGTCCACCCCTCTCCCTTTTGGTTGTGTGGACCATGTTAACTGAGCTGCTCTAGTATTTAGACTGGTGCGGTCACTACTTGCTTGTGTTGGACACAAGGAAACCACTTCTCATGTATTTCTTCCTCCTTCCCTGGCAACCTGAGTCAAACTTTACTGCTAAACACATCTTACTTCAGCTTTGCCAAATATTCCTCCTTCCACTTCGCAGCTAACACCACACATCATCCTGTCCAAAGGTTAAAGTGAAACCACACAGTAGGTACTCTGTGTTGTCAGTCCCCCTAGTGATGCATTATAAATTTTACATGACATTTTAGTCTAGTGGCCCTCCTTGGAGATCAGAGCATGTTTATTTTACTATATGATATTGAGGGAGTTTGTGGTTGCAGGGAGCTTGATATCAGAGCATGTTGATGTTAACATATGAAAATCAAAGAGCCCTCCAAGGCCTATTTCTACACTTTTTCCTGTGCAGAGTTTTTTGCCTTCTTCTCATCTTCCCCCTTGTTGCTAGTGGCACATACACAGCAAGCCCCATATTACTGTGTGATCAGTACTCAGTATTGTGCAACAAAAAGGACGCGGTACATTGGAATACCCCCCTCGCATCAGAATTATCTTCAATAAATATTAACAAATACAAAAACGCTTGTTGACTAATTTTCTTCTCTAAATGTCACCAAATTTCAATCAGATTTGTCGAGGCATTTTGAACATTTTTAGGGTGTTTCGTTTTTCTATTGTTACCCCTAAATATTCATATACTGAAATGTCCTTTTTTAACAGTTATCTACTGACCTAGGTGTATACCCTCCTGTCAATGTTCAGCTTTTTAAGTAGACAGGAAATAGTTTATCTGTTGATGAGTGAATGAGTCAGTCAGCTTTACATTTTACTGTATATATACTGTAGATTCCCCGTGTCTGCGTAGGTTTCCTCCCACAGTCCAAAGACATGCAGGTTAGGTGCATTGGCGATTCTAAATTGTCCCTGGTGTGTGATATGTGTGTGTGTGTGTGCGCCCTGCGGTGGGCTGGCACCCTGCCTGGGGTTTGTTTCCTGGCTTGTGCCCTGTGTTGGTTGGGATTGGCTCCAGCAGACCCCCGTGACCCTGTAGTTAGGATATAGCGGGATGGATAATGGATGGATGGATGGATATACTGTAGATAATATGTTAGAGTATGGGCCTTAAGGGCTTTATATCTATATTGCATCCTTTACTTAGTTATTCCTATATAACACAAAAAAGCCTTTATTAATGTCTTATTACATAGCTGTAGGTGACTGTTAGATGCACTTCAGGTAGCTCCTATTGACAAGTGTTGTCATGGGTGTTTTAAAGTCTCAATAAGACAAAAAAACAAACAAAGCTTTTTCTAAAGTCTTGTTAAAATAGCAGTATCTGACTTACCGATGCATTTAGGTAACCCACGTTCTTAACTGTTACTGTTTCCTTTTTTGTTGTCTTCTTTTGTCATTCATGATATGACCTAATACATTTTCCCTTGTATTGTGAAACTGTTCATATTACCTGAATTATCTTTTCGATCAAACAATGTAAAAAATGTTTTTTAATTTCTGACCCCAGGCCTGATAAACCCCATAAAAAAGTAAATTCGTATTAAGGAACTCTGTGTCCCAGTATTATGTTATTTGCTTTATTATTATGCAAAAGCACACTAAAAAAAAAATAAATGAATAAATAAATCCAGTTCTGAGCTATAAATTCCCTTTTGCCCTTGCTTCTTTTTTTTAATTCTCTTTCCTCTCATATAAAAGACACAAAGGAAAGCTGTTTCTTCTGTCAAAGAATGTCAGCAGCTCAGTGTATCAAAAAGTAAGAATTTCAAGAGGAAGTGTCAGCTTGTTCCTGAAGGTTGACTGTAAATAGAAAAGTGAGTGCTCACTTGCAAAGTTAATGTGGGGTCAGCAGTGCTTCAGTTTTATGAATTATGATTAAACATCCCATCACATAGTCCCAGTGCATTCATAAACATTCTGCATTCTTCCTCTTAATGCATTAAAGAAACATGAGCAAGCACGTCATTTTTCACGCTGGATTTGTTCAGTGTATTTTTCTTCAGGCGGAGAGCCAATTAATCGAAGGAAAAACACCCTTGGTTTCCCATTCCCCAACCTGTGACTTGAACTTGTTGGATTAGAGGATTTGTGAAAAAGCAGGTTATTAACAAAACTGTGGTCTGAGACAGAGTATACCACTTTCCCTTGCTGTTCCCAGGGTAAAAACCTAGAAATAAAGCCTGTTTTCCCCCATCATCTTGAAAAGGGCACAGACCAATATTTTCATTAATACAAATAAATGCTGATTTTTAAAAATTTTTTGGACTAGTCTTTAATTAAGACCTAATGTTAACTTTATGAGTTTTCAAAGTAAAGGATTGCTAAAATCAGCATGTCATAAATTTAAGTAAACACATGAAATAGTGTATCACTATGACATTTTTTAAAATAAAATGAAATCAACATTAGCCATGGAATATTTCACCTGGAAATCAGAATCAGGGTGATTTGATTTAAAAATGCTCTGTTCATTAAATTTTAAATAATAGGTAATTGTCAGGAACAAAACAATGTAATGCTAGGTTGCATTCAGTGCTGGTCCACTTGACTCATTCAGGGGCTGCACTAGCTACCGATTGAAAGTACCATCAATATTACACTGTGGGGAGCCAATTATACTGGCATTATGTACTTAGATTAGCTATTTTTAAATCCACAGGAACTATTCTTCTTGTTAGATTTAAATGATTTTCAACAGTTGCAATAGTAATAATAATATTCATAGGTATCACACTTTGAATACAAACCTGTAAGCACAAAATGGAATAGGGAGATCTCCAGAAACGTTTCACTGCTTGACTGCACAAGCTCTTGTAGGGACTGCATTGAAACCTAACCTTTCATTTTATATAACAACTTCTGTGTAGTTTAGGATAAGTAAACATTTGTATTTTCTGTTAGAAGATACTACAGTGCTGAAGTAGTTATTGTACTTAGCTTTCATAAAAATGGATCAATGATAAGCCACTAGTGAGTAGTCAGTTATTAGTAAATCATCTGTTGCTGATACCACAGTTGTCATGCATATGGAAATCTGCAGCACTTTAACTGAAATGACTTTTGATTCCAAGGGAGATTAAACAATTCATATGACACAGTAGTTTAGCTGGTGGAATTACTGCCTAATAGCGCATGGACTCCAATCTCGATTACACAGCTGAACTCCTTTCTTATTGAATTTACATGCTGTCTTTGTCTCCTGTGGGTTTTCTGGTTTGTTCTAGCTGGTGTCTCTTTTGTGTTGTTGATGATGGAAGCATGTTCAGTATCCTTAAACCATGATCAGGAAAAATGAGCTTACAAAATACATTGATAATACAAAATACATTATCTGTAACATGCTGGGTCCTCAGCATTCACTGGATTTAATGTAATACTTTAGGAAAGTATTAAATGAAAACAAAATATTTAAGCAATTATTATCAGAACGCTCTTCTATATTGGAAAAGCCTAACACTAACAACAAAGTAACACTCTATCCAAAGGAAATAAATAACTGTTATGCATTTGTGATAAGAGGTTTGTGGTGTTCCGTATTTTAAATAAATAATCGGGAGTCCCGGAGCGTGCAGACTCCTACCAGATGCAGATGCCACTCCGAGGTTGATTGGGGTGCTTGGCTGATTGCATATTCACATGCAGTCAAGTGCTTCACTCACACCTTGCAGTAAGCGGAGGACAGCACCTGCACCCAATCAGGGCTATAAAGGGGGCCTGCATGACAGAGAGGGGAGGATCAGATGAAAAAAAAAATCAAAAAAAAAAGAAAGCAAGAAAGAGGAAGAAGGAACTGAGGTTAAGGGTGTGAGAAAGATCCAGGATGGTGAGGAGCCTGTGCTGTAAGGAGGCAGGTGGGTGGGAGCTTGAATGGGGTGCTCCTTTGAGCTATGTAGTGCAGTAGGTGCAGCCCTGTTCTGCAGAGTCTCCTGTGTAGATGCCAATGGACTGGCTGAGGGAGACGTGAGTCAGGTTCAGAGGGGAGTCCTACAGACACTGAGGGATTGGTGGTGGGAACCCGAAACTGAGATTAGTAGATGTCTGCACCTGTCTGCAGGCATCTCATCATGCTGCAAGGTCCAGATGAGATTAGCTGAGGCATGCCAGAGTTTAGAAAAAGGAATTGGGGGGGGTGTGTGTGTGTGTGTGTGTGTGTGTGTCATGTTTTTAAGGAAGAATCCATCTACGTTTTTAACCTCATTTTTATTATGATTTATTTATTTTAATCTCCACCTTGCACATTTTATTGGATTATTTATTTACTGGTTTTGGAAGCACTGGACTTATGAACTCTGTTTGTTTGTTGGTTTAAAATAAAAACATTTTGCATCAGCCCCTTGCTGACTATGTGTGTCCTCATTTGCCTGATTCATCCTTGGGTATGTTATTGGTGGTTCTAGGTTCAAGCACCTCCCGAAAGCAACCAGGGAGCGTGGACCTGACCCGGATCATCATGACATTATTATTGTTGCAGTTTATTTTTACTGATGTGGGTTCCTTAACCCTTAAGCCACCGGAACCAGCTATATTCGGTTCCCAATGAAATTTGCCAACACGCCGAGTATATTTGGCAACGTACATTAGTTGAATGCCGCTACTGAACATTCGTTGAACGGCCAGCTTGTGACCACTGCTGCCCCCTGCAGCATCAATGTCCCTGGGATTCAGCAGCTGCACTAGACAAGCCTGCAAGCATCACTGTTTACCTCTGTGTGCTTGCGTGCAGCCAGTTCAAGCGTAGTTGGCTCGTGATTTACTGAATTTCATCAATGGCGTCAGTTGCACCTTGTACATATAATAATAGTTTTTTTAATAGTTTTTACAGTTCATTGGCAGTGTGTAAAATAATCAGTATTGCAGTAATTGTGATGCTCTTTGCATGAAAAAAAATATGTGTTCCATTAAAATTTCACATTTCCTTTGTGAATTGTGACGTTTACTTAAAAAGTGCATCCAGGGGTGCATTAACCCCCAAGTAGGGGGCAGTTTAAGGGTTAGTTATGTGTACACTTTAAAGTAAGTGAACAAAAGCACAGTGCGTGATGGAGCCATGCCCTTGTTTCAATATACGGAGCTTAGAAAACATATTCAAACCTTTGGAAGTTTTCACATTTTTTTTGTTATACAACAATGAATGACATTGTATTTAATTTCACCTTTTTAATACCAAGTGAAAACAAATTTGTATAAATTAATACAAAGCACAAAATAATAAATACGCACCCAATTTAATATGATATGCCTAAATCATCACTGGAGTAGCCAACCGATTTTAGATGTTACATAATTAGTTCAGAGGAGATCACCTGCCTGTAGTTGAGTGTTTTCAACTGATTGTGGCATAAATGCATCTTTTCCGGAAATTACAACATGTGGTGGGTTAGTATTGTGGCCAAGTCTACATAATGGAGACAAAATAATACCCCAAGCTACTCCATGAAAAGATGACTGAAAAAGCACAAGTGAGGGGATGGAGACAAGAAAATATCTAAGTCATTGAATATCCATTGGGGACCAGTTCAATCGGTCATTAAAAAATGGAAAGAGTATGGCACAACTCTAAATCTGCTCAGAGCAGGTCATTCACAAAAGCTGAATGATGGTCCAAGAAGATGACATGTGAGGAAAGCCACCAGGAGACCTATGCAAACTGTAAAGGAGTTGGAAGCTACAATGAAGGAGACTGGAAATACAGTGCAGAGAGCAACTGTTGCATAAGAGCTTCACCAGTTGCAGCTTTAAAAAAGGAGCCACTGTCAAAAAACACATCCATGACATGTCTACTAGAATTTGACAGATGGTACCTGTGAGACTATAACATCAGTTAGAAGAAGGTTGCATGGTATAATTAAGCCAAAATTGAGCTTTTGGCCATCAGATTAAATGCCATATTCAAACACTGCTCATTATTGGTGGTGGCAGCACAATACTGTGGACATGCTTTTCTGCAGCAAGCTCTGAAAGGCTTTTGAGGGTAGAGGGTAATAGGAATGCAGCAAAATACAGGGAAATACTGGAGGAAAACCTGATGCAGTCCGCAGAAATCCTGCATCTTGGGAGAAGATTTGTTTTCCAGCAAGACAACAACACCAAGCATAAAGCCAAAGCTATGCTTAAATGGCTTAAAACAACAATGTTGATGTCCTGGAGTGGCTGAGTCAGAGTCCAGATTTGAATCCAATTGTGAATTTGTGTCTGAACTTAGAAAGAGCTGTTCATTCATGATCAGCATGTATCCTTACACAGCTTGAGCAGTTTTGCAAAGAAGAATAGGAAGAAATTGCAGTGTCCAGATGTCAAAGCTGATACAGACCTGTAAACATAGACTCAAGGCTGTCATGGCTAACAAAGGTGCATCTACTAAATACTGACTATTGACTTGAATACTTATGCAATTGATTATTTTGTGATTTATTTTTTAAATGAATGTAGACCACTTTGCAAATATCTGTTGTCACTTTGACATTAAATAGTCTTTTTATGTTGATCAGTGTGTTACAAAAGCCAAATTAAATTCACTGCTATTCAATGTTGTACAACAACAAAATGTGAAAACCTCCAAGGGGGTGAATACATTTTATAGGCTCTGTAAGAAGATGTAGAAGAATGCAACAAAGTTTTTGTTCTTGTGAGTTAATGAAGGGCTTTGTGGTCTGCTTATTTGGTTAAATATATTTCAATAATTATATAATTTCTTAATAAATGTAGCAATATTTTTGTATGACAGATATGGGAAAGTATTTTTTCAGCCTCAGGTGTGTGAAATTTGGTGTACCTTGGAATGGATAGGTCACCACCAAGATGGATCTATCTCTCATTTTGACCTAGGACAGTAGAATAGCAAAAGACAAGGAATAGAAGACATAATATACCATGGTTGTAGGATTTTTGAATCATTAGTAATCAATAAGACACACACTACTTGGATGGCAATTTAATGCAGATAATGGGATATAGGAACTCGGTTTCACATTCAAGAAAGGAACCCAGAAAGAGGAAGAGATCTGTGCAATTTATGAACAAGGAGAAAGTCTACATGTAGGCTTAATGTGCTTAATGTGTTTTTGTAATAAGCCAGTTCATTTGAATAATCAAGCAATATCTTTACAAAGCTTGCAATAAGATCATGCCAAAAGGTAAAATTAATTTAACAATTATAATGGAGCTATATTAATTGGTGGTGGCGCAAATGTCTAAAGTAAACAGCAAGTGACAGAATTTGATAATGTTGCTTCAGGTATTAATGGGGCTGAATGAGGAATTTCAGCATTAAGCACCAAATATTTTGTGTACAAAACTGAACTTAGGCAACCAGCAATAATTACACCTGCATGATAACTTGATGTTCAGATTATAGCCAAGAAAAAATATCTTTATTTTGATTCTAATTGGCAATGCAAGGAAGGAAGCCTTTATTGTGATTGTACCAGAACAATGAAGTTGTAAAAGCTACATCTGTTAACGGTACAAGTACAACAAACAATGACAAAAAAAAATAATATAAAAAGCACACATCCTATAACAAATAAATACCATACATAAATAAATAAGGAACAGAAATTATTATCCACCGAAATAATTGTCGTTCATACTGGAAAAAAAAAATTAACAGTTCTATGAGTTATTAAAATTTAAAATTCTGATGGCCCAAGGATAAAAACTATCTGCAAATCTTTTTGTGGTGCTTTTGGTGCTCTTGTTCCGCCTGCCAGAGGACAGGAGTGTGAACAACGAGTGGCCAGGATAGGAAGAGTCTTTAATGATTTTCCTGGCACTGTGGAAACATTGGGCACTGGGCATATCTTCCAGAGATGGCAGAGAGCAGCCATTGATTTTCTCTGTCCTGGATAATACCCTCAGCAGAACTTTCCTATCTGCTGCTATATAGCCAGCATACCATGTTGAAATACAGTGTGCTAAAACACTATCGATTATTGAGTGAGAGAAGGTCAACAGAAGCTTCCCCTTCATTTCCACTTTCTTTGACAAGTCTCAGGAAATGCAGTCACTGCTGGGACTTTTTGATGGCCGCCAGAGTGTTTGCTGTCCAGGACAGGTCCTCAGAAATGTAAATTTGCAGGAACTTAAAGGAGGTGACCCTTTCCACAAGCTCCCTGTAGAATAATGTAAAGGGCATTCAAGCTTTTAGAATCTCACTAATTTCCATTACGAATAGTAAGTTTTATTTGTTGTGTATTTGAAGTGAACCATCAGTGCTGTGTTCCAGGGGAACTGAAAGATGGTTTATCGAGCCAGCTGCACAAGACAAGTCTACCTCCTACAGAGAAGTATTTTAAGGGAACATCTTGGAAAGGATTAGGGATCAATATGGTGATTTACCAGTCTTCCTCTTGATTAACAGGCAGGAAGAGCTCAACACAGAGGAACAGCAGGCTGACCTTCTGCATCTTTCTTCATGACAATCAAAAGTTTGTTGAGATATGTGCAGGAATTATTTTTTAGACCAACAAGTAAGTAATGCTCTGAGCCAGAAAGATACAACACGTGTCTTTTCCTTTTAACAGCTGAAATCTTTTAGCTTGCAGCTAATAAACGGTGCCCTCATGTCAAGGCCTCAACCCTCTGAAAATCTCTCTGTGTTTTTTATTTATATTATACAAGTCATTTATTATTACATTAATGGGAAAACAGCTCAGTAAAGGTCTTTAAGTTAACCATCAAAGTCAGATTGCAGGATATAAGATTAAAAGAAGGGACCATAAATTTGTTTGAGAAAAAGAACAAACCACAATTGACTTTAAGGAAAATGTCAGATACATAAGGAAAGTTTTGTTTTAGTGTACAGTACAATAGAATCATATAATTTGTTAACTAATGGTTTAACTGTAGCAATTAGAACTCAAAATATCCAATAATTATTTTGGAATTCCAGTTAATTAAGAGTACAATACTTGAGTATTTAAGGAAAGCTGCCTGAAGCGAAACAATGAACTTATGGTGAATTAATTTTAAACTATATAATTTTAACATTTTTTTCTAGTTATTTAAATGTCAATCATCTTCTCAAACATAACTTGGTCTTTTTCTTTACATGCTTGTTTTTTTCTTTTTTCTGTCTACAAATGCAATATTTACTCTAGACAATCCATGAGCTACACAATTTTTAACTTACAATTTCTATCTATTATATTTCTATCTATGTATATTTATATCTAATATACAGAGGTTGGTAGAGTAGCCAAAAATTGTACTCAAGTAAGAGTAGCGTTACTTCAAAATAATATTACTCAAGTAGAAGTAAAAAGTAGTCATCCAAAAAATTACTCAAGTAAGAGTAAAAAAGTATTTGGTGAAAAGACTACTCAAGTACTGAGTAACTGTTTGATCATAATAAATGATTTATTTTTTAGAAATGTTGTAATAAGACAGACAAAAATATAAAATAATGTGAGAATTCTGCTATTTCCAAATAATAAAATAAAAAATGAGTAAAAATAAATAACATCTTTACAAAATAAAGATGCAAAAATAACACAAAGTTAAAATCTCAGTTTTTCACAACAAAGCTTTTGAAGCCAATAACTACAGTAGGTAACATGTATGTTTGAACAGTGCAAACTACTTACAGTGACAAGATATACTGATTGTACACTGACAGTATAATACTGCATATTCACTTGCCCTCCAAATAGCACAGCTGATAGAAAATAACATTAGAACAAGGCAGCTTGTGCACGTACAAGAGGTCTCACTTTACCTTGACTGGCCAGTCGCGGATAGTTGACACAGTCACTGTATAATAGATGTAGGATGCTCTTTTTAAAAAAATTAAAAATTGAGACTGCAATTAACATGAACAAGTGTCCTTATAACTGTTGTTATTTTTAAGTTCTGTAAGACATACACTGTCAGACAGATCACTGAATAATACACAGACAGAGAGGTTACTAGATAGATAAACTGGGAAGGCACTGTATAATAGAAGATATAAAACTGTCAGGAGAAAAAAAAACAGCTAGAGGGATGGATGGATGGATGGATGGATGGATGGATGGATGGATAGATAGATAGATAGATAGATAGATAGATAGATAGATAGATAGATAGATAGATAGATAGATAGATAGATAGATAGATAGATAGATAGATAGATAGATAGATAGATAGATAGATGTGATAGGCACTATATGGCAGGTTCTGCAGAAAGGCAAGCAGGCAGTGAGAGTACATTCACATGTGAAAGGCACTAGATAAACGAATAGATAGGGAAGGCACTTATATAATAGGCAAACAGAGAAGACACTAGACAGATGCATAACAGTATTAGCTATATAGTAGGTTCGTTTTATATATAATGTATATGTATTTTACAACTCAGAGAATTATGTCAAAAAGAAATACATTAAATCATATATCAATCGACACACACTGCACGCAGGCAAGCGGGCAGTGAGAGTGGAGATAGATGTGAAAGACGCTAGATAGATTGTATACAACAGGCAAAAATAGCGACCACTTGATAACAGTATTAGCTATAATCAATGAAAGCATTAATTAATCAACAGAAATAACCGTGATTGTCATTTTAAACTTAATGATTTACTTAAGAAAAAAAAGAAAAAAGCCCCAGCAAGTCTACGAAGGCAGACACTGCAGGCAGGCAGGCAGAGCGGCGAAAAGCACTGAACAGCGCCCCCCTATACGGAAGTGGGAGAAAATAGATTGTATCGGTAGTGGTTTACTACTACCATAGGGAATGAATGGGAATTGGTTTATAGAGTTTTAGGTAAAGAATACGTGGTGGCCGCCTTCCGCTGTGCATGTTTGGAATACAGCATATATAATGGAAAAAAAGTAACGATTCGAATGTTGCCCAATGTAGTGGAGTAAGAGTAGCGTTTCTTCTTCACAAATGTACTCAAGTAAAAGTAAAAAGTATAGTGCAGTAAAACTACACTTAGAAGTACAATTTTTTAAAAAAGTTACTCAAGTAAATGTAACGTAATAAGTGTAACTTGTTACTACCCACGTCTGCTAATATATGAAAGAAGCTCCTTGAGAGCGAGAGAAGCCACTTGTTACCAAAGTCACAATGAAACTCTCTTAAGAACTCATTACTCACATGCTGGCTATCCCAGTGCTTTACGCGGGCAAAGGGATTGTGGGAACAAAAGTCATTGTGTTCTAGCAAACTAAACCTGCCAATGTCCCAGGTCAACACCTACTCTCATTTCCAAGGATTTCTCAGCTTTACTAATATAGGCACACAAAACATTAGTACATCCAGATGTAAGAAGCAATAACAGTGATGCAATTGAACCAGTCTTCAAGAGACAGTGGGGATGTATGTAATGAATTCTATAGTTTACTGGTTTGATTGTTTAGCCAGGTCACCTGTTTGAAAATTGTGTAAAAACTGAATACATTGTGAAATAAGAGAGCTATTTTTCATTAGAGCCGGTAAGCCTGTTCACCAGTGGCTACAGTGATGAAAGCATATCATTAGGAGGCCATTAAGTTCTGGTGAAATGGTGAATGCCTAGCAGTAGCCTGGAGAAAGGCAGACTTTTTTCAGCTTTTCAGGATAGTGAAAATGTGGTAGCATAGGTCTATATGCTGCTATTTTGCTCTTGTCGCTCATTTTGTTCAATTTGTTTTCCCTTGTATTGTTATATCTTAAATATAAATTTGTGATTTAATGACAATGTGAACAAAACTCAAATAAACATATAGCACCACTTGGCTGGAGCTGTTTCACAACCAATTTTCTGGCATGTATCAATGCTATTGCGGCATAGACGGTACACGACAATTTATTTTTGATTAGCTTAAAACCACAAAAAGAATGCCTCAATGGGCTTTATCAGGCCCTGATTAATTGACAGCCCCCAGTCCTAAAAATGTCCAAACAGAAAACAAAGTAGAAACTGATTAAAGTAAGTGGAATCCAACATTATCTGTCCATTAATTAATTGAAGAAGTATGCAAGTTGACCAATAATATACTAAGAAGGAGAGTCAAAGACAAAGACACGCTGGAAGGACCGGGGGAGGTAATGCTTGCTTGGAGCACTTGGTGGCAGCCCCCCTGAGTTGGAGCGATGCCTTGGACTCCTGCAGGGCTCCATGGGAGTTGGAGGTTGGTGCAGCCCTGTTGGGATCCATGTGTGCTGCCAGGGGGTGCTGAAGCAGGATCTGCAGAGCCCTTATGGGCAGTTCTTCTGCCACACCTGGAAGTGCTGCCGGAAATAGGTCATCAAGCACCTAGAGCACTTCCGGGTGCGTTATAAAAGGAACCAGCAGCCACTACTCAAAGAGTCAGAGTCAGGAAGAGGAAAACGAAGCTTGCCGGGAAGAGTGGAGGAGAAAAAGAAAAGAACAAGAGTATTTGGGTTGAGTTGTGCTGTGTAGTGCTTGTGCTGGGGACTGTGTTGTCCTTGTGGGAAACAGGGGAAGGCGTTTCCCACAAGATAAAGGAAAATAAAAAAACGTGTGTGACTACAACTTGTGTCCCACGCTTGTCTGTATCGGGTTGAGGTGGCGGTGCCAGCCTGGTGGTCCACAACAGACATAGTCAGAATCCTTGATATTTCAGCAGGGTAAAGAATTGGACTCTAAAGCACAAGATATCTGGATCAATTTCTGCCTCTGACCCATTGCTTGATTGCAAACAAGTCCACTATAATCTAAAGATAAGGCAGCTGTGAGCTTCCTGCATGCATAAAATATCACCGAGCCATGGTGAAGGAGTTTTTTTCTGTTCTTTCATTCATTTTGACATAAGTTAAGTTGCTTGTATTTTTTTGTTTTTGTTCAGTCACAAATATCATGTAACGTACCCACTACAATTTCAATGAGCAGGAGAAGTGAGCTTCTCTGAGTAAGGATTGTGTATGCTGGTCTGGAGCTACAAGATCTGCTTCTACAGGCAACTTATTAAGAAAAAGATGTCAGAGTGTGCACATGGTTGCAGGTGTTTCATTATTTGGCCATTAGGAGCAGCTGTAACAAGATTAAAAGAGAAAAAAATGTTAAATGTTACAGAAAGAAGTAGAAGTAACTACTCTCAAGATCATTTTGAAACAGTAAACTACCGTATATACTCAAGGATAAGTTCTCCCGCGGTACTTGATTTTACAGTATAATTTCTGGTATTTTATAATGTCAGTCGTATAAGTCGAATGCTGAAAACTCACGCCATTGGTCCAAGAGATTATGATATGCTAACACCCACCTGAGAGAATAACCAGGGAGCACACTGCCTTTTTCTTCCATGTGGGTGCGGCAATGTGCTGTATTAGCGTGTGCTCCTAACCTCTCTCTCTCTCTCTCTGTTGTGCTTACATGACCACATGATAATACCCGAACTATTCTGAAGCAACATTTGCACTGTTTTGTGTTTTTTGTATCTCACACCCTCATACACCTTTACAGTAACAGCATCCCTTATCTATGATGGAGCGTTCGATCAGGAGAAAACTTGAAGCTGGTTTTAAATTAAACATCGTTGAAGTAGTGAAAGACATTGGTGACTGCGCTGCTGCAACAAAATTCAATGCGTCTGAGAAACTGATGCAAGATTGGAGGAGGCAAGAAGATATAAAAAAAAAATTTAAGTGTTGCATTTTTGAACGGGCGTATAAGTCATGTCTCATTTTATGATCGATTTTTCTGGTTTCAAGACTCGACTTATATGTGAATATATATGGTAATAGCGCTGAATGTTTCTCAGTTTTAAGATAGAGCAGGCTGAAAATTCGACAATGCCAATAAAAGGTTTTGAAATCTCAATGAAAACTAAACTTTGCTTATAAAATTTCCTTTAACAAGCTGGTTTGTTCAACAGACAGACGGACAGGGTGACTGTAGTATGTGGTTTTTGTGTTACATAAGAACACACTTAAAAATAGATAAAAAGCATAGTATTCTGTTCCATTTTGAAGGATAGGAATTTAACACACATATAATTCCAAAAAAGAGCACAAAAGGATAACATGTAAGAGAAACTCAAAATAACTGAAACCCTAAAGCCACTCTCTCAAGCACCTCTTTCTCAGCTTATGAGGCTCTTCACACTTGCATTATAGGCTTTTGTTTAAATCCTTCCAACAATACACTGTCTAGGCATTTGTAGAGGAATGAGTGACTCGAAGAAACACAGATATCTGCAACCATAAAAATGTATTTTCAGGGCCTTTAAATTTCCTAAAAAACTTCAAGGAACATTTCCGGAGCTAAGGTATAGAATTTTCTACATATTAGGAATGGGAAGTCAAGCAAAATGACACCTTTTATTGGCTAACTAAAAAGATTACAATATGCAAGCTTTTGAGGCAACTCAGGCCCCTTCTTCAGGCAAGATGTAATACAGAAACTGGAGTTCCCTCTCTTTATATAGACACTAGAACAAATAATAACAATGGAAAACCTTTAAGTGAGACACCTTAAATGTAAAAAATTAACAGATCTCTCTATCCTAAGATTCACTTAGCTTTGGAAAATAAATGTAAACAAGTTCCATGTTAAGCATGGTAACAAGATGTTCCTGTAGGAGATAATTTCAGCAGCAATGGACACTGTGAGAAGGTTTTTAAAGGCACAGTGCTTATGGGCAACTTCAAAACACAATAAGAGAGAATGGAATGGGAAGTTAAATTGATGCTAAAATTTAACACATTACAAAATAGTTTAAATAGAGATAAAAGTTGCATGCATAGATATGACAATTGTTTACATCTCTCTGACTGACCCAGGCCGATTCACTACAGATCCACATTGTATGGAAAGCTCATCAAAATCTACAAAAGACTTTGTTGGACAGTTATCTTGTCAAAAGTTCTTGCTTATACATTGTTCTCCTGTCTTTCTAAAATTCAGCAGCTAAATGAATCTTAGGCTAGGGAGACTTGTTATTTTTTTACATTGAAGGTGACCCACTTAATGATTTTCCAATGCTGTCTTTGTGCTAGTGTCTATATAAACACAGGGAACTCCAGTTTCTGTATTACAAACTGCTGGAAGAAGGGGGCTTGAGTTGCCTTGAAAGCTTGAATATGTAATTTTTTCAGTTAGGCAATAAAAGGTGTCATTTTCCTTGACTTCTCATTGCTTCCAAAACAGCTAACATGGTACAACACCCTACTACTACTGCATATTACCACATAACTTACCAAGGCACAGTTTGGCAATAATTCTGGAACACTATACAAATAAGATGTCAGACTCAGATCCTGGAGGGCAGCACCATCTGCAGGTTTCAGTTTTTTAATTACTAACCAATTACAGCTGCTAATGGAGCAGACTTCTTTTGCCTTAACTTTAACTGACTCAGTTTTTAAGATTCAGATCCTTTCATCGTTTCTTTTCTCATTTGACCAGAAGCCAAACAATAATGAAAGAGAGCAAAACAGATGACCAGGGGTCTCATTCTTGCTTAGATTTCATGATAAAGTGTTACTTATACTAGAAAGACTAAAATGGCATATGTAGAAAAAAATCATATTTATAAAACTGTACGTACATCACGTGCCAAGCAAAGTCCCTTTATAAATATAAATCAACTTAAAGGTATGTGCTCATACATGTGCTTTTAGAAGATCCTTGTCCTCTCACCAGTAACCATGTATGGTTTAGCAGATACCTTTTTTGAATATTCATGACCTAATCACCATATAAATTTGACCATGTTCCTGAAAGATGTCTTTAGTTACAAACCATGGGAGAACATAGCAAATCAAACTTCAATGAATGTGAACTTGAGGTATTACTGACATTTGGCCCAGTTTAAGAAGTGGACAGGAGGGCCTGTCCCTCCCAACAGATGCACTATGCTATTAACATTAGAATTACCAGAGCCTACGAAAAAACTCGCAGATCCGTCCCACCTTAAATTGCTTCGTACCTCTCCATCAGCATCATTTGTCCTGTAAATGTGTCGATAAGCAGCAAGCAGCCTGCTATCACATCCCCCACCGCCGCACAGTTTTCTCAGCTCAAGTCTGTTTATGTGCATGTCAGCTGCTTAGAGTTGTATAGAGTAAGAAGTCAAGCAAAATGACACCTTTTATAAATACTATATCATTATTTGGAACACATGCATTTCATGTGTGTTCCGTGTCTACAACAATCTATGTACAGTAAACACATTGTTAAAACAGAAACGTTTTTCATGTTTTAGTAATAATTGACAACATGTAGACATGAAGTGTATAATGTGTGAAGCCTGAATTCCAAATATCAAATAAACACTTTCACAAAAGGTACAAATATAACAGAACAAGTTGCATCTATTCCGGAATATAACTGCAGAAAAACAACCCACATTAGGGTGCGACATTGACATGCATTTGCTATGACCGCTTTGGTGGCGCAACGATATCAACTGTTGACTGGTAATCAAAACTTCACGGGTTCGACCCCCGGACGAGTCCGTTATGAGAAGTGAGCTGTCTCTTATTCTAACTATTTTAGAATGAAAACATACATTTGATTTCAGTCTGTAACAGCCGGTGTAAATTTATGATACTTGTAAAGGTTAGCTTTGGTTTTTTTTTTTTTTATTCAGTTTCATTCTCTCAGTCACGTTCACGATCAACCTCCCCCATGTGACACTGCTGTTTTCACATAATTAAGCGCTATAACAGAGGTGAACTCAAATGATGATGACGGTTCAACACCATCGATACCATTGCGCCACCGAAGCGGTCACAGCAAATGTGTGTCAATGTCGCACTCTAATGCAGGTTCTTTTTCTGCAGTTATATTCTTGAATATAAGCGTACTCATTCTGTTATATTTGTACCTTTTATGAAAGTGTTTATTTGATATTTGGAATTCAGGCTTCACACATTATACACTTCATATCTACATTTTGTCAATTATTACTAAAACATGAAAAACATTTCTGTTTTAATGATGTGTTTATTGTACATAGATTGTTGTAGACACGGAACACACATGAAATGCATGTGTTCCAAATAACGATATAGTATTTATAAAAGGTGTCATTTTGCTTGACTTCTTACTCTATACAACTCTAAGCAACTGACATGCAGGTAAACAGACTTGAGCTGAGAAAATTGTGCTGCAGTGGGGGATGTGATAGCAGGTTGCTTGCTGCTTATCAACACATTTACAGGACAAAAGACATTGATGGAGAGGTGTGAAGCGAGTTAAGGTGGGACGGATCTACTAGTTTTTTCGTAGGCTCTGGTAATTCTAGTGTTAAGACAACAGTTAATATAAATATGTGTCATACATGCACGAATGGGAGACAGTTTATGGGCTCAAATAATGGTAATTGCTCACCAGGCCACGGGTTGGGGCTGTACTTTAACTCTCTTTTCTCTTCCCCACAGAATAACTAAAGAATCACCTCAATAATGATCACTTCCGGCCTATGATGTCACTTGTGGTTCCAACCCTCCAAGTCCAACCTCCAGATGATGTCACTTCCGGATCCCAGAAAGCCATCTACTTAATACATAATTTCCTGCTATTTCATTACATAAATGTCCACCATTCATACCTTGATCAGTTCTGTTTTTTGGACTCAAGTCTGAAATTTTCGACAAACCTTCACTAAACAGGGAGGTCCCCAAAACCTTGACTTTGTTTTGTCTCTTTTTTTACATATGTCAATCAATGAGTCAGGCACAAGGTGAGCAGTGGCATTGCGACCTTTTCATAGTAATGATTCTGGGGGTTGTGTTCTGGGTGTTCCCTGTGTGGAGTTTGCATATAGGGCAATGTAGGTTTGCTCTGGTTTCCTCCGACAGTCTAATGACAGGCAGGTTAGGTGAACTGGTGAATCTAAATTGTCCCCTAATGTATGTGTGTGTTCACAATGTGATGGACTGATGTCCTGGCCAACAAGTTGTTCCTTCCGGCACCCATTGTTTGTTTGCTTGCTGGGATAGGCTCCAGCTGCCCTTTTCCTACTTAGAGGATGAATGGATCAACGAATAACCCATCCTGCCCAAAACAACTTGCACATCACCAGTCCATAAAATGGATAGAGAAATACTCTACAATTTCAATTACAGGTTAGTGCACTGGTTCAGATTTAGTTTGAGAAATGATATTCCAACTTGAATATGTTGTATATTCCTCTAGTATTTTCCTCTTGCACACACCTGAAAGACACTCCTGTCGGCAAAAAGGTTCTCATTAGTCAACATGAGTGATTGGAATGGTAGCGTGTAGCTGCAGCTTATACCTGCCTGTACAAACAGCTATATGCTGGTCTGACCAAATCTTCATCATGTGTCACAAATACCCCAGTTGCAAAAGCTTTAAAAAGCAAAAATGTGATATCTGTCTCTTTGATGAAGCAAAAAAATAACAGAAAATGCTCCAGCTTTCAAATCAGTTAATTAAGCCGTACCCAAATGTTATATTATGCATACATTTTATAACCTCTTTAAATAAGAAACTGTCTGTTTTGCCACAGTTAAAATATATAGACAAACTTATAAACATATTTTGTCATTTAAATATCATTAATGGCATTTGTGGCCTTTTCCGTGATGATGACTGACGTATAAGCCGATTTAGATATTTTAGAGCTATCTTCTTGGAGTTGTGTTCTGAATTGGAGCCTACATTACAGTGACCATCATGCAGAAAATACTCAATCTCTGTTCCATTACAGATTTAGAATAGCCTAGTTTAGAAAATGGATGGATGAACAGACAGAAGGACAGATGGCTGGACTTCACAACGTGACTGAAACATCATTGAAATGTGCAATGAAACATGATTTTCTGTTCACTTCATTGTTCTGTCGTCTGGAGTCACAACAATGCCAACACCAAAAAAGTCTGTGTAGGACTTATAGATGGTCATAACTTTCCATAACATAGCTGATTTCCACAGCAAGTTTGTGTTTTATAAATTCCAACGTTTCAGAGTGTAGGAAAGTTTTAAACAGTACAAGAGGCCCAAGATAACTTGATGCCTTTTGTGTCCATTATGTAATATCTGCTTCAATAAAACATATGTCAAGAAAACATGAAGTTGGGAGAAATACTGATCTGCCCGGTTTCACAAAACATTTGGATGATACTTTCAGAAAAAAAGATTTTAGAAATATCTGATGTTGAAAAACAAAAGCACTAAAACCTGTAAATAATGGTTTCATTAACAGCAGGATTTGGCTTCTAATTAAAGGAATACTCCGCCCAAAAATGGTACGTATTTTTTATATGTTACCAACCACATGTAGTTTGGAGGGAAGGTCAAGAAAATCTTTTAATCTCGTCTTTGCGTGGGGAATGGACTGTGATGCTCGAGTTGCCCAAGCTGCCATAATCTCCTTGATAACAGGCCATCAATAGTCATGAAATCAAGATGGACCAGGGTGAATGAGAACACAGAACAACAAGATTGGTGCATATGTGCAAAGTGCTTTTCATTCTAAACTAAATCAAAGAAATCAATATGCAAAAGTGCAGCGTAGTTTCAATAAATACTCCATAATAAAAACAGGGTTCAAGTTGAGGTTAAAATGCAATAAATAAATAATCACATAAACAAATTAAAAATCCAAGGTTAAAATAGTTGGGAACAGTCTGTTAAAAGCCTCAGTGTGTCCATCTTAAAGAATGTCACCTCTGCTCATCCTCTGTAGTTTTTTTTAGCAAGGTGAGACATCCTCCAGCAAACGCAGTGAACCATTAACTGCCTGGTGTCCCCACCATCCCTAGGCATCTGTGGGATCTTCCAGAGTGATTGGCCACTCCTGCTCTCTGAGCACTCAGAAGAAGCAGCTCTATCCCATGAGTGCCGTCTGCTCTCTCCATACAGGGCATCGTCCCCAACTGCTTGCCTCCTCTCCAAAGCACCAGTTCTGCCCTAATTCTGGCTCTATTTTCCCCTCTTCATTTCAGTTTAACCTCCAGCCTCTTTTTTTCTTTCTCTTTTTCTTCTCTACTTAACTTAGGTTCCTTTATACTTCGAGTGGTTGTAGGTGCATTAGTTATGAACCCCAGAGTGCCAATGAGGGAACTGGCTGAAATGATCGTGTTTTGCACATGAATGCCTAGTCAGTTCATTTCCTCAACACCACCCTGGGGCTGCTCGGCTGTGCTAAAGCACGCACCTACACCCCCTTGAGCCTGAGTGCTGTTTCTAAGTTAAAAACCAGCATACTACCACGGACCTCTAACATGCATCACCATGTGGATTTAACAAAGTTTTTGATTAAATGGGATCTCCTAATTAATTGGTCAAGATTCCTGTATTCAGTTCAAAAGTATGATTTCATGTGAGGACTACTTTCATTTTCCAGAATTATTTTTTTAACAATATTTTAGCAACAAATACACGTTTTCCCTTTTGTGAGCATACAAATGAATGACTTGACGTGTGGATTATGTGACATATATACAGTACTGTGCAAGAGTTTTAGGCAGGTGTGAAAAAATGCTGTAAACAAAGAATGCTTTCAGATATATAAATAATGATTGTTTATTGTTATCAATTTACAAAATGCAAAGTGAGTGAACAAAAGAAAAATCTAAATCAAATCAACATTTGGTGTTACTACCTTTTGCCTTCAAACCAGCATCAATTCTTATAGGTACACTTGCACAAAGTCAGGGATTTTGTAGGATTATAGTCAGGTGTATGATCAACCAGTTATACCAAACAGATGCTAATGATCATCAATGTCACACGTAGGTTGAAACACAGTCATTAACTGAAACAGAAACAGCTGTGTAGGAGGCTTAAAACTGCGTGAGGAACAGCCAAACTCTGCTACCAAGGTGAGGTTGTGGAAGACAATTTCATGTCATGGCAAGATTGAGCACAACAACAAGACACAAGGTAGTTATACTGCATCAGCAAGGTCTCTCCCAGACAAAGATTTCAAAGCAGACTAGGGTTTCAAGATGTGCTGTTCAAGCTCTTTTGAAGAAGCACAAAGAAACGGGCAATGTTGAGGATCGTAGACGCAGTGGTTGGCCAAGGAAACTTAGTGCAACAGATGAAAGACACATCCAGCTTATCACCCTTCGAAATCGGAAGATGTCCAGCAGTGCCATCAGCTCAGAACTGGCAGAAACCAGTGGGACCCAGGTACACCCATCTACTGTTCGGAGAAGTCTGGCCAGAAGTGGTTTTCATGGAAGAGCTGCAGCCAAAAAGCCATACCTCCGACGTGGAAACAAGGCCAAGTGACTCAAGTATGCACGAAAACATAGGAACTGGGGTGCAGAAAAATGGCAGCAGGTGCTCTGGACTGATGAGTCAAAATTTGAAATATTTGGCTGTAGCAGAAGGCAGTTTGTTAGTCGAAGGGCTGGAGAGTGGTACAATAATGAGTGTCTGCAGGCAACAGTGAAGCATGGTGGAGGTTGGTTGAATGTTTGGGGCTGCATTTCTGCAAATGGAGTTGGAGATTTGGTCAGGATTAATGGTGTTCTCAATGCTGAGAAATACAGGCAGATACTTATCCATCATGCAATACCATCAGGGAGGCGTATGATTGGCCCCAAATTTATTCTGCAGCAGGACAACGACCCCAAACATGCAGCCAAAGTCATTAAGAACTATCTTCAACGTAAAGAAGAACAAGAAGTTCTGGAAGTGATGGTATGGCCCCCACAGAACCCTGATCTCAATATCATCGAGTGTGTCTGGGATTACATGAAGAGACAGAAGGATGTGAGGAAGCCTACATCCACAGAAGATCTGTGGTTAGTTCTCCAAGATGTTTGGAACAACCTACCAGCTGAGTTCCATCAAAAACTGTGTGCAAGTGTACCTAGAAGAATTAATGCTGTTTTGAAGGCAAATGGTGGTCACACCAAATATTGATTTGATTTAGATTTCTATTTTGTTCATTCACTGCATTTTGTTGATTGATGAAAATAAATGATTAACACTTCCATTTTTGAAAGCATTCTTTGTTTACAGCATTTTTTCACACCTGCCTAAAACTTTTGCACAGTACTGTATATATATATGATTTTTTCAGGGATGATTTTGGTATTGTTTACTGTTGTCCAGTGTTGTTCATCATTGGGTCCCATTCTGTCAGAAACATTGTTATGTCTGTTCCCAACAAAAACATGAGATTAAAATGTTCTCTCAGCCAGCACTAACATAGACAAAATGTATTTTTGGGTGGAGTATCCTTTAAGAAATGTTTGAAGTGAAAATGGTGGCCCTCCAGCAACTGAGTGTGAGACCTCTCAGTTATCTGGTCATGTGTTGGATCACTTTGCATCTCATTCTTGTTGGCTGAAAATTTAGAAAAATACAATTAAGCCATATAAATGTTAAAAAGGAAGGCAGCTAAAATGAAGACAAAAAGAGTTTGTTCAATTAGCAGCACTAATTAGTTACTAATTAGGAAAGTGACTGGAATGACAACCTGCAGCCGCTGTGACCTGCTTTTCAAATGACCCTCATGCCGGTGTTCTTATAGTATGATCCCTCTGTAATTAGAAGTTATAGTTTTCATTGCTCACAAAAAGTAGTTTACCACCTCATACGTAAAATAATATGAAATATTAGTAATTCAGTATATACCATATTACTGGCTATGGAATATCATGGACTTTAGTATCCCATATTTATAATACAAGTAACACATTACAATTGCAGATTAGCATGGTTTACCTTGCCAAAGCTGGGATTTTGCAACAGATGTACAAGAGAGGTGAAGGCTTGGCATGAAATGATGACGTGAGTACCTGTCAGCATGGCAGTCCTGTTCCCGCTCCATAGCATAACTGACACTCTGCAATTATTCAAGAGGCATCAAAGTAAAACAATTAATGAGGCAATCTGCATCAGTTTCTTTTGCAAGTCTGATGTCATAAGAAATAATTGGCACTCAGATGACTGACTTTCTCTTTGCACAAATGTAACCTGTGTGTTGGAGTTCCCCAGGAGGAGAGAAAGTCAAAATGATTGTGAAAAAAATGACAAGTGCTTCCTGCCAAAAACTCCTCCAGCCTGTGGCTGTTGATATTTTCCTTTCAGACATTTCATATTCCCAAGAGAAATTTAAAAATGGAGCAATCCTGCTGCTCTCCCTCATTTGAACTGAATTTTACCTTACCTACCCTGGCAGAATTCAGGAAAATGTGCAAAACAATTAAAATGACAGAAAATTCCTTTTTTCGTGTTCTATACGTATGTTTTATTTACTGCATAAAATGCTCCTCTGACTCACTTGTTGCATATAAAATGTGTTGATTTAAATGAATATATAGACAGTGCCTGGCTTTAATAGCACATTCCTCTTTCTCTATACTTATTCTATGTGAAATGCAATTTTCATGTGATTGCTGAGGAATTGTATTATAGAAATCTATTATGCTGTATTGCTCACATAGTATATAAGATCAAAGCTTATGCATATATGTGCATATATATTAGTGAATTAGAAAGAGAGATCAGTTACAGAGTTCATTGACTGGTTGGACCACCTTTTTCTACAAATAAGTGAACCAGTGAATGTCTTCCCTCTGTCAATGAACATTTTGATGCAGTATACAGTAGGATCCATCTCAACCTTTCATGTCTTTTGCCCTTTAAAAATAAAAAAAAAATTCAAATGTCATTTGGCCCCTTTGCTATTGATTCTTTTTGTGTTAAGACTGATCTGTTGCAAATTTCAGTTTATAGCCCCGTTTATTGAGTCAAAAATGCAGCAGGTCTAAAGACATCTGTAGCCAGTACAAGCTTAGCAGTCAAGGGAGTTGCCCCAGGCATCAACACTGAGACCTAATCAGCATTCCCGTTCCTGGCATGATAGCTTCCATCTATCTAAGGCAATTAAAGGCTGTATTGTGTGCTGCAGACGAGAAACTGCTTTTAATGGGATTAAGTGAATGTGGTTACAAGAACAAAAAGATTTGTGATCATTCATCAGTGTCTAACAAAAGAAGGCGAACCAGGAGCAAATTAGTAAAGCAGTATGCATTCACATTTATGGAACATTGAAATTAGCACTGAATAATTTCAGTTGGATGTCTTAGGGTCTGTCTTCGACACTCGAAAAGTTAACTTGAAAAGTTAAATCTAGAAATGAATGGATGAGTTTTTCTTTGATATGAGTGTTTCTTTAGAAGAAAAAAAGTATATTTGTCTTTTTTTTTTTGCATTGTGTCCAGAAAACGACTTCAAAGATTACAGTATAATATATTATCTATTTGTATTCATACCACAAATGGCACAACGGAATATAAGATATTTATGATCTGCAGCCATTTGGCCACTTTAATGCTCATTTTTCTTCTAAAAGCCATTATTTAGAAAGAAAAAGAATAATACATAAGGGAGAATGGAATTCTGTGACTAACAAATTTCAACTATAAAGCATTTTCTTTCTCGTGCTTTCACCTATAAGACAAGAAAGCATTAACCCTCTCAGTGCAAAAAAGAATAAAGTCAAGACATCATAGCTGCTCCTTATGGTATTGCTTCATCCTTCATTCTTAAGAGCTGTAGTATCATGTATGGAGGAAAAGTTCGGACAAAATTAATTCAATGAATAAGTAGATGTACAAATAAATGTATTTTGAAATGTGATGATAAATAAATAAAAACACAATGGTAATGTGACCATAAATAAATATGTCATGAAATATGTTTTTTGTTGTTATTTCTTCATGTATTTATTTAATTATGTTTGTTTCACTGACAACACACACAATGTGTTGAAATTTAGTCTTTTATTTAATTTTTTGTGGAATTCTTTGATCTATTTTCACAATAAATGTGGCTAATTTTTTCCTACGCTACAAAATAATTTTTTGCATTCATTTCTTCTCACAAGCTTCTCACAGGCTTTTTGCATTCATTTCTTCTCCAAGCTTCTCACAAAGCTATACTGTTTATTATTCTTCTGCAGCATCATTTTGTTTTATTACAGGAAGCACCTTTTTAGAGTGATTGTGTTAGTTGTTGCCGTAGCAATCTATCCCAGAACCACACAGTAATGTGTGACATGTGACACAATAATAATAATAATAATAATAGTTTTTATATATTAGGTGCCTTTCTAAACACTCAAGGTCACCTTACAAAGAGTTAAACAACAATCTTCTTCTATAATGCACTACCGTGGCTGTCTGTCTGTCCAGGATTTTAAATCACCTGTAGCTCGCAAACCGTTCAACCTATTAATATGAAATTTGGTACACATATACTACGTGACGTCTACTATCCTCTTTCGGGGATATTATTGACCTCCAAGGTTATTCCTCTTTTTATTTTATTTTAATGTAGAATCAACTCTCGGCAGCGGGATTAAGGGTGGCCGTGCAGCACATGTGTACTGGTGCCGTTCTCATTCCCTACCACCTTTGCCGTCACTTCCTCTACCTCTTCATATCTTAAATCATTCTTGAGGCAGATTGAAGACTTAAGTGCCTGCTTAAGTGAAAAATGAAAGAAAACATACTAAGTCATTGCAACACAAACACTGACTTAATCAGTTATAATGCGAAAAGATGCCGACGAAAGAAGAAAAGAAGCAGGCTGCTAGGGTGGAGAAAAGAAGAGCTGCTCAGGAAGCAGCAAGCGCATCAATCTCTGAGCAAACAAATGCTAAACGCACAGAGAAAGAAGATGAAAACTATGAATGGTCAAGTCAAGTGTATTCACTGCACGTTATCGTTCAGTGCGCCATTACCGGTAAAATATAAATAGGAACAGATACAAATAAAATCAACAGGAATACAGCAATAAAGAAGTAACAAACTTACAACAAATTCAGTAGAAAATAATAAAATCATATTTGATATGCCAGTTCGAAGAGGTGTGTTTTAAGAATAGTTTTAAATTTTATTGAGCCTAGTTGGCGGTTATGAGCAGTGAGAGAATTCCAGAGTTACGGAGCACTGTAAGAGAAAGCAGTGGCTCCC